>NW_025111108.1:0-601762 GCF_015476425.1 Leptopilina heterotoma
GGCCATTCTCCAAAATTTTTCTTGGAGTGGTGGGGAGCGAATGTAGCTTAAAAGGCCTGATAATTATATTTTGATCCGTAGAGGAATGTCAATAAAGCACCTTAAGTTGGTGATTCTCGCAGAGATTGTGACCGTCAGAAATGCGCATGAGTTCGTCGATGCTGATCC
Source organism: Leptopilina heterotoma (assembly GCF_015476425.1). Classification (NCBI taxonomy): domain Eukaryota; kingdom Metazoa; phylum Arthropoda; class Insecta; order Hymenoptera; family Figitidae; genus Leptopilina; species Leptopilina heterotoma. The sequence continues at coordinate 169 of NW_025111108.1, forward strand.
TGGGTCATGTTAATGGGAATTTGACATCCTTGAGATTGTCCTGGACTTCGCGAAGGATTGGTTCCAGTTGCGCGGAGGTAATGAGGCTGGATGCAGGTTTCCTTTTCTGGCCTCATGAACTGCATCTAGCATGGTGGATGTAGCTTGGATGCTATGATCAAGTCCCAGTCTCAGGGCTCTTGCTATTGCGTAGGTCAGGTTCTTCTTTCCATCTCAGCCTTTGACTTGGTGAGGCCTTTGTCGAGCAGCGTCTGGAGTTGTTCCTGTAGATGTTGCAGCAGGGAACCGTGTCGCTGCACTTGGCTATGTAACGAGTCAAGTTGTGATCTGACGACATGGGTCTGTTTTCCAACAAGGTGCGATAGGTTGGCCTGGGCTTCGTTCAAGTTTTGAATAGCTGCATTATATTTTTCTCCATCGTCGTACGTCATCACGCCAATGATTGGTCCTGCGATTTTCCCTAGGAATCCGAGTAAAGGAACCGCTCGCCTTGTTCGCAATTGAGAGGTCATCTTTCTAGGTGAGGTTGTTTAGTGTTTTCTAGTTCCTCGATTTGGACTCGGAACTGTTCCTGAAGTTCAGAGGCCATTTCCCATCTATCTTCCCATTGGTATGATTCCATTACATCTAGGCACCATTCTTCTTTAGGTTCGCATTGTGCTCCCAACTTCCTCAGGCGCTGCTTCAGGTCGTCGAAAAATCGGCACTGCTTTCCAACATCCAGGAAGACAGCAATTCTCCAATTGCTAACCGATCTCCTGACTTCCCCGATGTACTCGAAGTACATCCCGCTGCTGGATTGGAAAGGGGTGATCTGGTACTGGTCACTTCCTGTAGGTATATCCGGTCAACTTAGAACATCCCGTCCGTTTCCTGTAGATATGATCGAAAGGAGACATAGTAGGGTTACAACAGCGATTCTCATCATAGTGGGTCCTTGGGCTCTCTGCATCCCTAAAACAATATTAAAATTAGCGATTGAAATCATATGTGGGCAACCATGATTTTGTCCCTATGCTTCGCGAATCTCGTGCCGTTTTCACTTTCCAGGATCACATTGTTATTTTCAGTGAATCCTGCAACAGTGAAAGGACCATCGGCTCGTTTGTCGAATTTATTTGTTCGAACTTCTTTATATACATAGACTTGATCGCCTATGTTAGCATTTAAAGGTCTAGATTTTCTGTCGTACACTTGTTTCGACCTTTCCTTTGAATGAACCAAATATTTAGCTGCGAGGTTTTGCAGTTCGTTCATTCGGGTGATTAGGTCCTTAAGATAAGAGCCATAGGTTTCGACTTCCGGGCCTTGGGGCAATGAGCTGGGTGCTCTTGCCAAATGACCGAACACAAGCTCGTCTATGGTGTAAAATTTGTAGCTTCATGAACTGAAGTATTATAGTTGAACATGGCAAATGGGAGCAAACGATCCCAATCGTCGAAATCCCTTGCATAATGTTTAATATAATCCGTCAGTTCAATGTGGCTTCTCTCGAGCGCACCATTTGTTTGTGGTCGGTATCCGGAAGTAGTAAGTTGTTTGACGCCAAAATTTTTTCCAATTTGCGCATCAATGAACTCACGAAACTTGCTCCTCTGTCAGTCAGCACGCATCGTGGTGCTCCGAAGACAGAAAAAAGGTTAGTTGCCACCGCGTGGGCAATTGTTTTAGTCTCGATATTTGGGATTGGGACCGCAATACAATATTTGGAAAAGTTATCCTGCATCGTGAGGATGTGACGATTTCCATTCGGGGTTGTTTGTAGTTTCCCAACCGTGTCCAGCGAAACTTTATCAAAAGGCATCGCTGGAGTGTCGGTGATTAACATCGGTTCCCTAGTTCGCGCCCTAACTAGCTTGTTCTCGAAACAGCTTTTGCACCCGCGAATTAATTGTGTGACGTCGTTGCGCATTCGTGGCCAATAATATCGTTCTCGAATTCTACGGTATGTTTTGGAAATTCCTTTATGTCTACCGATTAGACTGGAGTGGAATTCGGCAATGATCTTACTGCGCAAGTTTTCAGGAGGTACTTCGATTTTTCCGTGGCAAAGGGTGATAGTGACGTCGCCACCGCGGAAAATTCCTGTTACGAGTTCAGCCATTTTTCCTTGGGGAATTGCACCTAGCAAATCTCCAGTGTTCGCTATTCTACAAGAATTTTGACCATTTGTTTCTAAATTTTCCTTAAATTTTTAAGTCCCTTAATCACATCATCCCAACTAATTTCGTCGAAATGGTACCTCTTTACTACAATCGAATAAACTCGACATTTTCCGTTACGGGTAATATAATTTGTCCTTTCACGGGTTTGCTATCCCTAATCTCTCGGAGGTCAATCTTTTCCGTCGCAATTAGAAGTTTGGCGATTGGACTAGTAGGTTCGCAATCTTCAGAAATGAAATGTGCGTAATTGTCACGTCTGTAGGTCAAAGGTTCAGTCCACCGATTTTGGATAAATTCAAAAGGCTTATTATTTTGTGACGAGGGTTCTTGGGGTACACAATCACTATCATTTTCACTTCTGTTTTCACTGTCATCATCACTTCCTGATTGGGAAAGGGGAGGATCAATATAGGGTTCTTTAATGTCTAAAAGTGAGCTGCCCGGTAGTACATTATTCGATCGCTCCTTATCGGTTATTTCCTGAATTCGTCTTGGTTTCGAGTTTGCTTTTCTATTGATTAAAGCTTCTTTAGAGGTGTCGAAGTTACTCTTAAATCGAGTGAAGGGGGTTGATTGTGCAAAAGGGGCTGTTAGAGTTCCTGAAAGTGATAGGTTTGATATTTTTGATTGTTCATCCTTCGCAGCTTCGAAAACTTCTGGCATTTCTTTGAATCTAACGATGCTCTTTCTTTTGGGTCCTGGCGGGCAGGTGGTCAATGGAGTTTCTTGGGAATAGGCAGGGGTGTCAGCGGCTGGTCGATATTCGAGAGGATCGTCGGATTTTCTTCCGGGTTGATCCTTAGCTCGGCTCTGGTTGTATTTATCCAGAAATTCCTTTACTCTTCTTGAAAGTCCATCGTCATATTCATCAACAGGATCCTGGGTCCTCAAGTAGTCCAAATGCTCTTGATCATCCTCACCATCTGAAACACACTGTCTTCTGGAAGCGTGGTCCAATCCTTCATAATCCCAGAATAGGGTGTTGTTCGTGAGATTAGAGACACCTGCTCCTGCGCCTGTGACGGAGTTGAATTTATTAATGGATTCATTCACTCCCTGGACAAGATGTTGAGTTTCGGTTATAGGATCATCCTTGGGTTGATCCTCCTGATCACTTGATTCACTGCTGCTGTTGCTGATCCTTCGTTGCCCCTCGATGATTACTTGGTCGGGAGGTAGTTCTTCTGATTCTGACTCAGAAGATGATGATGAATCAGGTTCGGGATCCTTTAATGTTCCTTCTCTTGCCAGTAGATCAGCATTTTCGTTTCCAGGAATTCCTTCATGACCGGGGACGTGTTTCCAGACTACATCCAAAGGTTTCAGAGTCTTGATCAACTTCTCGTAAACCTTTCGATTCTTTACAGGTTTGTTTTCAGTAGTCTTCCAGTCATTCTGCTGCCATCTGGGTACCCACTCTTGGACGCTCTGCACTAGGTATTTGGAATCGGTGTTGATTCTCAATTTTCGAATTCCTGCTTTTATTGCTTGTTTAGCAGCAATAGTTGCTGCTTCAATTTCTGAGGCGTTGTTAGTTTGCTTGCCTTTATATCGCTGCGAGACGTTGAGCGGGTGATTTTTACCAAACCACACGCCGACTCCGGCTCTCGGGCTGGATCCGCCATTTTCACAACATGCTCCATCAACGTAGACGTCTGTATATGCGTCCAGGGTTTTGTCTCCGGAAGTGGAGGGTTGAGAGAGGGGAAGGTGAGGTGGAAGGTTGGGAAAGGCACTGTAGGCTTTCCGAAAAACAGGGGGATCAGAATCTTCCTCTGACAACTCCTCGATTTCCTTTTCTGGTTCTTCCTCCGAAGTTGCTTCAGTAGTGGACGATAGTGTAGGGTCGGTGTCGTCGGGGTCTACAGAAATGGCACCCTTGCGCGGGCGCAGGCGGTTGGCAATGCAGCTCTCGTCTGCTGCGTTTATTATTATTTTTTTAGTGGGACGGAAGGTTTCGTCACCTGTAGGTCTCGCTGAATTCGTGCTGCCTACTGGTCTTCCTCTGCCCCTGGGCTCAGATTTGGGTTTCGGTTCGGACTTACGTGACTGCTTTTTGAGATCTATTTTAGGTGGGCCAGATCTGACCTCCAGGTTGCTGGGTCTGTTTAAAATAGTTATTTGCCGTTGTTGTCCTTGACTCGTGGATGGTTGTCCAAGATATCCTCCCTTCGCTGCAGGTTTCCTGGTGAGGGTGGGGTCGATAACCTTTTGTTTTGTTCCGGCTTTTGCAGGAATTCCTGATTTTGATCCTTTAGGCTTTAATCCTTCTTTTAGGCTTCCGGTTCGCTCTAATGATTGGGTAGGCCTTTGAAGTAACTTTTTCTTGTCTTTTGGATCTTTAGGATTCACTCGCGCACTTTCTTGTTCTTTACTAGTGGAGGAACGATTAATGGGTAAAGCTCGATAGGCTTTAGGGCTAGGGCTCGCATCATTTAATTGTTTTGACACTTTCGATGTGGCGCCTAGGTTATTCGGGTCAGAGGAGGGTGAATCCGACCAGTTGGAATCCGAACCAGCTTTGGACTCACCTGAATGATCAACAGGATTGTTTGATAGTGCTTCAGCGATTCTATTGATTTTTCCAGGTTTGCATTCAAACCTGTATTGGTAATTCTGCATGCGAATCCTCCATCTTTGGATTCGCGCTCCAGGATTCTCAATATAGGTCATCCAGTGAACTGGTTCAAAATCGCAAGCCAAGATAAAATCTCGTCCATAGAGATAGGGTCGGAAATGTTCCATGGCATATAAAATGCCGAGACACTGTTTTTCTGCCTTCGGATATTTTTGTTCATTGGCGTTCAAAATTTTGGAATAGTACGCGACAGGCAAATCGATGTTGTCCTTTTCTTGGGTCAAAATGGCACCTATCGCATATTCTGAAGCATCGCAAGTCAGTTTGAAAGTCGCGTTAAAGTCAGGGTATTGGAGAACAGGTTCCTTGCATAAATACCGCCTCAATCGAGAGAAACTGTCCCTTTGTGGTTTTTCCCATTTCCACGTGACGTCCTTTTTTAACAATTCTGTGAGGGGCTTAGCGTGTTTTGCATAATCTTTTATGAATCTCCTGTAATACCCCGAGAGGCCAAGAAAACTCTTAATGTCTCTTGGTGTTTTAGGGGGTGGAAAATTTTTTATTGCGGTGATTTTATTAGGGTTCGGTTTTACCCCTTCTTCACTAATAATATGTCCCAGGTATGCTACCTCGGTTTTTAGGAATTCGCACTTGTCGGGTTGAAGTTTCAAATTCGCTTCTCTCAGTCTATTGAATAACCGTCGAGCCCTTCTGTCGTGTTCTTCTAAGGTAACTGAATAGACAATAATATCGTCTAAGTACACGAACGCTTCAGAATCTTGCATTGTGTTTAGGACGCTATTGAGCAACCTTTGGAAAGTAGGGGGTGCATTTTTTATTCCCATAGGCATTCGCTTGTATTCGAAATGTCCGTTTCGTGAGGAGAAGGCAGTTTTATGCCTGTCCTCGGGGTGGGTTTCCACCTGGTGGAAACCGCTCGCTAAATCGAACACGGTAAAGTACCGTGCACTTCCGAGTCGGTCAAATACGTAATTTATACTCGGGAGCGGAAATGCATCACCTATAATGCGGTCGTTCAAGGCCCTATAGTCCACTACCACCCGCCATTTTTTCTCGCCCGATGCGTCCATTTTCTTCGGTACTATTAAAAGAGGTGCATTATAAGGGGAGTTAGAATGCCCGATAATACCGCTATCGAATTGTTTCTTTAACTGACTGTCAATTTGATTTAATGCTTCGAACGGGGACCTGTACTGTTTTTTGTGTATGACTTTATCGTCTACGGTCGGGATTCTATGTTGTATTAGGTTAGTGCAGGTTAGCATTTCCCCATTTAGATGAAATATATCTGCGTAGTCCTCTGCCCACTTAGAGACGATTTTACGCTCGTCAGGAGCTAGGTGGTTCAAAAACAATGCATTTTTTACCTTTATAACTCTATCTGCATAAGTCGGGCACTGTCCGGGGTTAGGGGTGTCATTCTCTGAATCGGTTTGTTCTTCCCCCGGAAATTTACAAAAATCGAATGGAATTAGTTCTTGGGGGGGAATGCTTACATCAATATCTTCCTCAGTGGTGTTAATTGCCATTGCGTGACAGATGCCATTGTTATTTGTAACAATGGCTTCACCTAGGTAGAGCCCAGTGGGAGTCTCTATTCGAGGAAGATATCCCTGCTTAAGATCAGAGGTTATGACATCAATGGCCACAGGAGTTCGTGTTCGGGATTGGATACGCAGAATTCGCGTGAAAGGTTTAATTTCAGACCTCAGGGCTTTCCTGGCTTCCAGTGATTCCTTATCAACAAAGGGGATAGGGGTCACTGGGTTAGATACCGTTACCAAGGTATTGTGCCTAAAGGAAATTTGCGCCTGTTCTTTCCGCAAGTACGGCCTTCCGAGTATTCCATGTGTGGAAATAGGAAAGCTATCTCGAACCACATGGAATTCCACAGGGTTGCTGGAAATAGTTAAACTAACTGTTCCCAGTGTTGTTACCACGTGATTTGTTATCCCGGAAATCTCAATGCACTTGTCTTTGACAAGTGTGAGTTCAGGGTTCAAAACACATAGTTTAACCAGATTCGAATCTGACCCTGGGTCTACAAGGAATTGAACCTTGTCATGCTTGAATTCTGGGGCCTGTAGTAGAACTACTGGGGAGTCCTGGGCCGCTGCTCCTGTTGTAGAGAACCGACAGTGTTCTCGGCGAACTGTACATTCCTCGGACGCTGGGGGGTTGGGCTCGCTGTCGCGTCTTGACGACGAGCCGATTGGTAGTTTAAATTTCCCGGGGGCGCAGGAGAGTTGGCTCTTGGCGGAGTTGTGCTAGCACGATAGCCCTGATTTTGTCGGGAGTATTGGCCGGAGTTTTGGTTGGGTTGTTGAATTGGTTGTTGGAATGATTGTTGGATTGGTTGTTGGAATGAAGGATTAGGGTAATAAGTGGAGCCATGAGGTGGGGGATTCATCGGGTGGGGGTTAGGGTAGGAAAATTGTGGCAGGTATTGGGGCATCATTGACCTGTAGAACTGACCCAATTGCTCAGGAGTGAGATGGAGTACGTCTGAGGATCTGTGGTGTGAAGAGAAGGCGGCATGGGACGCAGGTTCCCGTCCTGGATCAGGTCTTCTTTTTACCCCTGAGTTATGTTGCTCTAGTTGTTTAGAGTATGGACTGGGGGGACGGGGTCTTTCTTCTATCTTATTGATGTGATACGAAGTGGAACGTGGCCTTTCCGAATAATTTTCACGTTCCTCCGCATGGAGCGCATACTCCAAAGCTTCCTCCATGTTGTGGGGATTACGGGCATCCACGAATTTGGATATTTCGGTGGGTAATCCCTTGACAAAAGCGTCGAGCGCGCAGTCTGTAATCGGTTGGAGGATGATATCACATTCTCTCCGCCTAACTTCCCTATTATCGTTTGTTATTTCCTGGAACAATTTATTATATTTTGGTTCCAGGGCATGTCTAGCCCCATTAATCAAAGCTTGGAGCCTATCATGGTAATCGTGTGCAGTTTCAGTTTGTTTCTGTTTTATTGTCACTATGTGTTCGAAATACCACTGGTATTTCTTTTTCTGCGCAAATCTTTTTTTTAAATGCTCGAACAACTCGGTTAGTGAGTTAAACTCTTTATGCTCACAGCTAGCATGAGCCTGGCCATCTAACCTACTAAGGACTGCTCGGATATATTCGGGTTCCGCTACGTCGGTGATAAAAATTCCGGCTCGTTTTACTGCCTGCACGAAATCTCGCAGGGGGGGGGTTTTTCCGTCAAATATTGGTATGTCGCATGCGCTCGTACGTAATGTGAGTCGGTCAATGGCCGAACTTGCGTCCGCACCCGCGGGGTTCATAGTTCCGTTTAGGACGACATTTCCGGGTGGACCTCCACCCGGACGTCGTTCGTTATTCCTATCCCGTTCGTTATTCCTATCCTGTAGATCGCCCGGGTCAGAATCACCGTGATCAGACATGATGTGTGCTGTTAATGTTGAGTAAAGAGATAGACAGAGAGAAATGTATAGAATTAGAAATGAAATCAGTTTTAGGGGAGGAAATTGTTTCTTGAGACGGTGGGCGTCGCCACCGCGGAAAATTCCTGCAGTTTGGCGCAAGGTTGGCTGTGTTTTAAGTTTGTATACTTGTTCCCCTTTTTCTAATTCTGTTCTCTATCCTGCATAGCCCTCTTTATGAGTAAAGCTGTGATTTTTGCTTCGAGTTCCTTTTGAACTTCTGGGTGTTTGTCATTAAGGGCTCGGAACTTTATGCATAACCTACAATTTTCACCTTTAGTTATTTTTTCGATAGGTGCTGAGTATGGGGATAAATTCGATTGAGACAGGGGTATAATTTCTTTTTTCTTTAAGAACATTATAGTTTTAGGTCCGTTAATAATTTTTTCACTTTGCTCAAGGATTCGGTAAGCGAAATAGGTTTGTTTTGTTCTTGTGTAATTAAGACGTGTATGAAGTTAATTTTTTCCTCTAGACATTCTATTTCCAATTGGAGGTGGAAATTGGTTCTCGCTAAATTCGCGCTTTCTCGGGAGTAGAATATTAATAGGGTCCTAATCTTCCGAATGTTTTCTTCGGAATTGTCAAAAAGGATATTTTTCCACTCGGGTGTCATTGCCTTGTTCTTACTCGATTTTTAGTTCGTCTAATTTTTTAGTCAAAAAATCCATAGCGTATTTTAGCTGGCGTGCCCGTTTTTCGACACTTGAAACTAACAGGGATTGTGCGAAAGTAGCTTGTGAAAGAGTGGCCAGGGAGGTGTTGAGGAAATATGCTTGTTTTTCCAGATCAGCTGATCGTTTCACTAGTTCCGAATTTTGTTTCATAAGACATTCGTATCTTTCTCCAATTAAATCTATTCCTTCTGCTAATTCCGACCACTGGTCCTGGGAAAACCCAGTAACTATAGTGCTTCTGCGAGGAAACATGAATTATCTTAGAGAAAGGTTGACCTTGACAGTTTCTATTCTTTGGATTTTAAGCTTATTTCTTGGGATTATGGAAACAATGTGAGCGGATGTTATAAACGCGAGAGGGATGGATTTTAATTCCGACTGACTTAGTAATTCGGGATCAGATATGGGAAATTTGGGGCTATATTCCACAAGGTAGTAAAAGTCAGACATTTATTTGGCTTAGTCCAAACGTTGGTTTGCATAGGGGTGATTTCGTCTTCGTTCCCGGATTCTGTTTCGAATGTTTTCCCTCATCTCATCGGTAATGGGAATCACTCCGGGGGGTGGGGGAATGAATTCTGGTTGCCTTGGGAGTAGATAAATCGGGGGGGGAACAATGTCCGGTATTTGCCGTTGATAGCACATTCGATAGGGGTTAATCAATAATCATGACATCGCTATCGTATTCTAAGGTGGTATCTGAGTCGTCGTCAGGTTGCGTTGTATTTTGTCGCAGTGCGGGGACTACTCTAATATGATTTTCTTGGGCATATGCTATGTGTCGTTGTGCTAGTGCTACTTCGACATCCAAATCGATTTCAATAACGGGGATTCGTGGCTGTACTAGAATTGGTTGGACGGGTTCTGGTTGTCTGACAGTGGGGGCAACCTTACAAGTAGGTCTTAATTTTATCACGGGCTTGGTGAGACGGTAATAAATTTCTGACTCTGGTGCCCTATTAGTTCTTTGTTCGGTCAAGATGTGTCGTTTTCCGGCGCGTTTTCCCCTTTTTGATTTTCCTGGGTTAGAGGACATTTCAAAGTGACATTTTAAGTGATACTTTAAAGTAACATTTTAACCCCAAAACAAAGAAATCCTGACGGTGTCAAATTACAGATTCAGCACGGGAGCTCTCCTAGGCGGGACGATTAGTTATCACAACGGCGCTTCCTAGTATAAGGGAAAGAAGAAAATAAATTTCCTTCTTTCCGAATTCCGATAGAATTCTCTAGGATTCGACCGGAAGTTCTCCAATCATGCGGCCTTGTACCCGCAACCAGCGATTCTGTTTTGCTAGTCGTTGGGACTAATTTCTACTAATCCCAAGAAATACGCATTTAAACACTATCATATATTTTCTTTTCCTTTGGAAATATTAAATGGCAGGATTTTATACGGGTCAATTAGAGGATAGCCAAATCGATGCAACTCACTCGCCCAAGTATTGCGGGGGCCACTGGCCAGGTGTGGGAATAGAAAGAATCTACGACCTGGAAACACACCGTTTGGTTTGCGACTTGGAGATATACGAATCCAAGAATATCCACATAGGTGTTATTGATATAATCTGCACTTGGATGACCTAGGATAGGGGAGTGTAATTTTAGAGCACTTTCACAAACGTAGTTATGTTTATAACAAAAATCTATAGAGACGGTAACTATTTCGTCTTGTAGAATTTCCGAAATAGCAAAGGTACTACCAAAGTGATAGGAATTTTCGGGAATAGTCATTGAGAGAAAAAGAAACTAATCAATCTTTTAATTCCCGTTCTTCCAAAGCCACCCTTACACGCCTTTCGATTTCACGACGTTTATTGTTTTTATTAATTTCGGCCTCAGCTTTATTTAAAAGGTGTTCAAAAAAATTGGAAAATTCTTTCCAATCACTTAAAGGTTCCTTTTGCTCCTTTTTAATGGGCGCAGAAGGTTTCTTGAAAATTTCTGATTCTGATGAGGTTAGTGAAGGATTTTTTCTAGTAACCTTTGGAGAGGGATTTTCTTTCCGGACTCGTTTTTTAGAACGGTTTCCGCGCAACCTAGGTTTGTTAGGCATTATTAAAAGGCATTGTAATAGTAAAACAACAAGACTGCTGGCAAGATTCAGAACCTATTTTGGCGAACAATTTGAAAATCAATTTCTCACGGTGGACAATTAGAATGAGTCGTCATCTACGACTACTGTCGGAGAGCCAGATTCCAATTTACCGGAGTCGTAGATATTCAAATTATGATCTTTGTTGTTAAAATCTCACAGAGAAATTGTCCTTATTGATTGAGTCGTCATCAACGGCATAAGCCGGAGAGCCAAAATCGATTAGGAATGAGTCATCATCTACGACTGTTGTCGGAGAGCCAAATTCGAAATCTATTGAGACAATTTTCTTATGAAACTTTATAGTCCTGTTTTCTCCAATTTATCAGTTCTTGGAAATTGTTACTAATCAAAAAAATTACCTTTTTACTCGAATTTTAATTTGAATACAAAATCGCAATTGAAGCGAAACTAAATAATTGACAAGCAATCGAAATAAGTTCTGCCACTGAAAATAATAGGAAAAAGAAGGCTAGTAATGCAGGAGTTATGATGGTAAAAATTTCTAAGATCATTATACTTAAACTGTTTAAAATTTGAAATGGTGCCACTGGTAACAAATGTTACCAGGTAACGAAGCAGGGCGGTAACGCGTGGATAGATCCCACCGCTGCCACCATCAGCTTGTTACAAACCAGAATTTATTTATTAAATTAAATATCGAGCTTTTGAGATGGCTCTAAAATTCTATTTTGGGGAGGCACCAAGCTGCCGAATTCCGTGGGGAAATCGTTTAAATTGTGGATCCGTTTTCCACTTTTAAAAGTTACCACTGCTTCTAAAGATGTGTTTGTTTGAGGAGTAAAGGTAAATAAAGAGAAAATTAATTAAGGAAATTAAAGAGGTTTATTTGTGTGGTGAAAGAAAATTTAGAACGATACATCTACTTACTCTACCGGCGACAGTGGTGTCACAATCAGCTGCCGTCGGGCGAAACAAACTTCTGTTGGTGTTGGCACACAACACGATTTTTTTTTCTTTAGTCTTTTGTTCAAGTAAATAAATTTGAACTTTAGCGTTTTCTTTAGTATTCAAAAAAAACTAAAAAAAAAATTATTTTAAAACAACAATTTTTTTTTTTTTATCAAAGCCGTTGTATCGGAACGGCGCAGGCGCCACACGCACGGGCTGGCCGGTTTTCACATAAACAAAAATCTGCTATAATTAATTTAATAATGACAGCCGATTTTCATCCGACACAATTCTCGATGGACTCCGTCGGTTAGAAGAATTTAATTTAATTTTTCGTCCGCCTTTCGCGTTATACTTAAAAAGTTTTACACGGGGGTCCGACTCGCAGACGGGCTAAGTCGCGGCGTTCTTGTTTCTCGCAACACTTGCCAAGCTGAAGCCAGGAGAGGTGTTGCTCGAGAGAAGCAAGAAGTAGTACTGCGTTAATTAAAAGATTTTGACTAGCCTCTAGTCCTTGTTTTACCTCCAGAGTGGGACAATTTTGCAAACGAGGAAATTTTAATTTTTTAGGAGTAGGAAGGAATTCGCGGCCCATTGGACGCTGCAATTTTTCGCTGACTCTAGCATGCATAGACAGACTCGTGTGAACGGAAACGACTGTCATTTGATATTTTTTTTGAAAATAACTCCTTATAATTAATGAAAATTAATTTCATCATTTTATTAATTACAACAATTCCCAATTGTGATGGCTGTTTAAATTAATTAACAACCATACAACTGTGTGAATTGCTAATGAAATTGGTGGAGTTGTTTAGTTTCGCAACATTGTCGCAACATTCCATAATTTCGATGTTGTTACAATGTTGGTTATCGCCATTTTGGCTTCGCAACATTGTCGCAACATTCCATAATTTTGATGTTGTATTTCATCAATTCCGATGTTGTTACAATGTTGGTTATCGCCATTTTGGCTTCGCAACATTGTCGCAACATTCCATAATTTCGATGTTGTTACAATGTTGGTTATCGCCATTTTGGCTTCGCAACATTGTCGCAACATTCCATAATTTTGATGTTTTATTTCATCAATTCAAATTCTGCAAAATAATTAAATTTTTGAGACAAAATTGAGAATTTTATTAATTTCATTTTTGTTTAGTGCTAGTGCGCGCTTAAGAGTGTAAGCACTTTTGCTGACAAGTCCGGCTTATCGGAGTGTCATATTTCAGCCTCGAAGCTTGCTACTTGGTGGCAAGTCTTAGGCTAGAAAGAATACTCCGAAGAAAACATTGGGCGTTGTTGCCATATATTAAATATTTTAATGTGTAACAGTTATTCAAATTTTAATCATTTTAATAAATATAAAAACTCAAAACAGAAATTTTTTTTGAAAAGTAATAATATACCTTGCAGAAATTAAATCATTTTATAAACAAACAAAAATTTTTTTTTCAAGAATAGAAATATTGCAATAAAAAAATTAAAAAGGACTTTAATAATACTCATTACTAAAATTTCAGTTAAATGGGTGATTCTCCACAAAATGATAACTTTTGAATATGCTAAATTTTTTTTCTTTTAATTGATCCTTAAAATTTTTTTTTATGTACATCTTTTAAGAAAGCTTGAGAATGATTATTTTATATATAATTGAGCTTAATTCTTTCTTTAGTTTAATATAGAAACAATTTAAAAATTTGTAATTTAAAGGTTAAATAATTTATTTTTAAAAAAATTAATTTTTGAGTATTAACCCCTTGACTGTGGATGACGTGTATACACGTCATGAAAAAAACTGGCCCAAACAGTGGATGACGTGTATACACGTCATGGTCCAAACAAGAAAACATCTTAACTTATATTCGCAAAAATTCTTAATCGGGGGCTTTTGGGGTTGCTGATCACGATTCTGAAGTTAGATTTTCAAAAGAAATAATTTTTCAACCAAAATGGCCACCAAAAATTTTAAAAATTTTTTAAAGAAGATAAATTCTTTTAAAAATTCTTACTCGGGGTTTTTTTGTGTCGCTGATCACGATTCTGCAGTCAGATTTTTAAAATAAATAATTTTTTATCCAAAATGGCAGCCAAAAATTTTGAAAAATTTTAAAAGTGGATAAATTCTTTTAAAAATTCTTACTCGGGGGTTTTTGGGGTCGCTGATCACGATTCTGAGGTAATATTTTTAAAATAAATAATTTTTCATACAAAATGGCCGCAAAAAATTTTAAAAAATTTCAAAAGTGGATAAATTCTTTTAAAAATTCTTACCATTTAAACTTTGAAAAAGTAATAACAGATTCGTAATCAGCGACCACGAAAACCCCCGAGTAACGAATTTTAAGCGAATCCAATAAATTTTTGAAAATCTTGTCTGCCTATTTTGGATCCGCCATTTTGAATTTTAAAAAACTAATGTCAGATTCGTAATCAGCGACCACGAAAACTCCCAAGTAACGAATTTTAAGCGAATCCAATGAATTTTTCAAAATCGTGTCCGCCATTTTGGATCCGCCTTTTTGAATTTTAAAAAAATTATGTCAGATTTGTAATCAGCGACCACAAAAACCTCCGAGTAACGAATTTTAAGCGAATCCAATGAATTTTTTAAAATCGTGTCGGCCATATTGGATCCACCATTTTGAATTTTTGAAAACTAAAACCGGAATCGTAATCAGCGACCCCAAATACCCCTTGTACTTAGTGTCATGAAAATTTATTCACAAGAAGGCCTTACACATTATGGGACCATTTTTTTATATTTTAGCTACACACTGAAGGGGTTAATAATTATGTTGTGCCTCTCATATATGACAATTATACTCCTCCCTCACTTGTCCCCACGGTAGAAAGTGATATCAACAAGCTTCACTTGAACTTGCTCATATACTACCAGATTTCGTCATTTATCGTTCTGAGTGTAGATTATAGTTCTAATCTTCGTGGAGGAGGAGTACTTTTAGCCATAAAATCACACCTAAACATTACAATTATTAACACTGGTGTTGTGTTGCTAGAATACATTGTTATTAAATTTAAATTTTAGTCTATATTTTTTATTTTATGTTTGTTTTATATAGCAGCACACTTACTTACTAATAATTTACACTTTTTTCAACACCAATGAGCAAATTTTGCAGGAACTTAAAGTTATCAGTCTTTGAAAACAATAATAACATTTAAACATTCTCTATGCTAACTTGTTGTTGATTAGTTTTAATATTGTTAAGTACTTTGGACAAAAGGGCTTTGTGCCCGTAAACACTAATAAATAAATAAATAAATTATAAATAGTGTAAATAAACAAATAAAATGTACTCTGAACAAGTTTATTAAATTAAAAATAAGTAACATTAAAATCTAAAATTTTTATTTTTATTTAGATATAGAAAAAATCAATTCTTAAATAAACAAACACTTTTATACAAAATATCAAAGAATTTTCTAAACTCATACTAAAATTCAAATTAAGTAAACATGTTTTAATAAAAAAATTCTTTAAAAAAAGGGAATATTAAATAGTAGGTTTAAAGAGAAAAATACAAAGTCAGGCTTCGCACTCAATCATGAGTTTAAAAAGTAGGAAATAGTAGCCTTCTCTTGGTGACAAAAAGTAGTATACATACATATATTGACAAGAAAAACAGGGAATAAGACAGAAATTTTATTCCAAAACAGGAATTTTCTCACCAACTTAGAAAAAGTTTTATTATTTTAATCTGTGTTTAAAAAAATCGTTTTTTTATTTAAAATTTTTATAGATAATTATACTGTTCTCTAAATTTAAATTAGTTACAAATTATCAATTTGACAATAAAAATTCTTTTGAATATTATTCTTAAAAAAAAATATTCTCCACAAGAATTCAACTAATTTTTATCAAATTTCCAAAAATATGTCATAATTTTCTTTGGAAGGATTTAAATACTTTTATAAATAGTAAAATTTTTTGCAGAAGTTTAACTAGTTTTCGATAAACCTTAATGAAATTGAATTAATCAAATTTTTAATTATAATTATGAACAGACAAAAAACATTATTTTCAAAAAATTTAAAGAAACTCGTCAAAAAAATGTAATTACTCATAAAAAACTATAACAAATTTTTTAAACCATTTGTGGATTTAGGTACGTTTGAAACGAAATAAATTTAAATTTGTTGAGAAAAGTAGCTTTAAGATGATCAATTATTATGAGTTATACAGAATTGCAGTTTTTGCAAATGAAGTAGCTCGTCCTCATCTTTGCGCATTTTAAACACATAGTGGCCGACCTTGACAGTAAGTAACATTACCGAATTGTTGTAACCATAAAGAAATACGTTTCGGGATTCGATTTTTTACTTTGTTTTTCTTTCAACCATGAGTCCCACAAATTTTCTGCATACTTGCCTTGACGATTCAATTTGTTTTTTATATTTTATTAATGGTTTTTTACATTATGCACAAAACTTTTTTTGAGCTTTTTTTGTACCGCCGTCACAGAAAACACAATTTTCGATCCTCCGAAAATGTAATTGAACAAAAAGTTAGGTTTTACTAAGACAAGCTTCGACGATCATGCGCGTAGGTGGCGCTAGTGAACTTGACAAAAAAACGCGAATGGCCTACCTAGACAGTAGTCCAACCTCGACTATACTCCCCTACTATTTTAATAAAATTTTGAGACGCCTGTTTATTCCCATTTATGCAAATGCTCCAATAGTCATTTGATCTAATTTAAAGGTTATAAATGTTAAAATGATCTAAAGAACATTGAATATACTGTGATTTTATATAAAAGTTTAATTAATAAAATGAGTTTATTCTATAATTTATTTCTAAGCCAATAATCAAAATATCCAATTCGCATTTACTATATAATCATAAGCAATTGTAAAATTTTTTCACGCAAACTTTCAACTGATAAAATAGTTGTATAAGCCAAAGTTTCTTTTTTATAATTTTATAATAACCTAATTTTAAAGTGTTATAATTTTTAATTTGTATAAATGTGACGCGATCTTAAGGAAGGGACCTTAGAAGCAAATCATTTTAAGGTTGGGTTAGAGTTACTTTTTTCTTGTTTGAAAGTTTCTTTTTACTTATTTCGAATTAAAATCAGTGTTTATTAAATATTTTAGTTTTAATGAAGACTTAAACTTCAATGATTTATATTGACAGTTGATCCTTTTTTGTATATTGAATTAAAAAATTGCAAACATAACCTATAATTTCTTGCTTCTAAGGTCCCTTTCTTCAGATCGCGTCACAAATTGTAATTTAACAAATGTCTGTCAAATCTAAATGTAGAAAAATATAATTTATTTAAATAAAATATCTTCTTTAAAGAATAATATTTCTATATAAATGTTATATTTACTATAAAAGTTTTTAATCATCATTATGATAAAGAATAATTTGAATACCGTCTAATCTTAAAAAAGATGAAAATTGAATTAATAAAATTGTTGTTTAGTCATATATTCTTATTTTCTAGTTGACATTTATTCAAATGCTCAATTTTTCAAAATGTTAATTGATAAACTATTTAAGTTATAAAGACTTAATATTATCTAAACTTTATTAACTGAAAGTACTATAAAATATAATTTTTAATTTTTATAAATCTCATATGATCAATTTTTTTTAACAAATTTTCCAGCTATGCTGATTAATGGCAAATCCAGATGTCACCACTGAATATTTCAGTTACACTCATATATCTCACCAGAAATATTCAGTGGTGACATCTGGATTTGCCATTAATCAGCATAGCTGGGAAACTTGTTAAAAAAAATTGATCATAAATAGCAGTAAATATTTTTGATCAAATGCATATTTGGGTTTTTTAACTTTAGAAAACGTGATTTTTAGATTATATTAATATTATTTGCAATCAACATTTGTTAAAGTAGACATTAGATCATATGAGATTTATAAAAATTAAAAATTATATTTTATAGTACTTTGACTTAATAAAGTTTAGATAAAATAAAGTCTTTATAACCTAAATAGTTTATTGATTAACATTTAAAAAATTGAGCATTTGAATAAATGTCAACTAGAATATAATAATATATGTGACGCTCCACGAGAAAAGGGACCTGATGACAAGAGTAAATAAGGTCCCTTTTCTCGTGGAGCGTTGCATATGACTAGACAACAATTTTATTAATTCAATTTTCATCTTTTTTAAGATTAGACGGTATTCAAATTATTCTATATCATAATGATGATTAAAAACTTTTATAGTAAATATAACATTTATATAGAAATATTATTCTTTAAAAAAGATATTTTATTTAAATATATTATATTTTTCTACATTTAGATTTGACAGACATTTGTTAAATTACAATTTATACAAAATTAAACATTATAACACTTTAAAATTAGGTTATTATAAAATCATAAAAAAGAAACTTTGGCTTATACAACTATTTTATCAGTTGAAAGTTTGCGTGAAAAAATTTTATAATTGCTTATGATTATAGTAAATACGAATTGGATATTTTGATTATTGGCTTAAAAATAAATTATAGAATAAACTCATTTTATTAATTAAACTTTTATATAAAATCATATTATATTCAATGTTCTTTAGATCATTTTAACATTTATAACCTTTAAATTAGATCAAATGACTATTGGAGCATTTGCATAAACGGGAATAAACAGGCGTCTCAAAATTTTCCACAAGAATTTAATTATTTTATAAATTATTATTTATTTTTGTATTTAAATAATTAAATTCTCGTAGAATTTTCTAAAGAATCTTCAATTAAAAATAAACTCCATTTAAAATTTTAGATATAACAATTGCATTTTAAAAGCATTATAACACATGAATTTTTTTAGAAAGAAATGAAATTTAAAAATGTTTCAAATTAAAATCTTTGAAAATTAAAATTTTTCATACTTATACCTGACAGTTCTGTGGAATTAATTTTTTTAAAAATTGTATTTGTTTTGAAATTATTAAAAATTTTTATTTTCTAATATATTTATTATTATTTGTTTATTTACTCTCCCTGCAATAGGCAGGGTTCGAGACTCCCAGATACATTTACAAGTCAACTTATTCTATATGTACAAAATTTCTTAACCTATAACGTCGCTCCTATTCCTCCTATTCCACATCAACAACTTAACCAACACGCAACTTAACCTATTCTCATCACTCATCCACTCAAAATTCGCCAGTGCCAGGGCTTCCGTTTCCAGTTCCCTTTGTCCATACTGACTGATTCCCCATTAACGCCCCACCCCTTTAAATCCTTAACCTCCATCTTCATTTCTCCCCATTCACCCGATCATCTATTCCAACCTCAAGCACTCGTCCATTACATTCTCTCACGCACCATTTTACCCCATCCACCCACACACATTCCCTACCCATTCTTACTTCTCTTCCATTCCTTCTTTCCATCCACGCCTTCTCTCCCAGTAACCATCTTATTCTTCTTTCCCTCCACGTTCTATCCTCATCTATTCTCTCAACACATCCTATCAACCTTCCTTTCATCCTCATAACCTCCTCTTTCTCCTCCTCACTTCCCAGTTCTACTAACCACATCCTCGGAATTCCATTCGCATCCATACTCATCGCTTTCATCTGCCTAATATTAATTTTCACCCCTATCCTTTCAGCCAGTCTCCCCACCTCTCTTCTTCCTTCACTTAAACCTGCAGTCATACCCCTAATCATTATATTTCTTTTTCTTTTATCCTTTATCATCCATTCCACTCTTCTTTCCAGCTCATTCACCTTTTGTTCATAATATACACTTTCACTCTCCTCACTACACATTTTCACCCCCTTTTTTAACATAACCTCCATTTTCTTATCCTCATCCTTCTTCTCTAATATAAATTTCTCCAAATCATCCACTCTTTCTCTCATACCTTCCAACTCACTCGCCCACCTTTTCCACTTTTCCTGCATCCTTTCCATTTCCTCATCTAATTCATCAATCTCTTTACCCCTCTCATCACCTAATTCACATACCGATACAAAATTCTTCCTCACTCTCACAAAACGCTCTTCCATTGCCTCATTCAACATTTCCACTAACTCCATCAAGTCCATACAGTCTTCACACGTCATCACCTTTCCATTCTTCCCAATCCCTCTTTTAAATATTCACGCCTTTTTGTCACTCTCTCGCACACTACTTGAATCAAATTCAGCCATTCCAGAAATCTACCTTATCCTTCAATATTTCCGACTGTCTCTCTCTCTTTTCTCTCACTTCAAGCAACCTAACCTCACAACATTCACTTCTCTTTTTTACCTTTTTTATCACTCCCACTTACCCACTCGCACACATACACTCTTTTTACTTTCACCACCACTATTTCCTTTGTTATCTCAAACACTACACTACCCACCCTTCAATAAAATACTCAAAATTTTGCCAAAAACTCTTAACCCTTTACAAACGCGTGCACAACTCAACGGTACCGGAAACGGAAGCCTTATTTTCTAATATAATTAATTGAAGAATTTCCGAATAATCGATATTTTGTAAAATGTAATTGTAAATATATATGAATTTGAACATTCTCAAAAAAATTTTCAAACATTTTTAAAAATAATTGATTTAGAGAATAATTTTAGTTAAAAATTGTAAAAAATAATAATTGAATTGAAATGATGAAAAATACGACAGGGAGAAATTTATTCATTTGTTCGACCGTATGAAAATGGCGTTCATTTTTACCCTGGGGTAAAAATAACAGCTGTTCCCATGCGTTATTTTAGCCCTAGGTTAAAAATGAACGCCATTTTTATACAAGTCGAACAAGTGAAACTTTTACTCCCTGTCGTTCACTATCTGAAATCGACACTTTTGTGCATTAAGAATAAAAAATATCGTTCGTTTCAAAAATTAAATGACTGCCTGTATTCCCTTGTTGCTTAACCCTTGGAGCCCAATGGGACATATATGTCTCAGAAACGCGATGAAATATTCATAACTCGGACAAAAATTTAGATATTTTAGTTTTCTTTTCCGCGTAACTATCCTGTGTTCTTCTAGTTTCCAGAAAAATTTTGAGTCCAAAAATATTTATCATAATTTATTAATTGTAAGGGAAATAAGCACCCTATGTTTGTTGTAGTTTACATAGTGTTTTCACGAAAAATTGGAATCCTTAATCAAAACGTCCTGAAATGAAATTCACTGTGCTCACATTAGAAAGTAATTTGACTAATATTAAATATTATAAACAATAGCCTGGCCGCGCTTTTTTAAGATATTTTTTAATCTGGTGATATTATTAGGTAAGCTCCGGGCAGAAAAAGTTTCCTTTTCACCTAAAGAAAGAAATACGAAAATACTTAAGTTGATCTATAAATAATTAATAGACCCAAAAACTTAATAAATAACATTATAGAAAAAGAGATTTTATTGACATTTTGAATTTTAATATTAATTTCATAAAGTTTTGAGTATCTCGGACTATTGTTTATGGATTTTTATGAAGTTTACACATTTTTCAGGTAAAAATGTGCACTTTAAAGTAAAAATAATGTTAATAAAAAAATTTAAAAAAGCTTTTTAAACAATTTCTTCATAATTTACTCCTCTTTGAGAAAAATGTTATTAACATATTTGGAATCCTTATGAATTCACCTTTAATTTAATAAAACAAAATTGATGAAGACTCATAATATAGATCCGGAGATATTGAAACTCAGATTTCCGATTCTTTTCATTTCGGATATTTAAAAAATCTTCATTTTGTTAGTGAGTTGTGCAAATTTTACAAAAATTGAGTAGAAATAGACAAAACTTCCATAATATAGAATCATTTAACTACAAACATCTAAATTTCAAATGGTTTTGCAGATTTTCGGTATAACTGGATACGAATTCTATGTCAGATTTCCAAAATTCAAAATAGCGGATCGTATATAGCAGATGATTTGGTAAATCTGATATCGTATTCGCATTCAGTTGTACCGAAAATACGCAGAAGTATTTGAAATGTTTATCCTGGTTTGTAGTAATATTCTTCTTCATTATCGAAGTTTTGTCTGTTTTTACTCAGTTTTCAAAGAATTTGTCAAACTCAGTACACCGAATGAACGATTAATCAGAGGAAAATGAAAATATTTTAAATTTTTAAAATGTATTTTAAAGAAAAAAAGTAGCGTTTTCAGATGCAATATTGAACTTTTGGCAAAACAATTATCTTTTAAATTATAAAAACTAGTCTTGTGCACTTTTAAGTTAAAATACCTCGGATACCTGACGTGCAGGGTCTATTATAACGCTGGGTTCGGAATTATCACGTTGAAAACCTTTGGAAAAGTATTGTTTGATTCTTGTTTAGTAAATACTGTCGGTCTGTGGTACAAACGATTCCTAAATTTTTGAAAAATTGATGATAAACGACAGTAATTTTCTGTGCTTTTTACCATAGAAAATCTTTGTCGATTATGCGAGGTTCTTCCCCATGAAGTTGTGGTCCTTTGTCTACTCTTTTCAAAATGGTGAATACCTGTGTGAATATTCTAGGACACACCTATAAAAAATGATGAATTTACGACACGATATGCAGAGATGTTAAAAATGGATTTCAAAAACTATTTGAAATGCAAAATTCAAAATGGTCTCTTAAATAGTATTTCAAATGTAAAATGTAAAATACTTGTTGAAAAATCATTTCAAATGCAAAATGGAAAATAGGTATTTTCAAAATGGTTTTTCAAAATAAAATGCTTTTTTTAAATGTACTTCAATACTTTTCTTTTAATTCTGATAGTGATAACAATGTAACCTAATGATTGGAAATATAAAATGTACAAGAGCTTAAAATTTAAAAGACTTTAAAAGTGTTAATTGTTTCATTAACCGGTCACTCATTTTTTTTCGATGGGGCCTCATAATCATGCCTCCAAACGAGAAAAGTCTTTCTACAGGTGCGGAACTTGGAAGAGAAGTATTCGTTTTTAAGAACAGTTTCTTGATCGTTGGATAAGAGTTTAAAGATGTTAATGAGGTATTTGAATCTTGGAGGTATTGCAATGTTTCGAGGTCACAGGAATTGTGAGCTGTACCACTGCTATTTGCTGAGCTGTCCGAATCAGTTTCAAACAGATAGTAAGACTCGTCGTTTCCTTTTTGCTTTAACCACTTCACTGGCGGGGCGTTCCAAATGGCGTTCCACGCGCCGAGGCCCAGACTGGCAAAAACACCGAAATGGCGTTCCTAATAAAACATTATTTTTAAAGAGTGTACACTACTTTTAACTTATACAAAGCAATATTTCTATAGTTTAGACATCATGGAACAAGATTATCACAATAAAAATTTCAGTTTTTGGGATTTTCAATGTTTTTTCAAACAATGAAATAGTCAATTTTTACCACTTTTCACCAAATGGCGTTCCACTTTTTTTCAATTTTTACACAGTAAAACTCATATTTTTTATTTAAAAATATATTTACATACAAAACATTATAATATAATAATGTAATAAGTAAAAAATAAATATAAATAATTAATAAATAAAATTTAATAATTATTAATAATAACAAAAGTGGAACGCCATTTGTTAAAAAGTGTTAAAAATCGACTATTTCAACGTTCAAAGAAACATTGAAAATCTCAAAAACTGAAATTTTCATTGTGATAATCTTGTTCCCTGATGTCTAAACTATAGAAATATTGCTTTGTAGTAGTAAAAAGTAGTGTACACTCTTTAAAAATAAAGTTTTATTAGGAACGCCATTTCGGTGTTTTTGCCAGTCTGGGCCTCGGCGCGTGGAACGCCATTTGGAACGCCCCGCCAGTGAAGTGGTTAAATTCGTTTGATCAACAACATGGCTTTGACTTTCCTTTTTTACTTTACGTACTTCCATTAAAAATAATTCTTTTACTGCATCTTTCTTTTCTTTTGGTACCCACTTCAATTTAAAAAATGGATGCGAAACTGCAGATAGAACTGCATCGTTTGCTGAAGGCTCCATATTTAAAAATTTGTCGAAACGTCTATTGAAATATTTTTCAATTACATTAACAAATACTTAACAATATTTCAGATTTTCAGTTTTTAAATTTAAAAGAATCCGTTGAATCCGTAACAGTTCTGGAAGTAAAGCACCATAATACATGTTTTTATCACCTTGTAAGCTGACAATCGCTTCAGCTATTGGCTTCAAGCAGTTAACATATTCTGTCAAAAATTCGATTTCCTGATCCTTAAGAGGTGTGCGTTGTAGTCTTATAAGAGCATCATTTAACTGCTTTTCAACGCTTAAAAGATCGATTATTGAGTTGTAAAAAGAATTCCATCTTGTTAGACATGGCGAAGTTATACATTTTCCTGTTACTTCCAAGTAAGTTTCACAAGCTTTGGGAGATTTGGAACATAAGTTCCAAAGCGCTCGACATTTTCCAAAGGCAAGGTCGTAAATTTTCTTAAAAGATTTACTTTCTGTCCTGGCAGCTTTGGTATCCTCAGATGCAATCAAATGTAGTGTGTGAGTTACACATTTTTCATGAGCAGGAAGTTCGTAGTCCTCAAATTCTTGCTCATCTGATTCTGAAAAAGTAAAATTTTTGTATCTATCATCATCGTCATCACTCTCACTTTTGTCTTCAGAAAGAGGTTTTTCAGATTCTGCTGCTGCTACATTTATTTCTTTAGATTTGCTAAATACTCTAAAAGCTTTAAGCATGTTCGACCCACTGTCAGTAATAGTTTTGACAATTTTAGATAATTTTAAATCAAATTCTAAATTAACTTCAGTGATCATTTGTGCTACTTTATCATAAGTATGACTACCTTTAAATCTTTTACAGGCAATGGCAGCACTTTTTCTCTCAAATGTTTCACAGTCAATCCAATGTACTGTCATACCTATCACAGAAAAAAAGGGTGGTAATATTATGAAGAGTAGAAGGTAAAAATGACGATGGTAGAGGGTAAAAATGACTTTGGTAGTGGGTAATAATTATGACGGGTAATATTATGAAGGGTAACTACTTACAGATGAACTTCACTTTTGTTTATGATAACCTGTCAAATCATAAATATTCAACGACGAATTTATCAAATTATTTAATCAAACTACAGGTAATCAAATATTGATTATATTACTGAATAATGCAGTAATTTTTTAAATTAAATTAATACTTATTTGATAGGTAAAAAAAGTTTGAGGTTTTGAAACTGTCACTAAAATGTAAACTAGAGATAGAGAACTGTTATACACAATCAGAGTTGGTTAGGCGAAGGGAATATTTTTCATTTCCACTAATAATTGGTGTTAAAACGAAGAAACAGAAATTAATTTCGACAAATTATTTTTATCCTAGGAAGAACATTTCTTCACGATAAACTTAACAAAAATAAAATATAATCAAGAAAAAAAGAAGAATTTGTCAGGTTGTATCGAATGCGCTCCTTTTCAATAAACATTATAATTGTGAAAAATATATAATTAAAGAAAAATTTACAAATGAATTTTGTATTTCCAAAGTTAACAGTTATTATGATAATTATTATAATTATAAAGTGGTTAAAAATTAAATAAAGAAGAAAACTATGTCTGAATAAGTATAAAACTATAAAAAAATTCAATAAATACAGGGTGGTCTCAAGTTTCAGTTTATCAATTTCCCTGACAATGTACTGACATTATAATAATTTTCTCTGACAAAATGCTTTTACAGAAAAATATGAAAGTTTCTAATAATTGGTTTTTAAAAATATTTTAATGTAATTTTTCGAAAATAATTGAATTTCTGAAAAGAATTTTTGTACAGTTTAAAAAATCTAATTAATTTTTTGATAACTTTTAATTAAAAATTTTGAACACGATTGTTTTCTCCAAAATGTTATTATTTTGTATGTATTTGAATTTCTAGAAATATGTAATTGAAAATACTGAAAATATTGAATTCTATAAAATTAGAAACTAATTTTCATTAATTTTTATTTATAAATTCACCTTTAAAGATTTTTAATGAAAATTGTTAATATTTCATTTATTTTCAAAATTTGCAAATAAAATTTTTTAAAAATTGATTTTTAAAAATTGTAAATAAATACTTGAAATAAGTTAATTTTTTCAATTATATTTTACAAAATTTCAACTATTCAAAAAGATTTTTATTATAGATATATATTTAAAAAATTTAATTATGTTAAAAAATGATTTAAAAAAACCATTTTTGAAAGATTTGTTTATAGTCATTTTTCGCATAATATTTTGTAATTCAAATTTATATTAAAAATTGATTTAAAAGCGCAATGAAAAATGAAATTAAATTTATAAAAAATAATAATAAAATCTATTTACAAAAATTTGTTGATTTTTAATTTAATTTTTTTACGTAAAAATTAAATTAAAAATCAACAAATTTTTGTAAATAGATTTTATTATTATTTTTTATAAATTTAATTTCATTTTTCATTGCGCTTTTAAATCAATTTTTAATATAAATTTGAATTACAAAATATTATGCGAAAAATGACTATAAACAAATCTTTCAAAAATGGTTTTTTTAAATCATTTTTTAACATAATTAAATTTTTTAAATATATATCTATAATAAAAATCTTTTTGAATAGTTGAAATTTTGTAAAATATAATTGAAAAAATTAACTTATTTCAAGTATTTATTTACAATTTTTAAAAATCAATTTTTAAAAAATTTTATTTGCAAATTTTGAAAATAAATGAAATATTAACAATTTTCATTAAAAATCTTTAAAGGTGAATTTATAAATAAAAATTAATGAAAATTAGTTTCTAATTTTATAGAATTCAATATTTTCAGTATTTTCAATTACATATTTCTAGAAATTCAAATACATACAAAATAATAACATTTTGGAGAAAACAATCGTGTTCAAAATTTTTAATTAAAAGTTATCAAAAAATTAATTAGATTTTTTAAACTGTACAAAAATTCTTTTCAGAAATTCAATTATTTTCGAAAAATTACATTAAAATATTTTTAAAAACCAATTATTAGAAACTTTCATATTTTTCTGTAAAAGCATTTTGTCAGAGAAAATTATTATAATGTCAGTACATTGTCAGGGAAATTGATAAACTGAAACTTGAGACCACCCTGTATTTATTGAATTTTTTTATAGTTTTATACTTATTCAGACATAGTTTTCTTCTTTATTTAATTTTTAACCACTTTATAATTATAATAATTATCATAATAACTGTTAACTTTGGAAATACAAAATTCATTTGTAAATTTTTCTTTAATTATATATTTTTCACAATTATAATGTTTATTGAAAAGGAGCGCATTCGATACAACCTGACAAATTCTTCTTTTTTTCTTGATTATATTTTATTTTTGTTAAGTTTATCGTGAAGAAATGTTCTTCCTAGGATAAAAATAATTTGTCGAAATTAATTTCTGTTTCTTCGTTTTAACACCAATTATTAGTGGAAATGAAAAATATTCCCTTCGCCTAACCAACTCTGATTGTGTATAACAGTTCTCTATCTCTAGTTTACATTTTAGTGACAGTTTCAAAACCTCAAACTTTTTTTACCTATCAAATAAGTATTAATTTAATTTAAAAAATTACTGCATTATTCAGTAATATAATCAATATTTGATTACCTGTAGTTTGATTAAATAATTTGATAAATTCGTCGTTGAATATTTATGATTTGACAGGTTATCATAAACAAAAGTGAAGTTCATCTGTAAGTAGTTACCCTTCATAATATTACCCGTCATAATTATTACCCACTACCAAAGTCATTTTTACCCTCTACCATCGTCATTTTTACCTTCTACTCTTCATAATATTACCACCCTTTTTTTCTGTGATAGGTATGACAGTACATTGGATTGACTGTGAAACATTTGAGAGAAAAAGTGCTGCCATTGCCTGTAAAAGATTTAAAGGTAGTCATACTTATGATAAAGTAGCACAAATGATCACTGAAGTTAATTTAGAATTTGATTTAAAATTATCTAAAATTGTCAAAACTATTACTGACAGTGGGTCGAACATGCTTAAAGCTTTTAGAGTATTTAGCAAATCTAAAGAAATAAATGTAGCAGCAGCAGAATCTGAAAAACCTCTTTCTGAAGACAAAAGTGAGAGTGATGACGATGATGATAGATACAAAAATTTTACTTTTTCAGAATCAGATGAGCAAGAATTTGAGGACTACGAACTTCCTGCTCATGAAAAATGTGTAACTCACACACTACATTTGATTGCATCTGAGGATACCAAAGCTGCCAGGACAGAAAGTAAATCTTTTAAGAAAATTTACGACCTTGCCTTTGGAAAATGTCGAGCGCTTTGGAACTTATGTTCCAAATCTCCCAAAGCTTGTGAAACTTACTTGGAAGTAACAGGAAAATGTATAACTTCGCCATGTCTAACAAGATGGAATTCTTTTTACAACTCAATAATCGATCTTTTAAGCGTTGAAAAGCAGTTAAATGATGCTCTTATAAGACTACAACGCACACCTCTTAAGGATCAGGAAATCGAATTTTTGACAGAATATGTTAACTGCTTGAAGCCAATAGCTGAAGCGATTGTCAGCTTACAAGGTGATAAAAACATGTATTATGGTGCTTTACTTCCAGAACTGTTACGGATTCAACGGATTCTTTTAAATTTAAAAACTGAAAATCTGAAATATTGTTAAGTATTTGTTAATGTAATTGAAAAATATTTCAATAGACGTTTCGACAAATTTTTAAATATGGAGCCTTCAGCAAACGATGCAGTTCTATCTGCAGTTTCGCATCCATTTTTTAAATTGAAGTGGGTACCAAAAGAAAAGAAAGATGCAGTAAAAGAATTATTTTTAATGGAAGTACGTAAAGTAAAAAAGGAAAGTCAAAGCCATGTTGTTGATCAAACGAATTTAACCACTTCACTGGCGGGGCGTTCCAAATGGCGTTCCACGCGCCGAGGCCCAGACTGGCAAAAACACCGAAATGGCGTTCCTAATAAAACTTTATTTTTAAAGAGTGTACACTACTTTTTACTACTACAAAGCAATATTTCTATAGTTTAGACATCAGGGAACAAGATTATCACAATGAAAATTTCAGTTTTTGAGATTTTCAATGTTTCTTTGAACGTTGAAATAGTCGATTTTTAACACTTTTTAACAAATGGCGTTCCACTTTTGTTATTATTAATAATTATTAAATTTTATTTATTAATTATTTATATTTATTTTTTACTTATTACATTATTATATTATAATGTTTTGTATGTAAATATATTTTTTAAATAAAAAATATGAGTTTTACTGTGTAAAAATTGAAAAAAAGTGGAACGCCATTTGGTGAAAAGTGGTAAAAATTGACTATTTCATTGTTTGAAAAAACATTGAAAATCCCAAAAACTGAAATTTTTATTGTGATAATCTTGTTCCATGATGTCTAAACTATAGAAATATTGCTTTGTATAAGTTAAAAGTAGTGTACACTCTTTAAAAATAATGTTTTATTAGGAACGCCATTTCGGTGTTTTTGCCAGTCTGGGCCTCGGCGCGTGGAACGCCATTTGGAACGCCCCGCCAGTGAAGTGGTTAAAGCAAAAAGGAAACGACGAGTCTTACTATCTGTTTGAAACTGATTCGGACAGCTCAGCAAATAGCAGTGGTACAGCTCACAATTCCTGTGACCTCGAAACATTGCAATACCTCCAAGATTCAAATACCTCATTAACATCTTTAAACTCTTATCCAACGATCAAGAAACTGTTCTTAAAAACGAATACTTCTCTTCCAAGTTCCGCACCTGTAGAAAGACTTTTCTCGTTTGGAGGCATGATTATGAGGCCCCATCGAAAAAAAATGAGTGACCGGTTAATGAAACAATTAACACTTTTAAAGTCTTTTAAATTTTAAGCTCTTGTACATTTTATATTTCCAATCATTAGGTTACATTGTTATCACTATCAGAATTAAAAGAAAAGTATTGAAGTACATTTAAAAAAAGCATTTTATTTTGAAAAACCATTTTGAAAATACCTATTTTCCATTTTGCATTTGAAATGATTTTTCAACAAGTATTTTACATTTTACATTTGAAATACTATTTAAGAGACCATTTTGAATTTTGCATTTCAAATAGTTTTTGAAATCCATTTTTAACATCTCTGCATATCGTGTCGTAAATTCATCATTTTTTATAGGTGTGTCCTAGAATATTCACACAGGTATTCACCATTTTGAAAAGAGTAGACAAAGGACCACAACTTCATGGGGAAGAACCTCGCATAATCGACAAAGATTTTCTATGGTAAAAAGCACAGAAAATTACTGTCGTTTATCATCAATTTTTCAAAAATTTAGGAATCGTTTGTACCACAGACCGACAGTATTTACTAAACAAGAATCAAACAATACTTTTCCAAAGGTTTTCAACGTGATAATTCCGAACCCAGCGTTATAATAGACCCTGCACGTCAGGTATCCGAGGTATTTTAACTTAAAAGTGCACAAGACTAGTTTTTATAATTTAAAAGATAATTGTTTTGCCAAAAGTTCAATATTGCATCTGAAAACGCTACTTTTTTTCTTTAAAATACATTTTAAAAATTTAAAATATTTTCATTTTCCTCTGATTAATCGTTCATTCGGTGTACTGAGTTTGACAAATTCTTTGAAAACTGAGTAAAAACAGACAAAACTTCGATAATGAAGAAGAATATTACTACAAACCAGGATAAACATTTCAAATACTTCTGCGTATTTTCGGTACAACTGAATGCGAATACGATATCAGATTTACCAAATCATCTGCTATATACGATCCGCTATTTTGAATTTTGGAAATCTGACATAGAATTCGTATCCAGTTATACCGAAAATCTGCAAAACCATTTGAAATTTAGATGTTTGTAGTTAAATGATTCTATATTATGGAAGTTTTGTCTATTTCTACTCAATTTTTGTAAAATTTGCACAACTCACTAACAAAATGAAGATTTTTTAAATATCCGAAATGAAAAGAATCGGAAATCTGAGTTTCAATATCTCCGGATCTATATTATGAGTCTTCATCAATTTTGTTTTATTAAATTAAAGGTGAATTCATAAGGATTCCAAATATGTTAATAACATTTTTCTCAAAGAGGAGTAAATTATGAAGAAATTGTTTAAAAAGCTTTTTTAAATTTTTTTATTAACATTATTTTTACTTTAAAGTGCACATTTTTACCTGAAAAATGTGTAAACTTCATAAAAATCCATAAACAATAGTCCGAGATACTCAAAACTTTATGAAATTAATATTAAAATTCAAAATGTCAATAAAATCTCTTTTTCTATAATGTTATTTATTAAGTTTTTGGGTCTATTAATTATTTATAGATCAACTTAAGTATTTTCGTATTGTTGATTTTTAATTTAATTTTTTTACGTAAAAATCTGAATTTTTAAGAAATCGGCACTTAACCCGTTTTTACAAGTTGCCCTTTGTTTTTAAAAATAAATCAAGCATTAAGTTTTTACAATTTTTATTTAATTGTAATACAACTGTTTGCTATGGACAGCTTTTAATGATGATGAGGACAGCATAATCTTTGTGTGTATGTTTGATTTACGTTTGAGGTGTGTTGTGTTGTGAGTGGATGGCAACATGCATTTTGTGACTGAGGTATGCAACAAATGCATGGTTGTGTTTGGCAGTGGTTATGTTGTGTGCATGCTTAAGTTTGATTATGGTGTATGTATGGTTTTAACTCGTTATATTGTGTGTATGGTTGTAACGCATGGTAATTGCGGAAGGCAAGGAGATGAGGTGGACAATTTCCCCATTGATTGTTCTTCAACTTTCTTCTTTATCTTTGTTGTTCTCTGAAATTAAAAACATATTATTGACTAATTATTTCACTATAAATCTATTAAATTTGAAGTTTTTAAAATTTAATATACTCCAAGTATTAATCAAAATAAATTTTAATTAGTCCAAACACTAAAGTTAAAAAAATTAATAATCTATAATTATTTCAATCGAAACCAGATTTATCCAAACTTTATTTTATTTAAAATTAAATTTACCAAAATTTTTAAATTTTCAGTATTATAGAGTTTAATATTTATTTTTTTATGGAGAGAAACAGATAATAATTAATACAAAATATTTATAATAGTTTTTTAATTAATATTGAATACTTAATATTTATAGAATATTTAAAAATTCAATGTTTTTAAGAAAGTTTAAATATTTCTAGTAAAAAGCGGTGAATTAAAAGATATTAAGATAATTGAATAATATTTCAGAAACAACATTTAGTTGGATTAAAATAATTATGCATTTTTTAATTAAATAAATAATAATTTAATTTAATAGTTTATAAATTTAATAATTTAATTAATATTGATATAAGAGGCATTATTCCTGAACTGCCCCAAAAATAAAAAAAAGTTCTTGGATTTCCTTTATACTTTGGAAATATGTTACCCTAGTAGGTACAAGTTACTACACCAATTTACAGGTCCAACCCCCCAACCCCAATCAAAAGGGTGGGGGGTTGAAATTTCAGCTTCAACTCGAACATGCATTCTTTAAACATTTGTAGTTTCTACTTAAATTATTCAATTAAAAAAAGTAAGTAGTGTTTTAGAAAGGTTTTTTTGTGTACTTTTAAAATATTTTATTTATATAATAAAAAAAAAATTTTTTTGCAAAAATTTTTTAAAATAAATAGTTTTTTGCAATTTTGTGCAAGTTCGGTAGTTTTTATTTTCTTTTTAATAATCTCAAATGAAAGCTTGGGAATTCCCCTAAAAGAAGATATAAGTCTGAAAATGGGCCGAAACAATTTGCCAAAGATATAGTGTAATAAGTAAAATTTGTCCGTCCGCTCGCACACTCCAGCGCGATGAACAGTGGGATTTTTTTTAAACCTACTATTGAAAATTGTCTAGAAACTACAAATTTTATCGGATGTTGATGTTCTTGATTTAAAATTACTAAGAGATCCATCAAAGTCGATTTTTGAATTTTTAATTGTTTATTTTTTTCTTGTTACTCAAAAATTTGACAAATTACAATATTTTTAGAAAAAATCATGTTAGTTTTTTTATTTTTCCATTACACATGATCGAAATCAATTCAAATTAGTCTAGTATGACCACCGGACAATTAATAAAGCATAATACAATTTATTTAAATTGTTGCAAACAATGTTAATTAACAAATAGATTACTTCGGACCTTCTTCATAAAAAAAAATTGGTTTTTTTGCAGACAAGTTCGAATTTATATCTAATTTAGTAAACAATTAATTTAAAGTTAAAAATTATCATTAATATTAACATTTATATAAACAATAATCAACTTCCTTTTGTATTTGTAAACATTTTCGTCATTTTTCAAACTTTAAATATTTATATCATATGTACATTCTTTCAAAAACTTAAAAAATTTATTTGCTTAAACAATTACATTTGTTATAAACAAATTTTTCATTTTTTAACAAATAATTAGCTTTTTTCATCAAACAAAATTTTTTCCTTTTTTATATTTACTATCATAAAAAAGAACTCCTTAATGAAATGGGAATACTATAAATTATTCATTTAATTTTAATAAACATTATAAGTTAACAAATATTTAACTTTGTTCTTTTTTCACAGAAAAAATATATTTATTTATATGCATTTAAATGTAAACTGTTTTAACTGAATAATGGTTTACTTCATTAAAAATATAAATATTTCTTAACCTATAATGTTCGTTAGAATTAAATGAATAATTTATAGTATTCCCATTTCATT
The DNA here is from genome assembly GCF_015476425.1 of Leptopilina heterotoma. Classification (NCBI taxonomy): domain Eukaryota; kingdom Metazoa; phylum Arthropoda; class Insecta; order Hymenoptera; family Figitidae; genus Leptopilina; species Leptopilina heterotoma. The sequence continues at coordinate 33,819 of NW_025111108.1, forward strand.
AAGGAGTTCTTTTTTATGATAGTAAATATAAAAAAGGAAAAAATTTTGTTTGATGAAAAAAGCTAATTATTTGTTAAAAAATAAAAAATTTGTTTATAACAAATGTAATTGTTTAAGCAAATAAATTTTTTAAGTTTTTGAAAGAATGTACATATGATATAAATATTTAAAGTTTGAAAAATGACGAAAATGTTTACAAATACAAAAGGAAGTTGATTATTGTTTATATAATTGTTAATATTAATGATAATTTTTAACTGTAAAATAGTTTTTTACTAAATTAGACATAAATTTTAACTTGTCTGCAAAAAAACCAATTTTTTTTATGAAGAAGGTCCGAAGTAATCTATTTGTTAATTAACATTGTTTGCAACAATTTAAATAAATTGTATTAGGCTTTATTAATTGTCCGGTGGTCATACTAGACTAATTTAAATTGATTTCGATCATGTGTAATGGAAAAATAAAAAAACTAACATGATTTTTTCTAAAAATATTGTAATTTGTCAAATTTTTGAGTAACAAGAAAAAAATAAACAATTAAAAATTCAAAAATCGACTTTGATGGATCGCTTAGTAATTTTAAATCAAGAACATCAACATCCGATAAAATTTATAGTTTCTAGACAATTTTCAATAGTAAGTTGAAAAAAAATCCCACTGTTCATCGCGCTGGAGTGCGCGAGCGGACGGACAAATTTTACTTATTACACTATATCTTTGGCAAATTGTTTCGGCCCATTTTCAGACTTATATCTTCTTTTAGGGGAATTCCCAAGCTTTCATTTGAGATTATTAAAAAGAAAATAAAAACTACCGAACTTGCACAAAATTGCAAAAAACTATTTATTTTAAAAAATTCTTGCAAAAAAAATTTTTTTTTTATTATATAAATAAAATATTTTAAAAGTACACAAAAAAACCTTTCTAAAACACTACTTACTTTTTTTAATTGAATAATTTAAGTAGAAACTACAAATGTTTAAAGAATGCATGTTCGAGTTGAAGCTGAAATTTCAACCCCCCACCCTTTTGATTGGGGTGGGGGGTTGGACCTGTAAATTGGTGTAGTAACTTGTACCTACTAGGGTAACATATTTCCAAAGTATAAAGGAAATCCAAGAACTTTTTTTTATTTTTGGGGCAGTTCAGGAATAATGCCTCATAAATTTAAAAACACTTTTTTATCATTTTAATGCACTTTAATTCCTATTTATTATAATGAATTACAATGTCAATAATATTTACAGTATTAAAGGTAATTTAATTGGTCCCAAACTCTAATAACATTAAACATATTTAAATTGATTTTATTTTACCCAAATCCACCAAAGAGATTTAAAATGTAAAAAAAATTTTAGCCAAAAATTAAATATAAGTGTTTGCAGATGAATTCTCTTAAAAAGAATTAAAATATTAAAGTTGAAAAATTCACATTAGTTTGGATTGAAACTGATCAGAATATAGCAACAATAGTGAAAATTTAAATTTTTTTTTCAATTAACCTCTTTTTTTATACCGTGTTGTGTATCCTATAAATGGTATTAATTGATATTAATTTAGCTTACGCACTTTCTATTTGGCCTCTTCTTCTTATTTAAATAAAGTTTTTTTATTTTTTCTTCCTCCATTTGTCTTATTTTAATTTCCTCTGCTTCCACTTTAACCTCTTTTCGATTTTCACTGCTCTCTCTTCACTTTTTTCCTCTATCTTCTCTTTTTTTCTTCCGAAGAAAATTTTTTTTAGTAAACCGAAAACTGAAATTTTTAAATTTTTAATATTTGTTTAAATGCAAGATTTAAACGTATTTCTAAAAGTAATAATAATATATTTACCCATATTTATTTAATAAATGTATATCGGTTGTTTGATAAGGGTAACACCAGAACAGTTGTTAGCGTAAAGGTCGGAACGCAATGCTTAAGATTATGATCTCATTCCATAAAGGCCTTCCTCCAATAGGATCCAAAAACTCTGCGTTGCGTCTGTGTCGGTTGCTATAGCAACACATGCTAAAATCAACGCAACGCAGTCACAACGTACACTGTCAGTTGAGAAACGCGCGACGCAAACGCAAAACGCGAGAAAAATACATGGCAATTTCTCGCGTTTCGCGTCTTACTTTCTAATTGTAGATACAGCTTGAGAGAGAATGCAGCAAACGTATATTTGCGTCTTTTTCTCTCCCATTACGACGCAACGCAAAACGCTATCATGGGAGTCCACCCTTAGAACGAACCAATGGAAGAATGGCCTTAAGGGGGTCTCACAATCAATTGGATTTTTGCATTGACCTTTAATAGAAAAATCTCATGCACTTTGACACCGCCTAAGGAAAATTATGCTGATATAAGTTCAACGCACAATAGGTTCGTGAACGAGATGCATGAGATAGAAAAAGACACAAATATATCTGTCCTTTTCTAACTAATGCTTAGCGTTCGCGAATGACTTTCGCGAAGCAGTTGTGCTTAGGCCTTCACATCGACACCAACACAATTTATTTTCAAAGTGAATATATTCCATAAAGATGCCGTCCCATATAAGCGTAAAATCGTGAAAGTGGATAACGTTTAACAAATAAGATTAGAATATAAATTATAACATAATATCATCAGTAAAAGAGTTAATCATATTTATGTAACACAATATATTTTTCGTAGTTATTCACGTAAATATACAATATTTTAGTAAATTAATTTAAACTTAAACCTACATGTTTTCTATTTTTTTAAGGGTGCAGTCACATTATCCTATAGAAATTCAAGAAAAATATATAACACAAAGTTATGAGAAAATGGTCAAAACAAAAAATGATAAGATCAGAACGAATAGAACTCGATGGTTAGCATTTTGTTATGTTTCCTTTTCGGGCAATAAACCACAAAGTTTCAAAGCAGAGTTGAGCGTAACTTTACTAAGGATTTCTTTACCAATATCCTTCATGGCAACATCTCTTAGGACTGCGATGGAGATAAAAGCAAATTGTTGCTTTGCCTTTACTGGAAATGCCACTTGAAATACCCAGTAAACCGCCACCAAAAGCAAAACAGCCTCGAAACCTTTCGCTCGAAAAATAGGTTTTGCGTCAACGTAACACATAACCTCTAGTTCGTTAAATGATCCATTATTTATGGCTATTAATTTCGGTGCTTCTTTTACATCAGGAACAGTGTCAGAAATAGGGGTTCCATTCTAGAAAGAAATATGTTTTATGCTAAACCAAATAAAAAAATTATTCGTACACTTAAAAAACAAAGCACTTTGAAGATCATTTTCATGTGATGTTGCTCGATCAGCTCTGAGTTTTGCTGCAGGGGATGTTTACATGCTTGCGTTCGAACGCTGTGTTAAGGCTTAAGCAGAATGAATACGGATACGGGAACAGGGCCCTGTTTCCGTATTCGTATTCATTCTGCATTGGCCTTTTTGCGTTAAAAAGTGAGTGTAACAAGGATTAAAGTCTCTTTCTCTCTCTCTAGCCACACACTCTTTTGTGGTAAGTAGAGCTCCCGAGAGAGCGTGTAAAGGCCTGTCTTCAATAGGATCATAGAAGCTGCAACAAGGACATTCGCGAACTTGTATCATAAGTTAGAAAAGTACTGACTGTCCTTTTCTATTCCATACTTCTCCTAAGCGAATGAATTTTGTGAATTTATTGTACATTACCTTTAAGATAATAACTCAGATCTAAGTCGCGCAACATTACTGAAACATGAACTACAACGCTCTGACATTTAAATACTTTTAAATCTATTTCATATCAAATTTTAATAGCAACAATTTACTAAAGATGCATACAGCATGAAAGTTTAAAATTTTCCCAGTTTCTTTGGATTTTGTAAATAGTTTGGGTAAGTACACAAGAGTAGAAATGCTTTTTCCGTTTTCGTCGAAACTATTTGCATTACATTGTAATGCTGCAATTATTCGAGGCATTGCATCGAGCCAATTCTCTCTTAATTTTTCGACAGGTAAGTTAGTCCAGTCTCCAAGTTCCCAAAGCAACTGTAATTCGAGAATTGAGAGAATTTTTTTAAAGAATTGTATACAGGGTGTCCAGCAAGGATTAAGAAACAAGTTCCCTAACATTTTACTAACCTTATTTATGCATTTTGAGACAAAAATAGGGTTAATAACATATTTGACAATAAATTAATATAGAATGTGAATAAGAAATAGTAGTAAAATACATTTTAGTCTAGTTAGATTGATTACAAATTTTTTTATAAATTTATAGAAATTTCCCTGACTTTAAATGAAATTCCCTAAATTCCCTAACCGTTGGACACCATGGTATATCAACACACTGAACATAAATATTTTTTAATCTTCCTTAAAATCAAAACATTAATTTTACCATTTCATTTTTTTGAAGCGCAGGATATTTTTTCAAAAACTGATCCGCATTTAATTTCCCAGCATCTGCCATCCTCGAATTACGCGTGGAACGAAGATCCTTTTTTAAGGACGGTTTTTTTTCCTGATCTACAATGCTTTTCTTAAAGTTATCGCCATCGGAGTTGTTGTTTTTGCTCTTCAAATATTTACAACAATTTTTCAATTTAGAGCGAGTAGTCTCCTATTCAATTTAAAAAAAATATTGTTTTTAATTAATTTGACAATTTCTTGAATAGTAATACAAAATTTTATAATGCTTCATATCCACTAAATAATGTTTGAAAACAATTTAAGAATAAGGTTGTTTAAATAATGTTCTGGAACATTTTTAGCTGACACAATGCGTTATATAACCAAATTTAAAAAAGCTTTTTAGATCAAAAATGTGTTTCTGTCCACTAAGGTATATTTAGTTTTAAAGATAAATATTTAAAAAATAATAAAAACATAATAAGCATGAAAATTTTGTTATAGAACCATCTTTAGATCCATGTACACTTACGTAAGGATCACCATAAGGGGCCAAAAAAATATCGGAAAATTTTTTGGATAACAAAATTGCAATTTCCAAAATAATGAATGGCTGATCAAGTCCTGCTTTGTTCATATTTAGAGCTGTTAAGCGGATAATAGTTGACTTTTGAACTTTACTTAATTCGCGTCTAGCATCAATTAACTTTTGAATTGAGTCCGGGAATTTATGTGGTATTAAATAACTAAAATCGTTCTGCAATAGTATAGAAAATTATTTTAAAAAACAACTTTGAATTAATTATTTAATTAATTAATAATAATTTGTGTTTTTCGGACAAAAGGTGTGAAAGAGTAAAAAAAAATTCAATTTAGATAAAAAACTTTGTTAATAATTTATAAATATACATATAAATAATAATAAAAACTTATTGTTAGTAATAGGTTGGAAAGGTAATAAATAATGAAAAAAATTTAATTTAGTTGAAAGCTTTAAGAAAAATAATTATGGTTTCATTGATTGACGAAGATGGTTCGTTTTTGTCAATTGTGGACGCAGACGTTCCTGCATTTTCAGTTTCAATTTCTTCATCATAAACTGGTTTAACAGTAATTTTCTCGACATGATTCACTTTTTGATAAGAAATTTCATCATTATCATCACGCAAAAAATTAGCAATTTCTTCGTTCATTTCTACGCATTTTAAATGTTTAACTGGCAAGCAGCCACAATATGTGCAACTAGAATTTTCTATTCCTATTTTCCACTCAAACTGCGGACAGTCATCACATGATTGACAAATTCCCCTCTTAACACCTTTTGAATCACTGTTATTACTGTCCATAATTTTCTGAAATATATGCTTTAATATTATTTACATACTTCAATGTGTTTTATAAATAATTTATTAAATTATTCAGTTTTTGCATAAATAAATACTCACATTTTTGCTCATATACAAATGTCAAACAAACTGATTATCTTTTGTTATTTATGAACTACACAAATATTAGAATTTTTTTATTATAATAAAGATACATTCCGACATAAGAAATTAGTGAATTATAACAATAGATGACTTTAAATATATCAGAAAATCATCAGTTTATATTTTACGATAGTAAAAAATATGTGAATATAAATTTTTTACAAAGTTTTAATTATTAATTTAATAAACTATTTATACTCATAATTTTATCCGATATTTTGAGTCATATCTCTACAGGTGTAAATGCACCTTAAAGCAGAATACATTTTTTAACGCTTTCGAATTGTGATCGCACCCTTACGAAAAGAGTAATACAAATTCACTACCCATCCCTGCTATCCATATGTTGATGTTTACATTGTTATGTATTTATTTACATAATTATCTGCTTAGATATTTGAGAAAATAAAAAACTTCTTTAAAAGAGTGAAAAGTTAAAAAAAAATTCCTGACAAGCTTAAGTGAATTAAGCAGTGTGTATTTAATAATAATAATTGCGTTTCGCAAACAAACAAAAATAAATATACTAACAAGAGAAAGTGACAATTTTTATTGTGAGGAAAAATAGAACTCCTATTTAAGTAAGTATATAAAAAATTTATTTGTCATTAGTAAATTAAAAAATTAGTTTTTTAATTGTACTTGCATTACAAACTACTAGTTTTAATGAACAGTAGACATGTAAAATTTTAGAACATATTCCTAAAAGTAAGGTTAGGATTAAAGTATGTCCTTCTTTTAGAGAGTGTTTTGATAGGTACTTTAACAGAATTCCAATAAGAATTACACTTAACTTATACAGTGTTTCTATAGAATCTGGTGAATTAAACTTCAAATAAAAGAACAACTGTTTTACATTTATTTAATGTTTAAAATAAAAAAATCATAATTTTAACTTTAAGTAAATTTTAAATGATATTAACTTTATAAAATTTTGAGTGAATCTGCAATATAATTTTTGGAAACAATTACTACGAATCAAAATTTGTTATCAAATAACAAGTATTTAATATACTTTTTCTTTCTCAAAACTTAATTAATAATTTATATTAATTTTTACAAACAATATATCGTTTTAATCTTCGAAAGATTTTCAATAATTCTATTTGTTAAATTTTGTTAACCCTCCGTCACACACCTAGGGAGGGATTCCCTCTACGGTTTCAGTATTTTTTAAATAACTTTTGTTTTCCTCATTGAAAAATAAAATCAGTTTCTATACCTTTTGACAATTTACTCCTCAACACATTTATAAAAAAACATTTAGTTTAAACATAATTAATATTTAATTATGAAGCTTCAAAGCCAGAAAAAACTCGAAAAAGTGAGGTTATGTTAAATAAAAAAATCAAGTTTTCAAATCATCTGTTGTTCCACTGTTGGTTAATGACAAAATTATATTATAAATATAATTAAAATGAATTGTTTAATGATTTTTTTTGCTTATTTGTTAATGTTACATTATTTTTACATGTCAAGTGGAATTCCTTCGAAGATGTGCATTCGTGTAATTAATTTTTATTTTTGAGACCGAAAATTATTTTTATTAATTTTATAATTTAGAATAATTTACTACATATTTGTAAGTTTGTGTTAAAACTAAGTTTTTGTTGATTCCTTTGTTTATTTTGTAATTTTGCTTATTTTACAATGCGGTGAGGGATTCCCTCTAAACGTGTGTAAAGTCGTAATTTTTTTCCATGTGTGTGACGGAGGGTTAACTAATTTTTTTCAATACGTAACATAAATTTCATTTGTTCAATAAGTTTCTACTAAAATTTTAATAACAATTTTCATTTAACAGAATGAAATAAAAATGAGCAAATATTTATAAAAACTATATTAAATTAATTGCAAAATTATAATTATTCACGAAATTTAAAGAAAGTAGATACCTATACAAAATGATGAATAATTATTTCACTGTAAATTTTGGCTTAATTTAATTATTTTTAAAAGTAGGACAAACTGCACGAAAGAAAATAAGTATTTTTTTTCTTTTCGTGTTGATTTTTTAAAATCGGATAAAAACTATTATAATGAAAAACTTATTTTTTGTTCTAACATTGAAGAGATAAAACCTTCTGTAAATTTTCATGCTTTCGTTTTAACTAAAATCAATTTTTTTAGACTTCAAATCTAGCTGGAATTTTTTTAATTTTAACTTTCAAACGCTAAATACGGACTAAAATTTAAATTTTTTCATTTTTGTAAAAACTCTGCTTATAAAATATTTGTGACATACCCATAATTTTCTCTAATCACGCAAGAATTCAATAACATTTTTAAACCAATTTTGGTTAAATTAAGTAATTTTATGACATAAAAAATGTTTTATTACAACTTTCTATCTGAAAATGTCAATTTTGCATTATATAATATTTTTTTACTGAAAATTTGTTACTAGTTACGAAGTTAAGAATTTCTATCGTGAAACTTGAATATTCAAAAGTAACTTTATCGAAATTTGTATAAAACTTTAATCTATAAAAGTTAACGTTTTTTGGGAAGTCAAACTAATAAACTTGTTTTCATAATGCAATAATATTAATTTAAATAATTCAATATACTTACATTATTTATTTTCTATATCTACATATAGATGAAGAATGCACATACTTATATTAAAAATATTATTTTTTGTTTTAGAAATGGGGCGTTCCATGTGCAAGACAAATTTCGTATCTCAAATTTTCTTCATATTTTGCCATTTTCTTATCTTAGGGGGTCATTTATAAATTGCGAAAATAGTTTTGCAAAATTTCAATTAATTTGCAAGATATTCAGGGTGTCTACTAACCGGGAAATAACCAGGAATTTAATTTATCCGGGAATTTTATACTAAACCGGAAATTTTTTCACCAAAATTAAAAAAGTTTTATTATTTTAATTTGTTTGTAATTGTTGTAATTTTTAAACTCTATTGTTTCAAGATAATTGAATTGTCCTAAACAGATAATTGAAAATTTTTGAAATAGTTGAAATTTCTTTACATTTTTTGAAAAGTAATTGAATTCTTTTAAAGAATTTTATTTAAATTTTTAGAAAATAATCAAGGGAAGTTAGTGACCGTAATTATAATTTTATTCTTAAAATTTAAAGTCCCTCTTACAGTTATGAATCAATTTTTTTCTTCTAAAAATTATATTATTCTATTATTATTCAATAATTATAATTATTGAACTCCTCTTAAATTTTTATAATTTCAAATTTCTGAATGTTCAAATAAATGATATTTATCTATTTCTTGAGCAAATTTAATGTTTATTACTTATTAAGTAAATAATTAATTATTGCTGCTTATTATTTTAACAAATTTTAATAAAATTCTTCACAAGAATTAAATTATTTTCATAAAAATATCATTCTTTAGAAGGATTCAATTATTTTTATAAATAGTAAAATTCTTTGCAGAAATTCAATTATTATCAATTTAATTTAAATAAAATTGAAAAATAAAATTTTCAATTACAATTATAAAGAGACAAGTCTATTTTTAAAGAATTGAAAAAATTCTTTGTTTAATTCAATTATTTTCCAAATTTTCAATTAAAATTATTGAAAAAAAACATTATTTTCAACAAATTTAAAGATTTATTTATGTTCAAAATCAAATTGAAATTTGATGAGAACAAAAACCAGGAAAAAATTAGGATATATCCGGGAAAAACCGGGAATTTTGTTGAACGAAAATATTAGACACCCTGGATATTGTTATTTAAACTTTTATATCACTTTTTTAACAATTTTAATTTCGAATTCTACAAGTTATAATAAATTATTCATTATGAAAATTATAGGGAAATTATTTTAATAATATTTTATATGAAAATATATTATTCATTTCCAAAATAACTTCTTTTATAACTCAAGAAAATTTCCTCCTAAAAACTAGAAAAATCTACTTCTGAAGTAGTAACTGTACTCTAGAAATAAATAATTTTACTACCAAGTTGTACTACATTTAAAGAAAATTTTAATATTTAATATAAAAACATTAATTTTGAAACAAGTAAATTTTCCTATTTAAAATTTGTTATTTAATATAATACCGTATACCCTGCATAAAAAATGATCTAAGTTTACAAACTAAAAAAGTAACAAATTTTTTAAGTTTTGTTAAATATTTGTAAAAAATTGCAATTAATAACAATAACAAAGAATGTAAATGTACTTACACTCCTTGAGTCCGGCCATGCAACACAAAATTAAAAAATTAATTTTTCACGAATATCAAAAACACCTCTCTGTAATTTTTAAGAATTTTTAAGGACATTATAAACTTTCATTTAAATATTTTTTGTTAAAAAATTTTATGGACTTCGAGTAAACAAAATATTAAAAATTATTGTTTCAATAAATTATTTTGTAAAAAGCAAAATATTTATTTTCCAATAAAATATTAAAACTCAATAAATTACCTACAATTTTCATATTAAATACTTTTTTCTACCTACTATAGATTTTTAAATAAAAATGTCTGAAGAAAAAGTGACTCCGAAGTTTAAATAACAATATCTTACAAAATAATTGAAATTTTGCAAAACTATTTTCCCATTTTATAAAAGACCCTAAGACAACAAAATGTCAAAGTATAGAGAAAATTTGAGATTCAAAGTTTACCCTGCTCAAAGAACGCCTTAAATGTAAGCCTACTATAATATGCATATTTCGAGATTTTTAATTTTCATAAATAAAAAGTCTTAAATTTATATCAAAATAAATTTTGTTGTCAATATTTAGACAAACGCAATGTATAGTTTACCTAAATTTGATAAATAAATTTTTTTTGTCTTACCCTGACTGACCGGAAATATTTTTAAATTGAATATAAATACGAAGTGACATTACAATTGACATTATTATGATAAAGTTATCAATTTCATGATTGATTTTTGGTGAAAAAAACTACTTAGTTCTTTAATAGAATTTAAGAAAATTTAATTTAAGTCAATTTTCTATACTTGTGACCAAAAATAAGTTTTTCTATCTTAAATATGCATTTCTTTGTACTAAATTAATATTAATTTTATAACCTAAAAATAGAGGCTTCTTGCAGGCTAAGTTGGCCTTTGGACGTTCTAATCATTAAGATCTTTACTCTATGTACAGAATTTTCTATACAAATTCTAAACGATTTTTCAATTGATGAATTTATATTAATATTTGCAGTCATGGACGAGGATCCTGTTCCTGATGTTCAACATCAAAATATCTTTTCGGATGATGATGACGAAAGCGAAATTGAGAACCAAGATAATGACATTGACGATGTACCTGATAATCCGGAAAAAGAGATGATTGGACGATGGCTTCTTTACTTAAGGAGTTTCACACGTGCGACTAATGATGATGTGCTAAATATTACAACACAAATGGAAGATGTAGTACAATTCTACGTTAATCGCACTATAAATAAAATTAAAATTCAATTGCAGGAAAACCATGGTATTCTGTTAAGGAACTATGTTAATGTTGACGAAATAAGAAACAGTGTTGATCGCAATCAAGGACTACATACAATTTACAATCAAGATATGTATTTTAAACAAAAATACAATGTCGTACAGCCTCAAAGAGTCAAACTGGGTGAGAGATTTGTTCCATACGGCACAGCTACTGTTGACGGAAATCAACCAATTAGAATAAAAAAAGATGAATTTATTCACATCCCTATTAGTGAAGTTCTTCCTAAGTGGTTTGAAAATGATTCATTTTACAATGTTTCACGATTCCAAAGAAGACGTGAGGATGGAATCATGGAAACTTACATGGATGGGACGCATATCCAAAATCATGAATATAGAAACCTGAGACCCAATTGCAGATTAATAAAACTGTACTTCGACGAAGTTGATATGTGTGATGCAGTTGGTAGTAAATCATCGTCTTCAAACAAGCTAGGAATGTTTTATTGGATGGACGAAGATATATCTCCTGAACATAGATCACAGCTGAAATTTATTAATTTAGCTGGTATTGTCTCAAATCCGCATATAAAAACTTATGGGATGAATACAATTTTGGAGCATATTGTGAAAGACATTCAGAAAGTAGAAAATGGTATTCGGTTGTCCAACGGTGAGATGGTTTATGGAACACTTTCAGTAATAAATGGTGATAACCTTGGGGTACATATGTTGTGTGGCTGGAAATAATCATTTATAGCATCTCACCCTTGTGGAGTATGTAATGCATCACTAGATGAAGTAAGAACGATGTGTGCTAAAGATCCGACGCTGATCCGAACACCAGAAGAGTATGATCGTCAAGTCGAAGAAATTGAGAACGCTGTTGGACGCAGAAAAGAAGAACTCAAAACAGCGTATGGCATTAATAGAAGAAGTGTACTTACTTTATTACAAGGATGCCATCCTTTAAAATCTACACCACCAGATTTAGACCATGATGATTGGTTGGGAATTTGTATTCGAACGATAAAGCTCTTTCTGAAAGAAATTTGTTTTACTCTACAGTTGATTTCCCTTAATGAGCTGAATGGAAGAATATCAGATTATGATTACGGGTACACAGAAAAATCTGCAAAACCATCAATCATTGCCCAAAATCAGATAATGGATTTAAATGAAGGATTTAAACAAAATGCGTCTCAAATGGCACAGTTGGTTACAATGTTGCCATTAATAATTTCAGATAAAGTTCCTGCAGGATTACCATCGTTAGATAATTATCTAAAAATGCTTGAAATTATACTTATTTCGCATGCAGATAAAATACATGATTCAACATTAGGATACTTGGATAGTTGCATCTCCGAATATCTTGAAACATTTCAGTCATGTTATGATGTACCGTTAATTCCGAAACAGCACTACCTGCTGCACCGAGTAAGTAAGATTTTGCAACATGGACCTTTAGGACTATATAAAACCATGAGACCAGAAGCCTTCCATCAAGTTTCTAAACGAATTGCTCAATGTCTGCGAACGTATAAAAATTTACCATTGACGCTTGCGAAGAAACACCAGTTGCGTCAAACATATATATTAAATGGAGATTTAAGCAGAGATGTAATTAGAGGTCCTAAAAAGTGGGTTCCAATCGATTACACCAGTTTTCAAGAATTGTTTCCCGATGTTAGACGTTTGCAAATTGTGAATTGGGTGCAAATAAATGGCATAAAATATATCCCCTTAAAGTGTTTTTTAGCAACAGGCTACAATGAAGAAAATTTACCTCAATTTGTTGCCTTACACGCAATTGTCTGGGGAAATGAGAATCCGCTTTTCGTTTGCCGCACAGTTCAAACTGTTGAGCACAATATGGTAGTAATGGCTTACGAAATTAAAATTAATGAAGAATTCGTGTGCTTATCGGTTAGCGACTTGTTAACAGTTAATGTTTTTCATGGACACCTCTAGAACAACAAACAATTCATTATTATTAAAAAAGCTTTAGGAAAATTACACTAAATGATCCCAATCAAGTGAAAATGTTGGACTTAGTTCTTTCCATGGCAGTTTAAATTGATGTTTAGTTTAAAAAAACAATGAAATTAATATTTTGTGGTCCATCGAAATGACTTTTTTGAGAAATGTCCAAAAATTATCCAAAAGACTATAAAGAAGAGATTTTAGTGAGTTTAATTAATCACTTTAGTTTTAGCAAAAAGTCACTATGCAAGGTAATAATATCCGAGCCAGAGATTTAAAAGATTTCGTTAGATGGATGCCAGAAATATCTGGGTACCACTAACTATGGTTTAAAACTTTTTAATGATAAAAAGCATATAAAAAACAACCATATTAATCCTGTGAGTACTGTCAAATTTTATTATTGGTTTGGTACCTACAGAAGTAGGGGCATACCTTTAAGTGCTTGTCACATAGTACACAAGTCGCAAGATATTATCTGTGATTTTAGTTTTAATATTAAATTTTTCAAAAATAAGTACGTTTATTACCACTTGACTTTTATCATGGGAAGCTTTTAGGGGAATTTTTTTTCTTTAAAGTATACTAGTACAGTGTTAAGTTATTAAAAACTTTAAACTTAAAATTTTATAATTTTTTGGATAATTTTTGTAATTTTTCGATAATACATATGAAATATATTTAGCCCATTTTTACTGTGTAATCAATTATAATAAATGGTTTTTTCCCCTTGAGGGTTTTTTTCCAAATCAGTTGTTTTATTTCTTAAATCTCTTGAACATTTTTTAAATACCATAGCTAATTAAAGCTATAAAATTTTGATAGACATTTTAAGTTAATATTAAATAAATATAGAAACTAAAAAAATTTGTATATTCTTTATCTTAAATTTTACATGCTTTTATTTTATTGTATATAAAAAATCAAATTTATTTTTTTCTAAGTAATTTTTAAGTACTATTATTTATTTTATTTTACACAGGTGTCTGGAAGGAAAATAAAGTTTGCCTACGATGCCAAAATAATTCATTGTTACCCACTGGTTCCTTAGCACCCTCTGAAAAGAGAAATCTTAACCCGAAAATCGTAGCTGTTCATTTATGGAAAAAACACCCCTTTATAGGGGTGATTTGGAATTTTTTTCAGAAAAAATTGTTTTTAAGGAGCAAAAATTATTTTTAAATTATTTTGATAATTGTTATTTATGTGTGTGTTTACAGGGTTTAATTTTCTAGATACAATCGATTAAAAAGTTTTTTAAAAACAAAAAATTCAAATTTTTAACTTTTCTTTTATTTAGTTAACGATTGTTGATAACATCTATTTACATATATGTGGGCAATTTCAAGTCAGATTTCAGTTCACATTTTAAATTTGGCCAAAACAATTACAAAAACAATTAAACAATTATTAGTTGGGTTAAAATAAATTTTTAAACTCGGCGTGCAAATTTTACGCACGCTGCACTGTGCATAATTTTCAAAAAATAAAAATTTGAACTACTCTTGTAATTTTTAATAACTTTCATTGCTAATTTTTATATATACTTATTCATAATTCTGAACAATCAATCATATGGATTTTCAAAAATTTTGTATTTTTCAAAAAAATTTTATTTTTCAAAAAATTTTTATTTTTTTTAAAAATCAAATTTTTTGAAAAATAAATAAAAATTGTAAATCAGTTAAAAATTACTTTTATTAATCTTCTATAGTGTAATATGATTTCAGGTAGTGAAAAAATGTAAACAAAATTTTGATACCCCTAGAAATGGTTATTTTTGAATGGCACAAATTTTACTAGTAGTTTTTAAAAAATTTAACTAATTCTACATTTTTTATTATTTTTCGTTGCCAAATTTTATTTATGCTTTTCTTACGATAATAAATAATCAATCGTATGGATTTTGAAAATTTTTAATTTTTTCAAAAAACGTGCACAGTGCAGAGCGCATAAAACTTGCACGATAAAATTAAAAATTTATTTTAACACATCAAATTCAAGAAGAACACTCTGAAACATTTTGCAAACTATTTTTATCATTGCCAGCTATGTTTTTTTTAAATTTTTTTAAAACGTCCAAATTTAAAAAAAATTAATTTGGTTATATAATTTTTTATTTTTTTAAAAAAATTTGTTTTGTAACAACATTTAAAAGTTGAAGGATAACTAAACTTTTTTTGTCTCAACGAAATTTTTGTAAGTCCAATAATTTTCGAGTTGTAGACCATTGAAAAAAAGTCTACTTTTCAAAAATCAAATTTTTTCAAAATTGAAAATGTAAACTGAAATCTGACGTGAAATTGCCCACATATATGTAAATAGATGTTATCAAAAATCGTTAACCAAATAAAAGAAAAGTTAAAAATTTGAATTTTTTGTTTTTAAAAAACTTTTTAATCGATTGTATCTAGAAAATTAAACCCTGTAAACACACACATAAATAAAAATTATCAAAATAATTTAAAAATAATTTTTGCTCCTTAAAAACAATTTTTTCTGAACCAGAGGGTAACAATGAATTGTTTTGGCATCGTAGGCAAACTTTTTCTTCCTTCCAGACACCTGTGTTTAAATTGTACAACATTTTTTTGCCAATTTAATTATTATATCAAATTATAAAACTATTTTACAAAATTCGACACATTTATTGCTTCACTAAGAATTTTATCATTTTTGATAATAAAAATATATATCATAAGAAAAAATGCACTATTGGATTTATCTATAGGGGCGAATTCCTTGAAATTCTGGACAATTCTGAAAAGCCTCACGTCATTTTAGGTGTAAAATTCGCTGACATTGAATGCCAATATCGCCTGTTCTTCTGAAAAGTTAATAGAATAACAATTGTTTTAAGATGAAAAATAAAATGGTTTTAAATTTCCCTCCCAGCATTTTTTAAAAATAAAGAAGATTCGATAAAATAGTGCCTTTTTTAAAATGTGATTTTTAAATAATAAACCATTTTGCAGTGAAAATGTATTAGACTTTCAGAATTAATATTTAAATTTTTCTTCTTTTAGAAACAATTATTATAATTTAATAATTAATTAACAATTAATTTAATTGTTGTAAAACACAAAATTTAAAAATTTATACTGAATGTTTCTTTACTTTTCTAACATTTTTTATACATAAATTTACAAATTTTACACAGGATCGACAAAATTGGACCTTATATTTTTTATAAAGTTATAATGAAATAAGACACTTAAATTTACGAACAATGATTAAATAACAGAATAAAACGTGTCCTTTTTCGTATTTTATTAATGTAGAAATATTTCTAAAAGTATAGTAATTTAGATGAGTATTTGGTAAAATTAAATTCTGTTTTTTTTACTAATTTGTTAATTAAAAATTAAATTACTTGGTTAAACAACGATGCTGTTATGAAAACGGATACAACATAGCATTCTTAAATTCGATTTTAATTTGCACGAAAGGGCAATTATTTTTTCTTATTGTAAGCCTGTTTATTATTTGAATAAATTAAATTTTAAAAGAAGACAAACCATAAAAAATTACAAAATTGTTTTACTACTTCATCGAATATTTATTATCGTCACTCATAGTCAGTGTGAATTTTAACCAATTTTTGAAATTATAACCTTACATCATCTGTTTAATTTCAATTCATAAGTAGAGAAAAAAATATGTATTCCATGATTTGTACATTACATTTCTTTGCCTGTATAACTCTGATTTTGTATAACAGTTCTCCATCCTAGTTTACATTTTAGTAACAGTTTCAAAACCTCAAACCTTTTTATCTATCAATTTAGTATTAATTTAATTAAAAAAATTATTGCGTTATTCAGTAATAAAATCAATATTTGATTACCTGTAGTTTGATTAAATAACACTGGTCGACACTAAAAATGATTCAAAGATCGGACAAGGATATTCTTATAGGATTTTCATCGCTGAACACGAATCTGACCTTCAAAAGTGCCCATCACGTCGAGATTTTGAGAAAAATGGACTCAAAGTATCAAAGAACCCTGTTTTTGGCCTTTTTTTATCACGTGTAGAGAATGATGCCGAGGTGCTAGAAATCTCTAATTAGTCTTAAATTAAAGCTTGAACTGTCAACTATAAGAATCAAATCAGAAAAGCTCTGAATCAATCAAAAATTTTCATATAGCACAACTTTTTCATGTGCGCGCGCACTCTACTTACACTCATAGAGCGGTACACAATGGCACACTTACTTATTCATTTTATTTGCGCTATTTATAGTTATTTATCATTTTTGGTGTCGCTGAACGTTGCTGATTGAATGTAATGTCGTTATTAAAAAATTATTATTATGTTATTTATTATTAAATTTTATGTCCGCCATTTTGAAACCGCCATTTTGAATTTTTAATAACGACCTTACATTTAATCAGCAACGTTCAGCGACCCCAAAAATGATAAATAACAATAAATAGCGTAAATAAAATGAATAAGTAAGTGTGCCATTATATACCGCTCTATGAGTGAAAGTAGAGTGCGCGCGCACATGAAAAAGTTGTGCTATATGAAAATTTTTGATTGATTCAGAGCTTTTTTGATTTGATTCTTATAGTTGACAGTTCAAGCTCTAATTTAAGACTAATTAGAGATTTCTAGCACCTCGGCATCATTCTCTACACGTGATAAAAAAAGGCCAAAAACAGGATTTTTTGAGACTTTGAGTCCATTTTTCCCAAAATCTCGACGTGATGGGCACTTTTGGAGGTCAGATTCGCGTTCAGCGATGAAAATCCTATAAGAATATCCTTGTCCGATCTTTGAATCAGAAAAAAAGTTATTTTTTGTCGACCAGTGTAATTTGATAAATTCGTCGTTGTATATTTATGATTTGACAGGTTATCATAAGCAAAAGTGAAGTTCATCTGTAAGTAGTTACCCTTCATAATATTACCCGTCATAATTATTACCCACTACCAAAGTCATTTTCTTCAATTTTATTATTCAGCGTTTGACGACATATGACTTTAGGAGGCTTTGTAAGTTTACTGGCTGCTTCCAACATATCTTTAAAAGATTTATTTTCTATAATTGACACTGGCGACATGGTTTCAACCACAAAGTTTAAAATTAATTTGTCCAAATTGACTGATTTTTCTGATATTCCTAAAGTACTTTGCTTCATTGTTTTTGTTTTCGACGTACAATTCTCTTGAACCGCTTTTCTTTTGGTAGCCTTAACACTTACGGGCTTTAACTTTTCATAATCTTTCAGCATGTCAGCATGGCCTTTAATCTAAAAGCAATAATTTAATAACACGCTAATATTTATGGAAATAAAACTTAAATCTATTTTAAACTAAAACTTAGAAAATAATTTAGTACAAAGAGAATACATAAAATATTACGTAATAAATAAAATAGAAGAAAAATTCAGAAACTCAATGAAAAAGTAAAATATTACAAGTAATATATAATGTAGAAAAAATAATTGGATTTTTACCTTCAAATGATTTAAGAAATTTATTGTTGACACCACACTTCCTTTTAAAGTCTTCGAACATACTTTACAAACAGCTGAAATGTTTACGTTATTTTCATCGTTTCTCTTAGCGTCCTTAAAACAATATTGTAAAATAAAAGGCAGCTTATTTTCGTTTTTATCCCTGAAAAGATTATTAATTGAAAATAATAATCCCTTTTAGAATTACAGATCTTATTTTAATATATATTTAATCAGTGTTTAAAAAAAATTGAAAAATTTCATAAACTTAACCTCAAATTCACAAAGTCAATTAAGTCAATTACATGCGCTGACCATCATCAGTTTCGTTATAAATCAATACAATAATTTCCATACTTACATTTTTTATCTGGCAGCTTTTAAGAGGTAACGACTATGTAAAAAATTTTAACAAACTTGATTTCTATAGACTGAACATAATAAACAAGCATGAGCTCATGAGCGACCTAACATTTACTGAGAAGTGAGAAATGAAAATTCTATCCAGGGTTGACAATGTAAAGAACGAATAATACAGTACTTTACGTATACAACTGTACATTTGCGCAGCATTTTCGCGTCGCGTGATAAAAATTGAAAGAAAAACATAATTTTTCATGCATTTTGCATTTTCAAATGCAAAATAAAGAGAAAAACCATTTCAAATGTAAATACAAAATGGTTTCAAGCAAATGTATTTAAAATGCAAAATGAAAATAGGTATTTTCCATTTTGCATTTGAAATGGATTTATTTGAAATACTTAACATCTCTGACGATATGACATAAAAAGTAAGCAAGACATATAAAGCACAAGTATGAGGCAGTAACCTTGAAGGTACCATCCAGAAACCAAGTTCCGCACGTTGACAATATTTCCATATTTCTCCTTGTCGAAAACATGATAATACGACCGTGCTGAATATCGTCGTCGTCCCGAGAATCGTATAGAAGAAATTTGTCTCGTCCTCTGGTGTTTTCAAATTTAGGGGGAATTTCAGCTTTATCCTCTATGGTAGGAGAATTCTTTCGACGTCGCAACCTTACAGATTTTTTTAGATTTTTGCGTTCCGGTAATTGACTGAGGACTCCATCTGGAACGTTAGTGAGTTCCCGGCGAAGAATCATCAATAATTTTATCTCCTTCGTATCGCGTAATCGCTCTTGCAGAGCACTCTCCTCCTTTAACCTTCTTGCACTCCAAGTAATATCGATCTTTATACATCCTTGTTTTGTAATATATAAAACCATCCATCCACAAACAATTGTTTGCCCACAATTCGAGGACCAATCTCCATTGTTTTTATTTAAAATATAAATTTTTTTATTTCATTTATAAATTATACTTTTAATTTAGAATCGAAATATTAATTTACAATCAAAATTTTGGAACTTTTGACATTTATATTTGTTGCTATTGAAAAAACAATAAAAAAAACAATTGCAGATCGCATATCGCATCGTCATAAAAATATATAGGTATTAGGAAAAATGATATTGTTCGGAAAAAAAGACATAGTAAAAAAAGACTTTAAAAAAATTGAGTTCGGAAAAATGATTTAGGAAAACAGTTTTAGGAAAAATTAACTATTAGGAAAAGTAGTTGTTAGGTAAATACGTTTAGGAATCTAAGATTGAAAAATTCGTCGGGGAACGCAAATGTGCAAATATTATAAAAATCCACAAATAATATTCCGAGATATTCAAAATTTTATAAAATTAATATTAGAATTCAAAATGACGTATCTTCAACAATTTTTAAATTTAAAAAAAAAATTTTTAGGGAAAGAAGTCTCTTATATATATCTTTTTTCACATTCAATCAGTTTTTGGGTCTATTAATTATTCACACATTCACTTTATTATTTTTGTATTTGTTTTTTTAGATGAAAAGGAAACTTTTTCAGCCCGGCACTCATTGATATTAAATAATTTTACGAAAATGGCCAGGTTAATAAACAATAGGTCTCTTAAAAACTACCCCTATATTCCAGCCCTTTTATAATAAAGTTTTTTCGTTCAGTCTTTCGTCGTGATACATCTAAGAAAAATACTAAAATTCATTTGATTAAAGAATCAATGGGTATTCTAAAGGTTTTGGGATCGCTGAATCTGAAGTTGATGTCAGATTCAAACTCGTTTGAAACTTGTTACTCGGGGATTTTTAAGGTCGCTAAATTCAAATTTGTTGTCAGATTTGCAAAATATAGAACTGGTAAATTTAATATAGCACCAAAAACTTTAGAACTGGGAAGTCATGACAGTCATTACTATTTTGTAAATATCCTAATTTTTTAGGGGTTTGAATAAAAAATCAGCGACGTTTTTTGTTGCAAAAATCTATATTTCTATGCTTTGTCTACTCAGAGGTGAAATCGCAACCCTCAAATATTTAAATTGAATATTAGATTCATGAAATGTTAAAATGAACCAAAACTTTGATAGATATGCGAAAATTTTTAAAATTAACTGCATTCATAAAAATCACTACTTGGAGGTTTGTGTGGACGCTTATAACGAATTCGTGGTCAGTTTCTTTAAACTTAAAACGGAGAATTCAATATGTCGGACATCTAACCAAGTCAGAAATAAAAGATCTAATCGACGTCTAAAACATCTATCTATGTGGAATCTAAATCGAGATCTATATAGACGTAGAAATGAGACGCCTCAAGACGTCGAATTTGTTGTATATTTTGAATTTTACAAAGCTGACTTGAAAATCGTAATAAGCGACCCCGAAGACCCCTGAGTAGGTATTTTCAAGAGCGTAAATAAACTTTTTAATTTTGGTCCGCCACATTGGATCCTCCATTTTCAATTTTGCATATCAAAAAACCCAGGAGTAGGCATTTTTAGGAGCGTAAATCAACTTTTTAATTTTTGTCCACCATTTTGAATTTTTGAAAAATGACATCAAATTCGTAATCAGCGACCTTAAAAACTATAAACTACATAGGGTGAAGGAATCTGATTGAAAAATAATTCAATTAGGCCTTAAAGAGTTAATATATTTTTTTGTGATTTTTTTTACCGCATTAATTAATTTGTAGAGTAATGAGAAGGCCTAGATAAATTTATATATCTTGCCAAGTCACATTGTTAATAATACCTTTTTGCATTTTCGTTTCTTCTCGAAATCGTGCTGCGATGGTTTAGAAAAAAAGGTTAATATATTATTGAAGAAGTTACAGTAACAATATTTTTAAAATATAAAATGATGATTTTATTGTTCGGTCATCTTCAATTATTATAAAACATAAAGAAATAAATCACTCCTAGTTGAAGACTGCACAAAGTAATATAAAAATTCAAATATTTTTAATATCATTTTCCATTAAAATTTGTACTTGACAAATAGAATTTATTAACATTTTTTTTCCTTTATTTTTAAAAAACAGAATATTATTAAAACTATTGCCATTAAGAAATAAAAATGATGCAAATTATTTCCTTATGAAAATTGTAAATTTTCTACAAAAATATTAAGAAACGGGAATATTCCCAAAAGAAAAGAATGAATTTGTGAACAATATCGGTAATGAGTAATAAAACTCGAAAAATTATGTATGAAATATTTTATAATCATAATTATTTAACAATTGAATATTATTAAAATTCAACTTATTGTGTTTCTGAATAAAATTTATACACGGAAAAAATTTTGGGACGTCAGATGCGAAAAGTCAGTGACAGCAGAAGAGCATTTCATTATGTACGTCTGCGGTGCATTTTCGAGAGAGCAGACGTAAAGCTTGGCACAAACGCTGTACATAGTGTACGCCTGTTGCGCAAAACTAGCACAGATGGCGTTCAAAATGAATGTACAAGTAATTTTGACACACCATGTACAGCTGACGTGCCTAAATTTTTTCCGTGTAGGTATAAATTAAATCAACAAATATATTATGAAAAATATAACCTTTAATGAATCAAAAAATAAATAATTATATATCAGACTTTACCAATCTTTTCTTTCTCTTATTACTCTCTTGTATTCTTGCTTCTAATTTAGTTGCTACTCACTAAGCACAATCGCAAAAAACACCTAATAAAAATCCTAATCAATTTAAAGAATAAGCGTGAAGGAAGAAAACGCGTAGCGTCAATAGTCCCAGAAGTAATATTATAATTATTTACAAAAGCAATAAATAAACATTTCAAACTTAGAAACAAAACAAAATCATACATGTACGACTAACTTCAGATGTGGACAGAAAAAATATTTATTTTAATAAATACTATTAATAATAAAATAAATAAAATTTAATCAGTTATTTATGTTCTACGAATACTACAAATCTATTTTAATTTTCCTAATATTATATTTTAAATTCAATATTTGTTCAGTATAAATTTAATCCCCTCAATTCTTTATTTTTACTTAACTAACATTCATAAGTTGTCCACAGGATATCTAAAAGATATCTAGAGAGTGTATCAAAAATACCAACAGTATGTCCCGGAGATATCCATGGGATATCCTAGAGATATCTGTGGGACATCCATAGGATTTTCACTGGATATATATTTATTTATTTATTTATAACAAAATACAGGTTTCTAGGGCTAATAAGCCCTTCGAGGAACTAACGTTGTTTTTTATAATATACTACTATAAAAGCATTGAAAAACAATTTAATATCCGTTGAATATATTCACGTTCATTGTAGTAATAATTATAATATTGATTTTAATACTGAGTTGTAACGTGTTTTTAATTATAAAATAAAACAAAATGTACTATCTACTTATGAATAAATTTAACAACAAATAAAAAATATAATATGGAATGTAGACTATATCTAAAAAAATAACAATATACTACCAGTGTGTTATGTTAAATTTATAATTGTTGTCTTTAAATAGTAATTTTAAAAAAGCTACTTTAAATGTTAAAAACTTTGTTACACTTCTGATTTCGTTTGATACTTTATTCCATAGCCTTGTACATCTTACTATAAATGATTTTTGCACTCTACATGTTCGATGCGAAGGTACCTTTAGAATAGATTTTCTTCTTCGAAGTATCTTATTGATCGACTCATCCAGATTTATGAACTCAAATAAATTGTAAAGATAAAAGGGAACTCTATTATTAAAGATTGAATACAACAAATTTCCCATAAAGAACTGTCTTCTAGTTGCAACGTTTAAGAGACCTCTCATATCGTATATTACGTAACATTTTCTGTTTTAGGTAAGTGGTAAATAAATCGAATGCATGCAATTAGGGTTCTTTCTAATTTGTCATTTAAATCATCAGTAATATCATCGTAAACAAGGCAACAATAATCGAAATAGGGAAGAATAAGTGATTTAACAAGCAATATGCGAGTAGAAGTAGGGAGAGAGTCTTTGCTTCTATACAGTTGACGAAGTGTTATATTATGTCTTTCGCGAAATATTAAATACATGTTGTTTAAAACTCAATGTTTGATCTAATATCAAACCAAGGTTCTTTACTGTGTCTTTGTAAACAATCAGTGTTTTTTTTACTAAAAGTGGAGGAAGATCCATTAAGGATTCAGTAGAAAGACTATTATAATTAGAAATTACCATAGCCTGAGTCTTATCAGAGTTAAGTAATAACCCATTCTTTTTTGCCCATTTGACAACGTAGTTTATGTCTATTTGTACCATTTTCAGTAATTCTGCAAGAGATGCATTAGGTCCTGAAAGATATAACTTGAAATCGTCCGCATATTTATGATATTTACAGTACTTTAGTTGTTCACCCAGATCTGAAAGAAATAGATTAAAAAGTACCGAAGAAAGCGATGAACCATGGGGTACACCGCATTTAAGTTTTTTCCACTGAGATTGATTACCATCCACCACTTTATGAAATCTACTACTAAGATAAGACTCAGAATATAATCTGAATATCGATCAATATTTTATGCTGTGAGGGTATAGTGTACCTAAATATTTGACAATTGTTTAAACAAATTAATTATGTTTTTTTACTACATGAATACTGAAATATGACTTTTAATGTACTTATAAATTTTTTAAAGATTAAAAACTTTATTTTATAGCAACATATTGATTATTTCATACTTTGTTATAAACAAATAAATATAAATAAACAAAAATTAAAAAATTAGCATCGAAGAATCGATAGAGAATTTAGTATTGAAGATTTTAAAAAAATTTGTTTAATTTGAGTGAAAATTGTGACATAATTTAAAATTTCAGATTCTTTTTTTAATATTTCCTTTTATCATTTATTGTAACTTATTATGATGAATTCATATAAAGAAAACATGACTTGAAATTTATAAAAATTAAAATAAATATAAAAAATAGAGACAGGAGCTTGGCGCGCAGGGGGGCAAAGCCCCATTGTATATATACATATTCTTATGTTAACAATGATAAAAAAAACTGTTATCAACGACGCCAGATGTTTTGATTGACGTCCAAATATCTAATTCCCCAAAGAAGAAGGTCCAACGAGTTTTCATTGATGGATGTAGAGCTGTAAAATATAAATTGTAAGTGAGCAAAACGTTAAAATTATATGGGTCATTCCATTGACTTTCGTCTGGGGGTTGTTGCGGCTATATTTTAAAAAAATCTGGTTTCAAAATATGTAAAAATAGAAGACTTCCTGATTCCATTAACCACAATATTATTCCGAAAATTTTATTTTTTTAAATGTTATCATTAATCAAAAGTTGGCCTCTCAGAGTGTTATTTTGTAACCTTAAATTTTGCACTTTTTTAAAATCGTTTTTTTTTCAATAATTATTTTATGTCATATAACATAACTTACCAAAAGCATAAATAATTTGATGGTGAATCAGGAATCGAAGCAATTACTATGAAAATATATTATTTTTAATTAATAAAGCGAAATCGAAAATTTTTTTCACAAAAAAATTTTCCGATTTTCTGAAGACTATAATTTTTTTCTCAATGCTCCTAAAATTTCAATCTTCTCCGTGTAGCTTAAAAGTAATATAATTTACTCAATACTAAAATTTGACGTATATGTTTTGCTTCGTTTTTGAAAAATTAATTTTTTAATTTATTTTCTTAAAAATGTTAATTTTATACAATTCTCATCGAATTTCAACGTGTAAATAGAGTGATGTGAAATTGGTCGGTTAACTTCAAGTCCTAAAATTAACCGTTAATTAATTGCTTCGATTCCTGATTCACCATCAAATGATTTGTGCTTTTGATAAGTACTGTTATAAGACATAAAATAATTATTGAATAAAAACGATTTTAAAAAAGTGCAAAACTTAAGGTTACAAAATAACACTCTGAGAGGCCAACTTTTGATTAATGATAACATTTAAAAAAATAAAATTTTCGGAATAATATTGTGGTTAATGGAATCAGGAAGTCTTCTAGTTTTTCATATTTTGAAACCAGATTTTTTCAAAATATAGCCGCAACAACCCCCAGACGAAAGTCAGTGGAGTGACCTATATACAATCTTATAGAAATCTTCAAGAATAGAGAATTATAAATTGACATTAAAATTTTTATACTGGTTAGATGAAAACAATACATTTAATTTTAGAAGCGGTAACTTTATTTGGAACTTTAATGCAATTCTTGATACTCTACTATAAAAAGATTACATAAAGAGAATTTTGTTTTGTATAGACGAAAAAACTTTTGATACACTAGCAGCTGCTGTTCCAGCTAGTGATCAAGCAACACTAAACGCAGGGTCATATGTTACCCCTGTACTTAGCATAACGGACCAACCCTCTTGAAACAGCAGGTGCACTATTTTGGTATGTCTTTTGGACGATCCTATGGAGACAAACTGTAATTCATATTTTAGTAAAAAATACTTTTGTAGGTTATATATTTAAAAAGACACTTTTTGATATTTCGCAAGAAACGCTGATTAATATATTTCGCATCTACACTTTGTAACCCGCGATTATATTGTGAAAAAAGGGCTATGCACAAATTTGAAGTATTCACGGTACTTTACATTTACCCACTATCTTTCGGTGGGGACTCTAAAATAAAAAAATTTGACAAGTTCGAGTTACACTCGCACTAAAATCAAGGGTTCCGTACACCAAAATTAAACTCTTTTTTAATTATTATGAATTATGAAAAAAGGAAATCGATTTTTATATAAAATTTTTTAAAAAATAACAATAACCCCTTATTTGAATTACTACATATATAAATCTATTGAACTGAAATTCGGTATACATACGTATTTAATTCAGTGAACGAACCAGAGACCCTCTCTGCTACTTGACTGGTATTATCGCTTTTAACAGTGCGTCAAGCGTGTTCTTCGATACAAGTCCTTATCTAGGTCACGATATGTAGAAGTTAAGGGAGAACAGAGAAATTTTTGCAATTTAAAAAAAATCTATTTATTTCCCTCCTAGTTCGTAAGTATGACCTCCATTTAAATCCGTTATATTTTTTCTGTAATATTAATTAAAAAATACATTTGTGTGCCAAATTTGAGCTTAAAAGGTCCTCATAGTTATACGTTAACCCATTAATGCCCATTGGCACAGAAACGCAGATATCAAAAAAACAACAAGTGGGATTCTGGCATGGGGTCTAATAATAATTTTTGACGTTAAAAATTTTGTTTAAAAAAGTTTTTTTAAACAATTTGTTATAAACAAATTAAAAAAAATGATTTTCATAAAAAACTGATAGCGCCATTCGATTCTACGCGAAAAACTACTACGAAAACATAGGTTGCAAAATTTTTTAAAAAAGACCTATTGTTATAAAAATGTTATAAACAATTAGCCTGCATATATACTCGTTCCAGCCCATGGGCGCAGAAACGCAAATATCGAAAAAACAACAAGTGGGATCCTGGCATGGGGTCTAGTAATAATTTTTGACGTTAAAAATTTTGTTTAAAAAAATTTTTTTAAACAATTTGTAATAAACAAATTAAGAAAAATTGATTTTCATAAAAAAATGAAAGCGCCATTCGATTCTACGCGAAAAACTACAACGAGAACATGGGTTGCAAAATTTTTTGAAAAAGACCTATTGTTATAAAAATGTTATAAACAATTAGCCTGCATATATACTCGTTCCAGCCCATGGGCATAGAAACGCAGATATCAAAAAAACAACAAGTGAGATCCTGGCATGGGGTCTAGTAATATTTTTTGACGTTAAAAATTCTGTTTAAAAAAATTTTTTAAACAATTTGTAATAAACAAATTAAGAAAATTTGATTTTCATAAAAAACTGATAGCACCATTTGATTCTACGCGAAAAACTACAACGAGAACATGGGTTGCAAAATTTTTTGAAAATGACCTATTGTTATAAAAATGTTATAAACAATTAGCCTGCATATATACTCGTTCGAGCCCATGGGCACAGAAACGCAGATATCAAAAAAACAACAAGTGGGATCCTGGCATGGGGTCTAATAATAATTTTTGACGTTAAAAATTTTGTTTAAAAAAGTTTTTTTAAACAATTTGTTATAAACAAATTAAAAAATTGATTTTCATAAAAAACTGATAGCGCCATTCGATTCTACTCAAAAAACTACTACGAGAACATATGTTGCAAAAATTTTTAAAAAAGACCTATTGTTATAAAAATGTTATAAAAAATTAGCCTGCATACATACTCGTTCCAGCCCATGGGCGCAGAAACGCAGATATCGAAAAAACAACAAGTGGGATCCTGGCATGGGGTCTAGTAATAATTTTTAACGTTAAAAATTTTGTTTAAAAAAATTTTTTTAAACAAATTAAGAACAATTGATTTTCATAAAAAAATGAAAGCGCCATTCGATTCTACGCGAAAACTACTACGAGAACATAGGTTGCAAAATTTTTAAACAAGTTTTATCATTTCATGATCATTAAGCTTCCTTAATATAATATATACCAATTGTTTAATTTTTTATTTTAGAATAATTATTTTAAAGTGTTAAGATAAAATGTCAAAAAATACAAAATTTCAATTTTTTGTGAAAATTTAAAATCCTTAATATGAAACGAGTAGATATGCAAATTAGGTAAAGAGAGACAGTCTAATGTTGCTTATCCTCAAAAGAGAAAGAAAGCAATAGCGTTAGATTTTCTGCGTTATAAACAGAGACCGATTTATGTTATTTCTATTTGGAAAGAGGAAGAAAGCAATAGCGTTAGATTTTCTGCGTTATAAACAGGGACCGATTTATGTTATTTATTTAGAGAGAAGAAGACAGAAAGATATTTGAAAGATATATATATATATATAAAATTTAAAGAGAAACGAAAGGTCTGCTCGAGTACCTGGCCTATTGTTTGAAGGGTTTCTTTCAACCAGTAGGCAGTCTATTGAGTGACCAGAGAGAGAGAGAGAGAGAGAGAGAGTTGGTAGTCTAATTTATACTTGAGTATACATATATATATACACTGTAAAAAATTTAGGGAGTTAACGGACTCGGGAGTTTGGAGTGAAATTTTTCGAGTTAAAAATCAACTCCAAAAGAGAGTTAATTTCTAACTCCCTTCATTCAACACCCGCGCGAGTTATTTTTTCATTGGGGAGTTAGTATTTCGGTGTGAAGTTTTAACTCTCTTTATTTAACTCCCCTGGCATTAACTCCCCAATAGGTGCGACTTTTATAGAATCCTCTGGGGAGTTAAAATTTAACTCTCTTTTTTTACAGTGTAGTTATAGTTTATTAACAGATTTTCGCATTATATAATACAGAAAAATAAAAGTGCAATGTGAAGAACACTTTTTTTCTCTTTTCAAAATTAAAAGACGAAAAAAATTTTTGTGATTAAAAATAAGGATAAGTTTTTAAAAATTGTGTAAAATACTACTTTTTAGTGATATAAAATGATTTTTCTTTTTTGTAATTAAGAAATGCATGTAATAAATTAACAACTTTCCCGTCTAAGTCACTAACATTATCTACTTTTTCAACAATTAAACTTGTAAAGAAATTTAAATAACTTTCTAGAATCATTTTAAAAATGCTTGATCTCGTCCTTGAGTTTGCCTTGTTTTATTAAAAAATCAATATAATTTCAGAAATACTTTACATGGTTTAATATTTTTTTAATAAATCTTAAAGCAGTACCCAGTTTTTTATTATAAAAAAGTTTATGTTGTCTTAAACAAAAAAAGAATATTTTTTATTTCAGTTCAAAATTAGAGTCTTGAAGGTAATAAACAGGTGCCATAATAATAAGGTGCCAGTTTTAGAATCATTATAATAATAATATTTATTCGCCAAAATATGACTATCAAATAAACACAATTTAATAGCTTCAACAAGAGCATTTAAATTGATTTCTTCTGAATCAATTGACTTTTTTCCACTTGACATGCCCAAAAATACTAGAAAAAAAATAAAAACAACATTTAAATAGTATGTCTGCAAAGTCGTATTTTTTATGCTGCCCACACTGAGAAAACTGGAGTATTGGACTAAACATCTGGAGGGACAAATCGTTCATATTTGAGAGTTAGCTATTGGATAACAATCTAAATGTTCAAATACACCATTGACAGATATTCGTGCCATTTCTCTTGGAGGGAAAATGAGTTTATAACAGAGGGACAAATTAACCATCTTGAGAAATCCCTTCCTTATCCGGCGCGAAATGAATAAATATGGCAACCTAACCCCTAAATTAAATACATAAAATGTCTGAAAAATAATTTCGCGCGCATCAGATCGTACACATTTTCTGCGCAACTTTTAACCCTCAGATATAATGGGAGAGAATATACAAGTAGATTTCCATTATCAATTCAAAATTTATTTTAGAAGGACTATTTAACTCTCTTCGTAAGCAAAGGAAACATACACTTTTTGAACCTCTGAATTTGACTCTCCAGTTTTCTCAGTGCAGATGGGTGTTGACACCGTCTCACAACTGGTGATATGCTGTGTCTCACACCCAGAAATTGGCGCTATTTTGAAAAAGGAAAATTAAATTATTTTCAACCGTAGATTGGAACAATGCAATATTGCATCACAAAATATAAGGAAAACACTAAAAGAAAATGCATTACATTTACCTTTTCCAATTAATTAACTTGGAAAAAAAGTACTTTGCTTTTATTGAAAAAACGCTTTTTAGTCGATCATCACACACAGTGTTGGTATTTAACAAAAACAGTTTATATATCCGCTTCGGCGTACACGAAAAAGTTGGCTCATATAAAAAGAAATGTTTTTATATAAACCAATCGGCTTTTTAATATTGCATGTTAAAAAAAATTGACTGTCTCAAAACTGGAGGTGTCTCACAACTGGAGACTCTCCCCTAAATATCAATTTTTGATACTATTTTTTTAAATGCGTTTTTCTCAAAACAGGATTTTTAAAATTGCCGTGCAGTGTAGCTCAAAAAGTTATTGACCGATTTAAAATGAAAAATTGGAAATTGTTCGTTATTAAATTTATTATTAAGTGAACTAAACTTGAAAAGAAAAAAAATTTTTAGTACCTTTTTTAAAATAAAAAAGTTGCAAAAAAGTAGGCAAAAAATCGAATTTTTTTTTTAAAGTAGTGTCAATTTTTAATATTTTCACTTAAAAGTTAGTTCACTTAATAATAAAATATTTATAAAATATGAATAAACTTGATTTTTTGCTTTCGGACAAAATTTGTGGGCTCAGGACTGCACGGCAGTCATGAACTCCGGCGGAGCAGCTCTATATATGCAATAGCTCCTAATTTGGAAGATTTTTGATATAAACGCTTATAAAAAATATGAGTTACAGTTAAATATATGAACAACATAGTAGAAATGTTTTATTTCATTCAAAAAAATTCTTACTTTAAAAAAAAAATTCGCGAAAAACGGCAAAAAACATTTTATATTGTAAATGTTTTGAAACAGACAATTTTTGTTTTAGCTTGATACTTTTTTTAACTAGAAATGGCCAAGCATTGAAGTTAGGATAATACATAACATTCTGTCATGTTTGGCTTTTTTATTTACATATTTACTTGTAGATTTTAATGTTAAATACTATTAGCATAAATTAATACTATTAACATTAATTGTATTAAAATAAACTGAATGCTTATTTCAGCTTTATCTAAAGAACATTAAAACATGTAAAGTATTTCCAAAATTATATTAATTTTATTAAACAAGACAAAGTCAAGAAATTTTTTAATGATTTTGGAAAGTTAATTAAATTTTACTTTTAAGTTTAATTTTTGAATACTTATATTGAGTTTTAGTGTCTTAGACGGGAAAAATGTTAATTAATACATTTTGCAAAATGAAAAAATTATTTATAGCACTAAAATGTAGCATTTACATAATTTTTCCAGATAGTGTACAATTAATTAAAATTGATTTAATAAATGGTAATAAATCATTAATTAAAGAATAATTTAATCCCAACAAAAACTTTAAATAATTTCGAAATTTATTATCAAATTAGGTTCAAAAATAAATCAATCGAATCGTTTTATAATGCTCTACAAGTTGGTAACGATAATTTTAAGATTACTTCTACATTTTTTAACAAAATTTTCAAAAAAATATTTTTTTCTAAAATTTATGATGTTTAAAAGTTTAATATCTCCGGTAATATGGACGAAAAATGTTCAATTAGAACTCAAAAGATGCGTTAAAAAAAACTCTACAAAATTATGGAAAAACATTTATAGGTGTCCTAACATTTTTTTATAGTTATGGGCAAAGAACGTGTTTTTGGAAAATTAAAAATCCAAAAAAAATTTAGTTAAACTTTATTAATCGATCACAAAGTACGCTCACTTTATGTCCGCAACTCCCGAGGTCAAATAACATAAAGATATATCAAAAAATCGAACTCGAAAAATTTTGGTATTACAATACTTCCTCTATGAGGAAGTAATAATTAAGTAATTTTTTTTAATTACAGCTTAAAGTCTATAGTTTAATGATAAAATAAAGGGATTGTTAAAAAATGAAATTTTAAAATTGTTATTAACAATTCTTTAAAACAATTGCAAATTCAAGAATGTTCTCAATATTTTGGGAAAATTAAATTACCCTGTATTGATGTGCAAAACTCCAAGTATTAATTTAAAAAAAATTTCGCCTGTATTTTGAGAGAAAAATCTACACAATTTCTGTAATATAAAAGGTTACTGATTTTTCTCTTTTTAAATTAATCCTTGGAGTTTGTACATAATTTTCAAGTCATTTAATTAATATTTTATTTAGACATTTTTAAAAAATGATAATTTTCAATGTTTTACAAAAATTTTAATGACTTCTAAAATACTGAATGCTTTTAAATGATTTTAGGCTTATTTTAAAGATGATTTTCTCCAGAATGAGAATTTTTTATAGGCATTAACGTGTAATTTTTTATAGAAAATTCAATTCGTCAAACTTAGATTAAAAAAATTAAAAAATTTTTAAACAATCTTATTAACAGAAAAATAATTATTAAAATATAAACATATGTTTTTATTAAATTAAGATTTACTGTAAGGTTACATTAAGGTTTTATTTTGTGTGTCAAAGGACCAGGAGTGGGCGCGCAACGCGCGCCCTTTTGGTTCTAGTATTTATTAATTCTATAAATTTTGATAAAATATATACTTTATATACATGAATCGATTCGTTTTTATGTCAGGAATGCAATTTTGACAAGAATTAATAAAAATTTTAATATAGAAAAAAGTTATTTCAAAAAATCCAAAAATTAATTTTTTCAAAAATTAAAAAATTGTTGAAAAAATTTTTTTTTTTTATATTTTTGAAAATCCTTTTGTCTGATTTTTGGTATTCGTGACCGAAGTACACCTACAAAATTTTATCAAAATCCGTCAAGACGTGTAAGAGAAAATTTGTCCACAAGAATCGGTGACATAGACACACACACACATACATGAGGCATTATTCCTGAACTGCCCCAAAAATAAAAAAAAGTTCTTGGATTTCCTTTATACTTTGGAAATATGTTAGCCTAGTAGGTACAAGTTACTACACCAATTTACAGGTCAAACCCCCCACCCCAATCAAAAGGGTGGGGGGTTGAAATTTCAGCTTCAACTCGAACATGCATTCTTTAAACATTTGTAGTTTCTACTTAAATTATTCAATTAAAAAAAGTAAGTAGTTTTTTAGAAAGGTTTTTTTGTGTACTTTTAAAATATTTTATTTTTATAATAAAAAAAAATTTTTTTTGCAAAAATTTTTTAAAATAAATAGTTTTTTGCAATTTTGTGCAAGTTCGGTAGTTTTTATTTTCTTTTTAATAATCTCAAATGAAAGCTTGGGAATTCCCCTAAAAGAAGATATAAGTCTGAAAATGGGCCGAAACAATTTGCCAAAGATATAGTGTAATAAGTAAAATTTGTCCGTCCGCTCGCGCACTCCAGCGCGATGAACAGTGGGATTTTTTTTCAACTTACTATTGAAAATTGTCTAGAAACTACAAATTTTATCGGATGTTGATGTTCTTGATTTAAAACTACTAAGAGATCCATCAAAGTCGATTTTTGAATTTTTAATTGTTTATTTTTTTCTTGTTACTCAAAAATTTGACAAATTACAATATTTTTAGAAAAAATCATGTTAGTTTTTTTATTTTTCCATTACACATGATCGAAATCAATTTAAATTAGTCTAGTATGACCACCAGACAATTAATAAAGCATAATACAATTTATTTAAATTGTTGCAAACAATGTTAATTAACAAATAGATTACTTCGGACCTTCTTCATAAAAAAATTGGTTTTTTTGCAGACAAGTTTAAATTTATGTCTAATTTAGTAAAAAACTATTTTACAGTTAAGAATTATCATTAATATTAACAATTATATAAACAATAATCAACTTCCTTTTGTATTTGTAAACATTTTCGTCATTTTTTAAACTTTCAATATTTATATCATATGTACATTCTTTCAAAAACTTAAAAAATTTATTAGCTCAAACAATTACATTTGTTATAAACAAACTTTTCATTTTTAAACAAATAAGTAGCTTTTTTCATCAAACAAAATTTTTTCCTTTTTTTTATATTTACTATCATAAAAAAGAACTCCTTAATGAAACGGGAATACTATAAATTATTCATTTAATTTTAATAAATATTATAAGTTAACAAATATTTAACTTTGTTCTTTTTTCACAGAAAAAGTTTATTTATTTATATGCATTTAAATGCAAACTGTTTTAACTAAATAATGGTTTACTTTATTAAAAATATAAATATTTCTTAACTTATAATGTTCGTTAGAATTAAATGAATAATTTATAGTATTCCCATTTCATTAAGGAGTTCTTTTTTATGATAGTAAATATAAAAAAAAGGAAAAAATTTTGTTTGATAAAAAAAGCTACTTATTTGTTTAAAAATGAAAAGTTTGTTTATAACAAATGTAATTGTTTGAGCTAATAAATTTTTTAAGTTTTTGAAAGAATGTACATATGATATAAATATTTAAAGTTTAAAAAATGACGAAAATGTTTACAAATACAAAAGGAAGTTGATTATTGTTTATATAATTGTTAATATTAATGATAATTTTTAACTGTAAAATAGTTTTTTACTAAATTAGATATAAATTTAAACTTGTCTGCAAAAAAACCAATTTTTTTTATGAAGAAGGTCCGAAGTAATCTATTTGTTAATTAACATTGTTTGCAACAATTTAAATAAATTGTATTATGCTTTATTAATTGTCCGGTGGTCATACTAGATTAATTTAAATTGATTTCGATCATGTGTAATGGAAAAATAAAAAAACTAACATGATTTTTTCTAAAAATATTGTAATTTGTCAAATTTTTGAGTAACAAGAAAAAAATAAACAATTAAAAATTCAAAAATCGACTTTGATGGATCTCTTAGTAGTTTTAAATTAAGAACATCAACATCCGATAAAATTTGTAGTTTCTAGACAATTTTCAATAGTAAGTTGAAAAAAAATCCCACTGTTCATCGCGCTGGAGTGCGCGAGCGGACGGACAAATTTTACTTATTACACTATATCTTTGGCAAATTGTTTCGGCCCATTTTTAGACTTATATCTTCTTTTAGGGGAATTCCCAAGCTTTCATTTGAGATTATTAAAAAGAAAATAAAAACTACCGAACTTGCACAAAATTGCAAAAAACTATTTATTTTAAAAAATTTTTGCAAAAAAATTTTTTTTTTATTATATAAATAAAATATTTTAAAAGTACACAAAAAAACCTTTCTAAAACACTACTTACTTTTTTTAATTGAATAATTTAAGTAGAAACTACAAATGTTTAAAGAATGCATGTTCGAGTTGAAGCTGAAATTTCAACCCCCCACCCTTTTGATTGGGGTGGGGGGTTGGACCTGTAAATTGGTGTAGTAACTTGTACCTACTAGGCTAACATATTTCCAAAGTATAAAGGAAATCCAAGAACTTTTTTTTATTTTTGGGGCAGTTCAGGAATAATGCCTCACATACACACATACATCCGGACATTTGTTCCTCTCGACGAATTATGTATACTACACTTGAAAATTTGTAAAAATAATTGGTTCTAAAAAATTCGGAAATCGACATCACTATAAGGCTTCCTTTATGAGGAAGCAAAAAAGACCTATTGTTGTAAAAATGTTATAAACAATTAGCCTGCATATATACTCGTTCCAGCCCATCGGCACAGAAACGCAGATATCGAAAAAACAACAAGTGGGATCCTGGCATGGGGTCTAGTAATAATTTTTGATGTTAAAAATTTTGTTTAAAAAAATTTTTTTAAACAATTTGTTATAAACAAATTAAGAACAATTGATTTTCATAAAAAACTGAAAGCGCCATTCGATTCTACGCGAAAAACTACTACGAGAACATAGGTTGCAAATTTTTTTAAAAAAGACCTATTGTTATAAAAAATTAGCCTGCATACATACTCGTTCCAGCCCATGGGCGCAGAAACGCAAATATCGAAAAAACAACAAGTGGGATCCTGGCATGGGGTCTAGTAATAATTTTTGACGTTAAAAGTTTTGTTATAAAAGTTTTTTTAAACAATTTGTTATAAACAAATTTAAAAAATTGATTTTCATAAAAAACTGAAAGCGCCATTCGATTCTACGCGAAAAACTACTACGAGAACATAGGTTGCAAAATTTTTTGAAAAGGACCTATTGTTATAAAAATGTTATAAACAATTAGCCTGCATATATACTCGTTCCAGCCCATGGGCACAGAAACGCAGATATAAAAAAACAACAAGTGGGATCCTGGCATAGGGTCTAGTAATAATTTTTGACGTTAAAGATTTTGTTTAAAAAATGTTTAACGTCAAAAATTATTATTTGACCCCATGCCAGGATCCCACTTGTTGTTTTTTCGATAACGATGAGTATGTTTACAGATTTGTAACTCACAAGTTCACGATATGCAGAAGTTAAGTATGGGGGACAGGGTCATTTTTTGGAATTTTCTCGAAAAAATTTAACACCAGGATTAAACATGAGCATGTATAAGGAAAGAAAAGGTCTGGGAGTGATAGTCATAAAAATATTGTTGAGCAGAATATTGTTGCGTTATCCAATTCAATGGAAGAGACATCTTTCAGGATGGAAGCACTTTCAATATGCAATGGATTTTCACATATGGCTGCCTTACCATATAAACTTTGGTTTGGAGAAGAAGGTCTAGCTCCAGGCATTGCTGAACGCGGTGAAGGCAGCTTCTCCTTCTTTTTGAAAAGCTTTACGCCATTCTTTTTTTTCGCAGCAGGTCATGGCAAGAGTCCTGCTGATGGCATTGGAGGGACATTAAAAAGAATCCCTGATGATGAAGTTAAACGAGGTTAAGATATGTCTGATTTTTCGACTCTGATGTCAGCTCTTAAAAGAAAGGTTAATAGTATCCATCTTTCTCACGTAGATTTAAAAACTATTGAAGAAATCGATTCGATATTGCCTGATAAAATACCAAATTTTGTTTGTACTAGGAAAGTTCACCAATATTCATGGAAAAAAGAAGACTCTTCTGTAATTCACTTTAATTTTCTCAGCTGTGCTTCATGCAGTCCAGGAAATATATGTTCTCATTACTTCCAAGGAACATTGAATTTTCTTTCTAATGAAAAGTTAGGATCATGTAAAAGAAAATCAGAGACTAATAGTAGTAATTTGTAGAAGACTACTAGAAGAAATTCGAAGAAAGCAAAAAATCTCCAAAAGAGGTAACCAGAAGAAGTACCAGAAATCAAAAAAAGTAATCAGCAAGAAGAATTTATCATCTAATTTTTGTACAGTACAAATTTTCATAATTTAAAACAAATTTTAACTCTTGTTTAAAAATTATATTTAAAAAAACAATTAGTTTTCAAAAGTCCATATCACCCTACTATTTTTGGAGTCGCTCTTTCGAATAGCGTGGTCAAAATTTTCAAAAAATGATATTAAACCCTCCTTTTTTAAAAAATACTAAAAAAAGGTCAAGTTTTTTTAATGTAATTTTTTTCCAAATAATTTTTTTCTCTGTCATCACGCTTTTCAAATAGAACAAAAAGTTTCAGAAACGTGTTCTCGATAGTTGTACATGAAATATATTAATTTCTAATTTTTATTTTTTTCAATTTTGAATTTAA
The DNA here is from genome assembly GCF_015476425.1 of Leptopilina heterotoma. NCBI lineage: Eukaryota > Metazoa > Arthropoda > Insecta > Hymenoptera > Figitidae > Leptopilina > Leptopilina heterotoma. The sequence continues at coordinate 72,081 of NW_025111108.1, forward strand.
AATGGCGCTTGAAAGACAAAAAAATTACGTAAATTTACGGAAGATGATAAACTTTTTCAAGATTGCTCAAATCTGATTGAAATTTATTACTCAGGGGTTTTCGGAGTCGCTAATTACAAATATGATATCAGATTTTTAAAATTCAAAATGACGGATCCAATATGGCGGATGACATTATTTAATATTTATCAGATTCGATTGAAACTCGTTACTCAGGGGTTTTCGGGGTAGCTGATTACGAATCCGTTGTTTTTAAAAATTTTAAATGTCGGACGAAATATGGCGGCCGAAATATAAAAACTGTTCAGATTCTTTTGAATCTTGTTACTCAAGGGTTTTTGGGGTCGCTGATTATGATTCTGCTATCAAATTTTAAAAATTTTAAATGACTTGTTAACAGAATGGTCGGATTTAATTGAAATTTGTTGTTCTGGGGTTTTTCGAGTTTTTCGAATCCGATGTTCGTTTTCCGAAATTCAAAATAGCAGATTCAATATGGTAGACGAAGTTTAAAAATTTTTTGGATTCACATATAAATTTATATTTAAAGGGTATCTTGGGATCAATGATTACGAAACAGTTGAATTTCTGGATCTCTATGTAAATTAGTACTTATTTAATGTTAGATTTTTTCGCTGATTCAGAATGATATTTACGAAATATTTCAACGTTATCAGCAAATAGTGACATCTATAAGAAGTCAATTAAACTCTTTGGTTTAGAGTAAAGTGTTTCACACGATAAAATTATTTCGATATGGTTGTCGATAAATAAATATCAATTTAAATTAATTTTGCTCTGAAAAAATAAGCTATGTGAACGAATGCACTGTGCACCTGTGAGGACTCGAACCCCAGTTCTTTGCAGTGGAAAGAGTTTACTATAAGAATCGATAAAAAAGTGAAAATCTATTTCTTATACCCTTAGATCCCTTTTAACTTTCCCTGTCACATTTTGTGAAATATAGATTAGTTGATAATGGTCGAGTCAGAGCAAATAATAATTCCGACATTTTGAATTTTTGGAATGTGACTTCATATTCGTAATCAGCGACCCGAAAATCCCCGGAGTAACGACTTTTAAGCAAATCAAATTCATAATCCGAACAATTTTTATATTTCGGCTGCCATATTTGATACGCCATTTTGAATTTTGAATAACTAACAACGAATTCGTAATCTTCGACTCCGAAAACCCCCGAGTAACGAGTTTCAAGCGAATTTGATAAATTTTTAATAATTTCATCCGCCATTTTGAATTTTGAAAGTCTGATATCAGATTCGTAATCAGGGACTTTTGAAAACTTTTGTGGCTTCTTTCTACTAATTGTAACAGATTGAAATTCATGTTGAAAAGCAGCACATCTCGTCGTTAAAGGGTTAATAAATGATTACTTTATGAGTGGATTTCTATCGTTTTGATTTATTTGTCAGGACCGTGGTATGTCATTTTTGCATCTTTTTTTAACTATAAAAATATGTAATATATTATAGTTTTTTTAGGCATAAACTTCAATAATAAAAACAAACTAAAATGTGTAATAAAAGTCAAATTTGGTTTATTTTTTTAGTGGGTCAAAATCTGACTTAAAAAATGACAGTTATTTGTATAACATAAAGAAATTTTATAAATTTAACAATTCAGCAATTTTTTAAATAAATAATTGTTGTTATTTACCAACTCTTTACACAAAGAACCTAAAAAATTGCAATTTTTTCTAGTTTCGCAGTTAACTAAGCTAAAAAGTATTACATGAACATATTTTATAAATTTAACAATTTAGCAATTGTTTAAATTAATAATTGTTGTTATTTATTGTGGCATATACGTCCCTGTGTAAGGGACTAGGGATTGATAAGAGATGTAAGACGATAAGACAGTCTGGTTTTGCCTGTTGGATATAATAAACGTTTTAATGTATCTTACATATTAATTTAATTAACTTCCCTTCCTAAAATTCAGAAGTGGGATAAAAGGACCTCCTGACTCATTTTTATGCTGTTAATATAAAAAAAATATTATGTGTTATGTCTATTATGTTTATGAAAAAAACTATAGTGGTGATGAAAACTGTGTAATGTGAATGAGGACGCTGACGCCACGTGGAAAATTGTTTAGTGAAAAAATTGCAAGAAATTTATTGTTGGATATTAGTGCAGTGGTGCAAGTTTATGTGTTGCTTTCACTGGAAAACTTGTCGAGAGTGCAGTAATCCAACGAAAAGGAATTATAAAGTTTTCTCTCGATAATATTTGAGCGTCAGCAATGGCCAAGGAACCTTCATCATACACAGTTGTTGATCTAAAGACGATTTTAAAATATTTTAACATTAACGTTACAGGATTGAAACCGGAACTAATTAATCGCATTTCGGAAATAAAAGATGATATTTGGGATCTTGTTCCCGAAATCCTAGAAGATGCGCATAAAGAAGAAGATGTGAACAAAAAGGTTGTAGAAAATCAAAATGGCGATGGCCAGCACTCTGAAACTCAAACGAGCGAAACGAACATTCATAACCCAAAAAAGACACGTGACGACGAAGTACCTAATCATGTATCGAGAGAACTGAATTTGCTACGAAGAGAAAGAGAATTGCTGGAAAGAGAGAACCGACTACTGCGTGAGGAAAACGAATTTCGGAGCCGGTCGACGACACCAGTGAGTAATAGTAATAGTGTGAGTAGCCGTTCTACAGTTAGCATTAATAACATCGAGAAAATTCTCAGTGAATTTGAAGGTGATGACGAATCATTTTCACATTGGCGAAAACAAGTCGAGTTGATACAAGAAACGTATGAGTTGGAAGAGGACACATTGAAGATTCTTATCGGCTCGAAATTAAAAGGTCGAGCTCTGAAATGGTTTCACTCAAGGCCAGAATATATCAAATCGCCGGTAAACAAACTTCTTAATGAATTGGACTCTATGTTTAATCATCGACCTAATCAGCTGTCCTTGCGAAGGGAATTCGAACAAAGATTATGGAAAAATGACGAAACTTTTGTAGATTATTATCACGACAAAATAATCTTGGCGAATCGGGTTCCTATTAGCGAGGAAGAAATGGTCGATTATTTGATTGAGGGGATAAAAGATTTTCGACTTCAGGACCAAGCAAGGATTCATAGATTCCAAAAGAAAAGTGACTTATTGGAGGCGTTTAGAAGAATTAAACAAAGACAAGGGAATGGTGATTGGATGAACCGAATTCAAAGAGGGAAGTTGGACACAAAGGAAACAGCAAATGAACAGAAGAATGACAGATGCTTTAATTGTTTTGGTAAAGGACAAAGAGCAGCAGAGTGTGACCGTCCGACACGAGAGTGAGGATCATGCTTTCATTGTAGAGGTAAGGATCATCAAATTGCTAACTGTTAAGGAAGAAAATCATCGACATCCAAGGTTACAACAAATTTAGTTCAAGTTTCATCAGTTCCTGAGCCGTATATGCTGCTGGTGAGATTTCAAATTTCAGATTCAAAAGGTAATAAAATTTTTTTTGAAATAAATGCAATAGTTGACACAGGATCACCGGTTAGTTTAGTTAAAACTTGTTATATTCCTGTTAATTTCAGAAATCCAGCGTCTGTAAACTTTGAGATAACAGGTATTAATAATTCAAAATTAATTATATTGGAAGGAATAAATTTGAAGCAAAATGAACCGATTAGTTTTAGGCCGAGAAGATTGTCTTTTATGGATATTGAAAAATTGCAGGCCCTTTTAGATAAATTAATTAAAGATAAAATTATACGACATAGTACATCATCTTATGCGAGCCCCATTGTGTTAGTAAAGAAAAAAAAATGGAGAAATTAGATTGTGTATTGACTACCGCGAATTAAACAAAATAACTATAAAGGACAATTATCCGACGCCATTAATTGATGATCATCTCGATCGTCTTAGAAACAAAAATTTTTTTAGTAGTTTAGATTTGGAAAATGCGTTTTATCATGTGAAAATGGCAGAATCGTCAATTAAATTTACATCATTTGTCACGCCAATAGGGCAATATGAATTTTTAAAAATGCCATTTGGACTTCCAAATGGATCTAGAAAATTCCAACGTTTTATAAATAAGATCTTTGACGAATTATCGAGAAAAAAAAATATTGATTTATCTCGATGACATTCTGGTCGCGACAGAGGGAATTGACGAACACTTAGAAATTTTACGTGAGATATTTGTTTTGGCAATAAAGCATGATTTTGGTTTTAGATTTAATAAATGTTCTTTTCTTAATTCGAAAATAACATATTTGGGATATGAAATTAACCAAGAGGAAATTAGGCCAAGTGGAGAACACGTAGAATTTTAAATTTCCCAATTCCTAATAATATTCATAAATTGCAAGAATTTATCGGCATCACAAGTTTTTTTCGAAGATTCGTCAAGGATTTTTCGGTTATTGCAAAACCATTGCACCGAGCGGCAAAAGAAAAAGAAAAAAAGAGTTTTATTTTCGGACCGGAAGAAGTAAAAGCTTTTGTGTTGTTAAAGAATTGTTTAAGGGGACCCGCACCCAAAATTTCAACTATAACAGAATATAATTGAAAAAATTTGGTATATTTTTTTTCTGACACTATTTTGATTCAGAAACAAGGTGAACAAAAAAAAAATTTCATGATTTTTTCGAAAATTAAAAAATTGTTTTTTTTTATTTTTTTTTGTAACTTTTGACAAAATTAAAATTTTACAAAATCCATGCCCTTAATTGTACAGGGGGTTGTAAGGGACTCATTAAAACAAAAACTATTAAAAAATAACAAAATTTGTGAAAGAAGAAGCATTTTTTATAAGTTTATGGTATAACATTATAAACCATAAATTTACAAAAAAATGCTTCTTCTTTCATAAATTATATTATTTTTTCATGGTTTTTGTTTTAATAAGTTTCTTACAACCCCCTGTACAATTAAGGGCATGGATTTTGTGAAATTTTAATTTTAATTTTTTGTAAATTTATGGTATAACATCGAAATGTTATACCATAAATTTACAAAAAATGCTTCTTCTTTCACAAATTTTATTATTTTTTAATGGTTTTTGTTTTAATGAGTTCCTTACAACCCCCTGTACAATTAAGGGTAGGATTTTGTAAAATTTTAATTTTGTCAAAAGTTACAAAAAAAATAAAAAAAAACAATTTTTTAATTTTCGAAAAAATCATAATATTTTTTTTTGTTCACCTTGTTTCTGAATCAAAATAGTGTCAGAAAAAAAATATACCAAATTTTTTCAATTATATTCTGTTATAGTTGAAATTTCGGGTGCGGGTCCCCTTAAGTCGAGATCCTGTACTTGCGATTTATAACCCTAAGCTGGAAACGCAATTGCATTGCGACGCGAGTTCAAGCGGATTTGGGGCAATACTGATGCAAAAACAGGGAGATGGAAAATTTAGACCGGTTTCATATTTCAGTCAAAAGACTTCAAGTGTGGAATGCAAATATCATTCTTTTGTATTGGAATGTCTGGCCGTGATTAATGCGATAAAGCGCTATCATATTTATTTGTCGAGAATACATTTTAAAATTTTTACTGACTGTGACAGTTTTCGGATGACATTGAGTAAGCAGGCGGTGAATCCAAAAATATCAAGGTGGGCTATGTTTCTCCAATCATACGATTTTAAAATTGAACATCAGGCGTGTGTTAAAATGAAGCATGTCGATGCCTTGAGCAGATGCCACAGCATCCTTGTGTTACAGGGCAACACATTTGAACAAGTTTTGTCAATAAAGCAAGATAGAGATCCCGAAATTATTAACATTTGAACAAAACTAGAGAAATCAGAAGATAAAAGTTTTGAACTCCGTGATAGGCTAGTTTATAAAAAAATTAATAAGTCAAAGCTTTTATTTTGGGTACCTAAATGCTTAGAGAATAATGTCATTCGAACCTGTCATGATAACATAGGTCACGTGGGGACTGAAAAGGTATTGGAAAATGTTACTAGGCTTTACTGGTTCCCAAAAATTCGCGAAAAAATAAAGAGTTACATTTCGAATTGTTTAAAGTGTATCGAATTTACTCCGAATAGAGGGAGAACAGAAGGATTTCACCACAGTATTGATAAGAGAAGTGTCCCCTTTTCCACAGTGCATGCTGACCATTGTGGACCATTGGAGAACACTTCAAGTGGACTTAAGCATGTTCTATCAATTTATTGAAGCGTTTACAAAATATATCAGGTTATATCCATGCAAAACACTTAAATCGAGTGAAACAATAAAGCATTTCAAAGACTATTGTCGGGCGTATGGACGACCTCAACGCTTAATTACAGATAATGGTACATCTTTTTCTTCTGAAGAATTTAAAAATTTCGTCAAAGAGGAATAGATTTACCATGTTTGTACGGCAGTGGGAACTCCTCGCGCAAATAGACAGGTCGAAAGATTTAATGATGTTTTTATACCGATGTTCGCAAAATTATCAGTTGCATTAAATAAATGGGACACAGCTCTTGAAAATGTCGAATTCGCTATCAATAATACATTTTGTCGATCGACGGGTGAAACACCTAGTAAATTATTGTATGGCATCGATCAAAGCGGAAAGATTGATGACGAATTGAAACTATTTTTATCAGAATCCCTAGGAGAAAAAGATAGAGAATTGTTAAAAATTCGAGAAAATGCGATGTTAACCCTTAAACCGCACCCTGGGTGTGCGACACCCATATTCTAGCTTTTTACTCTAATATTTTGGTTAAATTCTTAAAAATTGAACATGTGTTGATATTGGATTGTACATTTTGTACTTGAATTTATGTTTCGTGAGTGACATTAGTCTGCCAAGTGTCTTTGTGTATTTGATAACTTTATGAAGTTGTCGGCGAAAAATTTCTGCTTGTTTGACACCCAGTTTTTGGTTTTAGGTAATTTCAGTAGTTTTAAAAAACTCGTTTTTAATTATTAAAATTAAATAAATCATTATGAAACCTATTTTCCTTCAAAATAGATGTACTGAGCTATATAAGATAACTTTTCCAAAAGATAATACCCTATTCCAGCTTTGAGAACACACTTAAAAGTCCCCGGGTGTCGCACACCCAGTGTGCGGTTTAAGGATCGATTCGGCAGTGTGCGGTTTAAGGGTTAAAGATACAAGAATGTCAAAAAACAAATGAAACTCAGAATAATTCGAAACGTAAAGCAGCGACAAAATATGATGTAAATAATCTTGTTATGATTGCAAATGTAGACACAACAATCGAAACAAATAAGAAACTGATACCTAAATATGAAGGTCCATACGAGGTAAAGAATGTATTAGAGAACGATAGATATGTAGTGGGTGACATAGAAGGATTTCAAGTAACACAACATCCGTATAGGGGAATTGTAGGCCCCGATAGAATGAGAAAGTGGACGAAAGATGAGAATGAGTGTTAAAAATATATATATATTTTATATATATTTTATATATATTTATATATATTTATATTTATATTTTATATATATATATATATATATATATATATATATATATATATGGGACGTTTCACGTTAAGTGTGCCACCCCGTTGGCCAAAATTGAGAGCTTCCTAAAAAATTGGTTATACCCAAAAGTTATTCATATATATAGGTACTTTCGAAAAATATGTGGCCTTTTGAAAAATCTAATATGGCGGCTCCAATATAACCTATAAATGTATCTAAATTAAAAAAAAGCGGCCTAAAAGTGCTAATAAAAAGGGATTGAATGAGGAGATCACCTATGAATTGGGGGTAAAATTAGCACAAGGATACATACTTTGTATTCTATAAGCAAAAACGTTAATTTGATATCGAATTTCAGAAAATAAATATGGCGGATCCAATATGGCGGACAAAAATTTTTTTAATTTATCAGATTTGCTTGAAAGTTGTTACTCAGGGGTTTTTGGGGTCGCTGATGCCGAATCTGATGTTTATTTTCAGAAATTCAAAATGGCGGATCCAATATGGCGGACAAAAATTTTTTTAATTTATCAGATTTGATTGAAAGTTGTTTCTCGGGGGTTTTTGGGGTCGCTGATGCCGAATCTGATGTTTATTTTCAGAAATTCAAAATGGCGGATCCAATATGGCGGACAAAAATTTTTTTAATTCATCAGATTTGATTGAAAGTTGTTTCTCGGGGGTTTTTGGGGTCGCTGATGCCGAATCTGATGTTTATTTTCAGAAATTCAAAATGGCGGATCCAATATGGCGGACAAAAATTTTTTTAATTCATCAGATTTAATTGAAAGTTGTTTCTCGGGGGTTTTTGGGGTCGCTGATGCCAAATCTGATGTTTATTTTCAGAAATTAAAAATGGCGGATCCAATATGGCGGACAAAATTTTTTTTAATTTATCAGATTTGATTGAAAGTTGTTTCTCGGGGGTTTTTGGGGTCGCTGATGCCGAATCTGATGGTAATTTTCAAAAATTTAAAATAGCGGATCCAATATGGCGGACAGAAAAATTTTAAAATGCATCGGATTTGCTTGAAAGTTGTTACTCATGGGTTTTTGGGGTCGCTGATCCCGAATCTGATGTTTATTTTCAGAAATTCAAAATGGCGGATCCAATATGGAGGACAAAATTTTTTTTAATTCATCAGATTTGATTGAAAGTTGTTTCTCGGGGGTTTTTGGGGTCGCTGATGCTGAATCTGATGTTTATTTTCAGAAATTCAAAATGGCGGATCCAATATGGCGGACAAAATTTTTTTTAATTCATTAGATTTGATTGAAAGTTGTTTCTCGGGGGTTTTTGGGGTCGCTGATGCCGAATCTGATGTCGATTTTCAGAAAGTTTTATATGGTGCGTTAAAAAAATGCTTTTTCCTAAGTTTTTGATTAATAAAAAAAAAAAATAATTTAATAAAAAAATTTAAAAAATTAATTTTTTAAAGTTATAAATGTCAAATCGATATTTCAGCAACTGTTTAATAATCATATAATTAAACAATTAATTGTTAAATTTTTTCTAATTACACATAGAAAATGCGTATTTTCAAATCTACAATTTACTGAACAAATAATAATAAATAAGTAATATGAATGACAAATTACAGTTAAAAAAATATTTATTTGAATAATTATTGAGATAACCATTTCACGAAAATTCTTTATTCATTAAATAAATAAATTTTTCGAGGCGCACCGTAAAAAAATTAAGAAATATCAATAATAACTTAATTAGATAATTATTAAAACAATTGGAGGATGAAGTAATTGATGTTTTTAAATTTTTCCTTTCTCATAGAGGAAGTATCTTTATTTTTTATTATGTGTAAAGCCGAACACAAGAAAAACTTAGGAAAAAGCATTTTTTTAACGCACCATATAAAACTTTCTGAAAATCGACATCAGATTCAGTATCAGCGACCCCATAAACCCCCGAGTAACAACTTTGAACCAAATCTGATAAATTAAAAAAATTTTTGTCCGCCAAATTGGATCCGCTATTTTAAATTTTTGAAAATTAACATCAGATTCGGCATCAGCGACCCCAAAAACCCCCGAGAAACAACTTTCAATCAAATCTGATGAATTAAAAAAATTTTTGTCCGCCATATTGGATCCGCCATTTTGAATTTCTGAAAATAAACATCAGATTCGGCATCAGCGACCCCAAAAACCCCCGAGAAACAACTTTCAATCAAATCTGATGAATTAAAAAAAATTTTGTCCGCCATATTGGATCTGCCATTTTGAATTTCTGAAAATAAACATCAGATTCGGCATCAGCGACCCCAAAAACCCCTGAGTAACAACTTTCAAGCAAATCCGATGCATTTTAAAATTTTTCTGTCCGCCATATTGGATCCGCCATATTTATTTTCTGAAATTTGATATCAAATTAACGTTTTTGCCTATAGAATACAAAGTATGTATCCTTGTGCTAATTTTACCCCCAATTCATAGGTGATCTCCTCATTCAATCCCTTTTTATTAGCACTTTTAGGCCGCTTTTTTTTAATTTAGATACATTTATAGGTTATATTGGAGCCGCCATATTGGATTTTTCAAAAGGCCACATATTTTTCGAAAGTACCTATATATATGAATAACTTTTGGGTATAACCAATTTTTTAGGAAGCTCTTAATTTTGGCCAACGGGGTGGCACACTTAACGTGAAACGTCCCATATATATATGACTGTCCACGAGAAAACAAGGCTTAGCTCCCAAACGTGAATTTCACAGGGCGAGCGATTGAAGTACTACGATTGAAGTTAACTACGCTTGACATACCCATCTTTAAAACGATATATTGTCGAAAGTAATTGATATTTTTAACTTCTGACTTTTGCATTTGAAAAAGCAACATAAAATCTGTCGATTACCATAAAAAACTCAAATTGATTTTTTCGACCTAAGCCGTGTTTTATCGTGGAGAGTCAACGATTAAGGTTAACTACGCTTAACATACCCATCTTTAAAACGATATATTGTTGAAAGTAATTGATATTTTTAACTTTTGACTTTTGCATTTGAAAAAGCAACATAAAATCTGTCGATTACCATAAAAAAGTCAAAATTGATTTTTTGGACCTAAGCCTTGTTTTCTCGTGGACAGTCACATATATATATATATATATATATATATATTGTGACGTATGATTTTAAACTATTTTAATTTTAGTTCAAATTTCTGCTTACGTCAGGCAAAATCCGACACTTTCAACAATAATAATTTGAAATTTAAGTTAATAAATTTCGCCGTCAGGCGCCAATTAATTTTTAAGCTCAATTAATAAACTACTCGACTCTTTAACAACAACCCGACAAACAACAACACCTCTGAGACGCTCTCAATCGTCAGAGGAAATTCTGCCTGAACAAGTTGGCAAGCAGAAATGCCAACGTCGAGACACGACTGGCTCAACACTGGCTCGATATTGACTCACCCCAACGACGCTTCTCGATTTCTCTCTTTCCAAATTCCGGCACGCTCCTTCCAAAGGATTCCTTAATTGAGGGAAGAGAAATAATCCAACACACAAATAATTCACTTTTCACAATTTCTACTTTTATTCACAAAACTATACCTTCTTCTCTCAACAACAAGTTTTCTGACAAAACACACTTCTCTGACAATCCGACCCTCTACTCTCTTTCTACACGTCTCGTAGAACACTCTCCTACATATCTCGTATGTCAACTTCTCTCTACTAGCCTCTCGGAACACTAAATTACAAAAATGTCGGCGAAAAACTAGAGACACCTGTTCCTGGCTTTTTTCACACGTGCTCGGCTTCTTCAACTCTTCTTCTCTTTCGTTCCAACTGGCTCTCCTCTCTCTATCTCTCTCTAACTATGAGCGGCTCTGCCCTCTAGCACTTTCTCTCCTACTAACTAGCCGCGCGACACACATTCACCACTGATAGTGGGTCACTCGGCAGTTTCGACTTTCTAAATTACCATACCAATTAACGATCACGGTTCAGGGATAATTCCGACAGATGACGTGACGATTCAGAATTTCGACAAAATAAAGAACGACAATTCACATCGTCACAATATAAATAAAATAAATAAATGAAAAATATATAAAGGATGTAAATTTGATTTGTAATAATGTGTATTTATTGTGACGAATGTGATTTGCATGTATGTGATAGGTTGTTGGTATGGATTTGACCGGGACGGCCAAAGTGGTCAGAATGGCCGAACTGTGGGATATACGTCCCTGTGTAAGGGAGGAGGGATTGATAAGAGATATAAGACGATGAGTCAGTCTGGTTTCGCCTGTTGGATATAATAAACGTTTTAACGTATCTTACATATTATTTTAATTAACTTCCCTTCCTACATTATCAACTCTTTACACAAAGAACCTACAAAATTGCAATTTTTATTTCTAATTTTGCAATTAACTAAGATAGGTAGTATAATATAAACATATTTTATAAAGGCCGTAGCAGTATAAGCATGTAAAACGTGCCCCCTCCTGGATTGGGTCCATATTTAGGAAATAATTTTGACCTATTATGAAACTTATTCTCATTAAGTTTTAACTCGAAAAAAATTTTTGTTTTTGAGTTAAACAATTTTTTTGAAAAACTTAGAAAATTCAAAAATTTTGATTTCCTGCAAAATGGCTAAACCGATTTAAAAATAGTATATTTCGTAACGAGTGCAAGCGATATTTTTCATAACAAGGTGCAAAAAAGTGCACTTTTTAGCACTGCGTTATGAAAAAAAATTTTTTGTACAATACAATAGAAACAATATAAACAGTTGAGAAAAAAAAATTGTCGACTAAATTCTTGCACAAAATGTCAGTAAAAAATAATTTTTTTTAACAATTTTTTTTAATCGACATTTTTTTTGCACCACCGCTATTTAAAAAAAAATAATTGTCGTTTAAATAATAACATATATTTTTTACAAGATGATTGAAAGGGTAGGGGAGACTGGGGTAAACCCGCTCACAGGGTAAACTCGCTCACTAGCGATTTTACGCTATAAACTCAACTTAAGATGGAGATATTGGTACTGTGAATAGTACTTAACATTCAACTTATATTAACGAACTTTCGTTTAGTTTCATGAATTCAACATAGAATCAGAGGCGATCAAATGTTTTTAGAGGTGTCAGAAAAAAACGTATTTTGGATTCTTAAGTTTTTAGATCATTATTTTTGAGTCTAAATTTATCTGGCAAATTTTTTTTGTTACTATTGGATGTCCTTCTTCGAAGTACATATATAGTTTTGTCTTATTTTAAAAAGATTTAATTAAATTTATTCTGAAATGTGAGGAATACACTCGGAGTAAAGTCGCTTACGTGAAGTCGGGGTAAAGCCGCTCACTTAGTTTTAAATTTGAAATTTAGAATAATATAATTTCACGTATTATATTTCAACAATAACACAATTTATGACTTATTAATACCAAAATTGTAACTACATTTCACTTTTTCTTAATAAAATATAACACTATTTAAATCCACAGTTGTAATTCATGAAATCTATGTTCATTATTTATTAAACCAATTTGTTGTTTATAGAAATGTTTATATAACTCATAAATTATCAATAATAAATCATACTTAAGACGGGAATAAGACGAACTTTAATATTTAAAAAATAAAAATGTTTCGTCTTAAAAAGATAAAGTGAGCGGGTTTACCCTGGAAAATTGTGATTTCGAAATTTGGTATATGTTTATTAAAAAGTTTCTCTAAGTAAAACTAGAAAAGATAAATCAAAAACTCTTTTTTATTTTTTTAGTAGAAATCATAAGCTTTCAAATGATATAAATTAACTTGGATTTAGAAAATAATTTCCTAGATTTTAGCCGATCTGAAAAAAGTGAGCGGGTTTACCCCAGTCTCCCCTACTTCATACTTTAAAAAATAAAAAACTAATTTTTGGCCCCTAAATAGTAGTTTTCTATATAAACGAGGAGTCAACATTTTTTTAAATTAAATTAAAATAGTTAATAATTTAATTAAATTTCTAAAAAAGTTAATTATTTATTGTAAATATTGATTTTTTAGTCAACTTTTGAAAAGATTTACAAAAAAGTGATGCTGACACTGCTGACATTCGCCAAACTATTCCCGTCTGCCCCAGGTACTCCATAAGAAGGTTGTCAGTCAGATTATTTGATCTTATACTATTTACAAGATTTTTATATAATTTACACCCAAGTAGGTACATTTAATAAAATTTTCACAAATAAAATCATTAGTTGGTGAAAGTTAGCAATGTCATTACATACTACAGTAAATAAAAAATTTGCAGTATGTGCAAGATTTATTGAAAAATCTGCCCGCCCTTCGGGCGGACACATTCTCGTCCGCGCTTCGCGCGGGAGGTTCACCTCGCTCGCAAGTTTCAGCGCGCCTCGGGGCGCGCGAATTTTGGTCGTCGCGCTGCGCGCTCCGAGGATTTTTGCGCGCTTCACGCGCAAATGGCTTGCTTCGCTCGCAGTTGCCCTAGACCGTTGTGCATTATTTGCGTTCTTTATCCTGTTTCCTATATGAGCGATTCCATGTCAAGTGATCAAGGTGGAAAAAATTTTTCTCCAATCGTGCCTAAACTTGGGGCTTTTGTAGTACTAGTGGATAGTGATTTTTGGTTAAAATATTTTTTAATTTAGTCAAATATTTTCCGAGGGGAAGGGGGTGAAAGTTTTGGGTTTTTCGGTACAATGCTTATTTTGATAATTTTTTACTCTTAAACAATGAAACATAAAAATTTGGCCGAGTACAGTTTCGAAAGGTTTTTTTATGCTCTTTCGATTGGAAATAAGCATTTTGAAAAAAAAAATTTTTTGGACCAAAAAAAATCAAAATTAAAAATAAATTTTAATTTTTAGAGGGGAAGGATACGATTTTTTTTAAACGAAAGCTGAGGATTTTTTCTAAAAGAACATATATATATGCAAAAGTGGGACTAGAATGTTTAAACACTGAAAAAGAGATTTCTACCAAATGGATCAAAAAACTGGGTTTTGAGCCCTCCGGTCAGTAGAAATCTCTTTTTTCAATGTTTAAACATTCTAGTCCCACTTTTGCATATATTTGTCCTTTTAGGAAACTACTCAGCCAAATTTTTATGTTTTATTGTTTAAGAGTAAAAAATTATCAAAATAAACATTGCACCGTAAGACCTTTTGATCACTTGACGTGGAATCGCTCATGTACGTTTCCTGAAACCACTTTTTTTTCTTAAAGTTACTACGAATTTAAGGAATGCATTCTCATCACATATTTTTGTTTGCTGATGATTGCCAGATTAAGTGAACTTAATGCAAATTTTTGTTCTTGCTGTTGGAAAATATGAAAATATTTTTAATCTCTAATTATCTTCGCAGAAAAATGGTTTGCTTAAAAAGCTACAATATTTTAAAAATACAAGTATCAAGTTTTTGCGTACGTGATTTGAAGTGCTAGCTGCAAATAAGGGGACAAACGCAAAGCTTTGATTGGATTTTGCCAGTCGGGTAGCAGTAACAAGCCTTGAGCCGCTTACTGCTACCTGACTGGTATTATCCCATTCAACAACGCGTTCTCCCCCTTATTGCAGTCAGCCCTTCATTTCTAAATAACAATTATTTGTTTAAACTGTTGCTAAAATTGATAAAATCATAAAATATCTTCATGTTTTTTTGCCCAACTTCAAGAAGAAAACTACTAAGTACATTTCCTATAAGTTTAATTGCAATTAGAGAAGTACAATATATAAATAATTCAAATTGTTTATAAAATTGTTTTTTTTGAGTTATTAATTTTTTTTAACTGTTGTAATATTTTGTTAATGCAAAAAATGGTTAAAAGAGTTATTTTGTTTTGTTGTGAACTACAGACATTTATACCTAAAAGATTTAACATTTAAGAAAATCAATAAAATAATTTTAACGCAGTTGAGCTGGTCTGGTCCAAAAACTTAAAAAAAATTGAGTTTTAATGAAAAAATGTTATAAAGAAAAGTTGTTGGTATTTTCCTAATCTAAAAGAATATAAAGTTAATAGCTTTGAAATATAAAAAAATGGAATTTTCAAAATTTTAAAACTAGTGTAGTTTTTGTAGTTTTCAACGAAAATGGCTGGTTAACGAACTTAGCCTTCATTTTTACACCAACTTTAAGTGTGTTAAATTTAAAAACGATCCGATAAGTTTTTAAAGAGTTATCGTGGAAACAACATTTTGGTATACAGACGGACATACATACATACAGACGGACATACATACAGACAGATACACAGACAGACGTACTCGCCAGACCATGTTTTCCGGGTTCAGGGGACCCCAAAACGTCGAGATTTCATGATATTAGCAAAAGTCAATTTTCGACCAAAACTAATACTTTCTCATGTGATGAGAATGTAATAAAAATTAGTTTTTTGAAAATAACTCGACAAGTTCAGGGTTTGGCAAAAAGATGTCAACAGCAAAGTTGTAGCTGATGCGAAGGCGAGAAAAAAAGTCTCTGGTAGTAAAATCGCATATGCAAAAATATCGGAGTAGATAATAGAGTCGGAATATTGATTTTTTGTCAAAAAAGCGCACAAACAAAACTAATACTTTCTCATGTGATGAGAATGTAAAAATATATAGAGAGAGATTTTTCTGGAAATTACGACTTTTTTGTGTATAAGTATGTTTTTCGAGTATTTTAGGGTGATAATATGTCAAAATCAATTAACTGACTTTTATTCCTTTCAAAAATTCGATTTTCAGTGTTATTTTGGGATTTTTTTTAGTTTTTTTTGACCATTTAAGAGACTATAACTTCGAAAATTGAGCTTTTATGAAAAAATGTTATTAAGAAAAGTTGTTTGTATTTTTCTAATCTAAAAGAATATAAAGTTAATAGCTTTGAAATGTAAAAAAATCAGGGTGTCTACTGGTCCTTGAAGTCCTGGAAATGTCCTGGAATTTGAAAAAATGTCCTGAAATGTCCTTAAATGTCCTGGATTTTGAACTTTTGTCCTTGAATTTACCATATTTTGCTTTTCAATATTCAATAATTTAAAAATTTTACTCAAATTTAAAAAAATAATTTTTTTGATCCATCAAAAAATAATTTTAATTTGTCATTTGATTAAAGAAACTGGTATATACAATATTGATTTTTAACTTTCTTTATAATAAAATAGATATTTTTGTTCAAGTAGGTTAATTTAAATTATGTTAATCGTAATATGAAATAATATTACACAGGGTTCCCAGAAAATTTTAATTTTGTTTTTCCCTGATTTCCAGACAAAATTTTCAAAGATTTTAATTTTAACCCTTTTCAAAATCTAATTATGTATTTCTGAAAATTCACGCTATAATGTTTTTAATATTCAATTATAATTTAAACTTTTAAGTGAAATTCATTTTTTAATCAATTTTTATTAGAAAATTTCCCGAGAATTCAATTATTTAAATACAAAAATCAATAATTTATTCAGTAATTGCATATTTTTTAAAATTGAATTTTTATGAAGATTTATCAAAATTTTTAGTAATAATTGAATTCTTTCGGCGAATTTAGAAAAAAAATTGTAAGAATAAATGCAATTTTCTACCATTTTATTTAAAATTTTATAAAAATAATTGAAATTCTGCGATAACTCTTGTTATTTATGAAAATAATTGAATTCTTGCAACGAATTTTATTAAAAATCTTTTTAAAGAATTGAATTCCAGAGAAAAATATTATTATTTATGAAAATAATTAATTTCTGTGAAGAATTTTATTCAAATTTTTTTAAATAATTAAATTTTTCAGAATTTTTAAAACTTTTTAAAAATAATTAAATTTCATCTAGAAATTTCATTAAAAAATTGAAAATAATTTAAATCTGACAAAGAATTTGAAAAAAATTTTTTTAAAATAATTGAATTCCTGTGAAAATGTTTATTTTTGAAAAAAAAATTAAATTCTTGGGAAGAATTTTATTAAAATTTCTTAAATAATTGAATTGCTTAGAAGAATTTTATTTTTTTCGAAAATTTATCAAAATTTTTAAAAATAATTGAATTCTCAAGAAAGAAAATAATTGATTTCTAGCGAAGAATTTTATTCAAATTCTATTAAATTATTGAATTCTCATAAAAAATGTATTATTTGTATTAAAAACAATTTAATTGTATAGGAAAATTTTATTAAAATTGCAATTTAATGAACTAAATCTTGCAAAGAATTTTATTTTAAATTTTTGGAAAAATTGAATTTTTCAGACTATTTTTTAAAATTTTCTTTATATATTTGAATTCTTTCGAGAAACTTCATTAAAAAATTTTAAATAATTGAATTGATGGGAAGAAATTGGTAAGTAATTGAATTCCTGTTAAATTTTTATTAAAATTTTGTTTAAATAATAGAATTCTTTTGGAAAATTTTATTAAAATAGTAGATATCGAAAATAATTGAAATGAGGAAATTTTTTGAAAATAATTGAAATTTTGCCAAGAATTTTATTAAATTTTTTGAAAATAATTGAATTTTGGAGAAGAATTTTATTATTTATATAGATAATTGAAATTTTGTCGAGAATTTAAAAAATTTTTTGAATATAATTGAATTTATGCGAAGTTATTTACAAATAAATTATTGTCAAAAATAGAAAAAATTGAAGGGTTTGTATTAGAATTCTTGATAATTTCATAGTTTATAAGGCAAACAAAAAAAAAACACAAAAATTCAGAATTTTCCTATAAATTCTAAAAGTTCAATTTTTTTCAGTACTTTTAGTAAAAATCCCTGACTTTTCCCTGAATTCCTTGACTTCCCTGACTTGTTGCAACCCTTTTACACATAATATAAATGTCCTGGAAAAATAAGAAATTTTTCCTGGAATGTCCTGAAAATGTCCTGGAATTTGAAGTCATATTTTCAGTAGACACCCTGAAAATGGAATTTTCAAAATGTTGAAACTAGTGTAGTTTTTGTAGTTTTTAACGAAAATGGCTGGTTAACGAACTTAGCCTTCATTTTTAGACCAAATTTAAGTGTGTTAAGGGGAGACCCCACCTTAATTTTGACCCCTTTAAAATAAAATTATTAAACGAGGTAATATTTTTTTTCTTGCATCATTTTTAACCTGAAAACATATAAGATGGTCAAAAATATTTCATTTTAATTTTTGAAGAGGTTAGAATTTTTTTCTTCTGACCTATTGCATATTATTGCAAATCCATGCGAGAAGTTGTTTAGAATGGTAAAATATGCATGGAAAAAAATTTTCGTGAAAAAATATTAAAAACTGTAAGAGAAGATCGATTTTTAATATTCAAATCTTTAAATTTTGCCGAAATTTCGGAAGTCCTGAACCTTTATTTTTTTCCAATTTGATGCTCTGAGTCGAAAAAACATCGTTAAAATTGACGATTAGCTTATTTTCATGGTAAAAACTATAAAAATCATGGCTTTTTGCATTTATTTCGGTATATAAAGTATACCATAAAAGCTTCGGACTATGATTTTTATGGAATTTACCACGAAAATGAGCTAAATATAAATTTTAACAATGTTTTTTTAATAATAGCATCAAATTACGTAAATATACAAAAGTTGGAAAAAAATTAAAGATTTACGGCTTTCGAAATTTCGGCAAAATTTAAAGATTTGAATATTAAAAATCGATCTTCTCTTACAGTTTTTAATATTTTTTAACGAAAATTTTTTTCCATGCATATTTTACCATTCTAAACAACTTCTCGCATGGATTTGCAATAATATGCAATAGGTCAGAAGAAAAAAATTCTAACCTCTTCAAAAATTAAAATTAAATATTTTTGACCATCTTATATGTTTTCAGGTTAAAAATGATGCAAGAAAAAAAATATTACCTCCTTTAATAATTTTATTTTAAAGGGGTCAAAATTAAGGTGGGGTCTCCCCTTAAATTTAAAAACGATCCGATAAGTTTTTAAAGAGTTATCGTGGGAACAACATTTTGGTGTACAGACGGACATACATAAATACATACAAACATACATACATACATACATACATACATATATACATACATACATACATACATACATACATACACAGACAGACGTACTTGCCAGACCATGTTTTTCGGGTTCAGGGGACCCCAAACGTCGAGATTTCATGAAATTAGCAAAAGTCAATTTTCGACCAAAACTAATACTTTCTCATGTGATGAGAATGTAAAAATGAAATGGACGTAAAAAATAAAGTTGGCTGTTGTTACCATGTTGCAGCAATTATCTATTATTTGTCAAATGCAAAATATTTAGCAAAAATTGTCAGACCTTGTAAATAGTATAAGGTCAAATA
This sequence comes from Leptopilina heterotoma, assembly GCF_015476425.1. Taxonomy (NCBI): domain Eukaryota; kingdom Metazoa; phylum Arthropoda; class Insecta; order Hymenoptera; family Figitidae; genus Leptopilina; species Leptopilina heterotoma. The sequence continues at coordinate 91,820 of NW_025111108.1, forward strand.
ATCTGACTGACAACCTTCTAGTGGTATAGGGGAGAGTGGGGCAAAGGCGCTATGCGGGGCAAAGACGTATTTTAAAATATCTCCTTTATTTTCTGTCTATTCCAATTGGTATTAAAAATTAAGTTGCAATGCAATCAGACCAATTGATTAAAAAAAGAAAAACCTAAAAATATCAAATGTTTTAAGAAATAGGGTAGAGTGGGGTACAAAAGCCACATTTTTACTTTTGATGCTGTAAAATCTGTATTTAAAATTTTTTTCTCAAATTTCCAATTGTTATTGAAAGTTTAGTTATTAAGCTTGAAAATTCTTGACGGAAATATTTTTTATCTCATGAAAGGACTAAGTTATAAGAGTTTTACGAAAGCACTGTAAGTGGCTTTTTTGCACCACCTGGTGGGGTGAAAAAGCCACCCTACGATTTTAGCAAAACATGTTATCAATTTAGGTATTTTTATAGTTTTCCTTTATTTATATGACAAATAGTCTTATTGGAAAAATATTCTAATAATTATGAAAGAGTTTTTAGCAAGCAAAATTGAAAATTATATTAAGTTTACCTGTTTTCCATTTGCACTGCCAATTTTTCGTACCTTTTTGAGAAGTTCTTTTTAAGTTTTACCACAGATAACATATTTCGTTGCAACCTTTTATTCATTGTTTATTTTTTAAATGCACTTTGAACTACTTTTTCGTCGTGTTTAATTTATTTTATTAAATAAACACGAGAAATTTGGTAAAATAAGAAGGTTAGTTTAAATAGAAAACAAGTGAATTTCACAAAATATTCAATGGATTTTTTGCCCTGGCTTTTTTACACCCAAGACCAGTTATTAAAAAAAGCAAAAATAAATTGTTAATTCAGTTCAATTTCCAAAAATTAACATTGTATACGTTTTCGGTATACTTTTCTCCTCATGTACAAACATTTACTTTTATTATTCGTTCACTTAATCAAATTGTAATATGTTTGAAAAGTTCACCAAAATGTTTTCAAAAAAGCAACAAAAAATTAAAATTACAATAAAAACAATATTAATCTAGGTACAACATTCAAATTAGATTCAAAAGTTGCGTATTACCTAATAGTATTTATATTCTAAACAGCTGATAAATCGGCTTAATAGTTTTTAAATAAAACTCAAATGTCTTTTTTACCCCACTCTACCCTATAACAAAAAAATTGTTTTGCAAAAAAAAAATAATAATTTTACTGAACAAACTTTTATTTTTTAAAACATAAGTTTAAGTATTTAATTTTTAAAAACGTAACATGTAAATAAATTTAATATTTCTCTACGCACAACTGGCGTGGTGTTTTAGTTTAATTTTGTATCTAAATATTTTTAATTTAAAGTAAAAAAAAAGTTTGTTATGTGGGGCAAAGGCAATATTGAACATAATTTGGTTAAAAACAATTAAATATTCGAATTTTCTATGTATTAATTCACAATATAAGGTTAAAATCACTAAAAGTTTTTATTTTTTATTTAAATAGTTTAATTCTGTTAATAATATGTTGTTAACCTTAAGTTTCGTAAATATTATACTAATAAATATCACTTGTTAATTATTTTAAGGCTTATATCTGTTACTTTTTAAATGACAATTATTTTATAGAAAAAAGTGTCCATGGTGCAAAAAAAATGTTTTAAGAAAATGTATTTTACTGACTTTCTGTGTAAGAATATAGTCGTCAATTTTTTTTCTCAACTCTTTATATTGCATTGTACAAAAGAAATTTTTTTTTAAATCGGTTTACCCATTTTGGAGATAATCAAATTTTTTGAGTTTTTCAAAGAAATCGTTTAACTCAAAAACAAAATTTTTTTCGTGTTGATACTTGGTGAAAATAAGTTTCATAGTAGGTCAAAATTATTCCCTAAATATGGACCCAATCCAGGAGTGGGGGGTCAACGTGCCTCGCTACTTGACTAGTTATAATTTCCCCTTCTACGCGAAACAGTGCTGTATGTAGTGTATTGTGCCAAGTTTTTTCGTAGTTATTTAATATTGCATTTTTTTGTAATAAATTTTACTATTTATTTATTAATCAATGTGACGAATTAAATATATTAAATAATTTAATGAATTATATTAAATAATTACTTTAATATATTAAATGATTAAATAAACTGTATGCATTGAATTCTCTTATTACTCTGTACCTACAGCCCTGACAACTCGATGGTTAGGTAGCGAATTTTAGAGAAAGGGAAATTCTTCAAATTTGTGCAAGTTGTGGGGGATGACTGTAATAGTGTTCTAGGACTTATTTACTAAGTGGATAGAAGTTAAGCAAATCAGGTCTGCGGACAGAAAATCGATTTTAAAAGCCTTTGAAGAGTAAGTTGTTTTTATATGGGAAACTTCACGTTTCCTTCTTACTGATAACAACACTTGATCACCACTCCCCAAGTGCCTCCTGTAGAGTGAAGTAATCGAGTTTTACATAACTCAGGCATATAATACGCGTCTTATTAACGCACTAATCGGAAGCATAAATGGGCTATTATTAACCTAACGAATCTAGCGGGTAATAAAGTCCACTGTATATCCCTATGAAGATAAAATGTCATTATAACCCGCTGCATACATAGAATTGTACAAGGTTGTATCACTATAATTTACCTCTGCGCATACATCCCAGACATTGAGAGCAATAGTGTTGCCAATGTTTCCTAAATCACTCACCGTCCATCACTCACTGCTGACAAAATTGCGACATTTCAATGAAATTGACTGTCAGTAAATACACGCGTTCTTGAAAAAATAACTTTAGTGAAAATGAGTGAAGTATATAGTGACGAAATGGAAGAATTGCTAAATTCTGCACCGCTTGACTTATATGAATCTGCAGAAGAAGCTACGAATAAATTAATTCTAAGCAAATTAAAACAGAACTATACAGTCGCGTACAATTCTTTTAATAATTGGAAAAAATCCAAAAACGCTCAATCTTTATCAGAAACAGTGTTAATAAAAATAAACCAAAACCTCGACTATCAGCAGGGAAAGTGTACAAACCAAGTTATTGAAAAAAACAAAATTGCTGGTTTTCCAAAGCAAATTGCGAATTATTTAAAGTTACCGAATCCTGATTTGTACACAGGTCATACTTTCCGTAGAACCTCGGCGACAATACTCGCCGATACCGGGGCTAATATAACTACAGTCCAACGCCTCGGAGGCTGGAAATCAGCCTCCGTAGCTACACGATACATCAAGAACTCAGTACAAAGTAAAGCAAAAATTGGAAGCATGATTGCATCTGTAATAAATTTGCCAGATAACAATCATGAAGCATCAACATCAATGCCTCCAAAGCATCCAAAATTGAATGTCCTTGAAGCATCATCATCCAAAGAAAATATTGTAGATGATAAGAAGTCATTCACTTTCGAAAACTCCAATGTTACTATTAATTTTAAAGAAAATTAGTACTTTAATAAAGTTACGTGTTTAAAGTTTTCTGAAAAAAATATATCATAAGTCTAACGTCGAAAAAGTATAAAGTTTATTTTAAGTTCGAATTCAACGACTAATTCTACTAAAAGACTGATCAATGTTATAAAATATTACCTCAGAGTATTCTAATTTTTAAAAAGTGATATATTTTGTAATTCATAGTTAAACTAAAAAGTATAATATGAAAATATTTAAGAAATACACAATTTTGTAACTTTTCATCACAGAATTGATAATTGTGATAATAAAAAAATTTTCGTTTATTCATATCATACATTTATAATTTTGAATATTGTTTTACATAAATTATAACAATTTTTAAACATTTCGATTAAATTTCAATACATATATTTAAACTTAATAATTTAAAGAATATATATTTTTTTAATATTATTTATTATTATTATTATTATTAAAAGTAATTTACAGTGGAGGGTGTTTAAGGGTGAAATAGAGTATTTTTGTAAACGGGGGGCTTCGCCCCCCTAAGTACTCTTCTGCTTATGGGGCACATAAAAGTTTTTTTTAAATATTACTACTGGAACAAATTGTTTACTTTTAGAAAGTAATTAAAAATTAATATATTTAGTTGATTTTTTGTAGTCGGGGGGAGTCTTCCCGAACCCCCCGCGCGACCAAACAGGGACCTACGTTTGAATGTATAGCGGTACACTACTTTCAGACAAAGTGTCTCGTTTTTGACTCTAGATGTTTATAAACACTGGCATGTGTTACGCGAGGATCTCAATTTAATATATTTTATATACAATTATAAAAATTTGTCTAAGAATGCCTTCGTTATATAAAATATCGTGTGTAAGACAGGGATTATGCCTTTATTGTCTCGTGTGATGTTTGCAGCACACTCTACTAATAAAGTCTGTATATCCCCCTTGTAACCCAATATACTATTAAAGACTATGATAGCAACCTTTGTGGGACAAGATCATCGTGAACGGGACAAACACATTTACGAGTTCATGAATACAGTGAATACTGCCGTACAAGCTTCGACCAGAGTATCCCTGGCATTTCTAAATTTTTGTCGTCAACCCTAACCACTTAACCCTTTGAGGGGCGGTGGAACGTATACGTCCCACTTACAAAACCCTCAATATCTTTGACGAAAATTAATATTTTTGAGTCAAATTTAGTGCATTCTCTTCAGGAAGAATAGGGCTTTAAAAATATGTAACCTAGATCATGTTAAAAAATTCCTATTGTTTAAAAAAATTCTTAAATTATTGTTAAAAATCACGAATTTTTAAACATTTTAAAATCGACTAAAAATTGTTACTCGGGGGATTTTGGGGTCGCTGATTACGAATATGATATCTGTTTTTAAAAATTCAAAATGTGGGATCAAATATGGCAGACGATTTTTAAAAAATTGTTTAGTTTTACCTGAAACTTGTTACTCGAGGGTTTCAGGGTTCGCTGATGACGACTCTGATGTTAGGTTTTAAAAATTCAAAATGGCGGATCTAATATGTTTGACGGACCTTTCGAAATTTTTAAACGAATTTCGGATAACGTGTACGAATTAATTAAAACCTCGTGGTCGGTCTAAATATTTTTTTTAATTTTCTTGTTCATTTAATTTCTTTTAGCTGACTGACGCCCAAAAAGACGAGTATTGACTAACCAGCGTCTGAAACTAAGGTCACCAAGGTGAGTTTTAAAAAGGAGAAGATGAGACGCACCGGTATAGGACGTGGAAGGGGTAGATTGGGCTTAGCTGTTTAAAGACCAGGTGATGTTAACTCATTCTTGTTGGAGAAGGTGTCAACTAGGTTGCAATTCGACCAGTTGGTCTGTCATTAATTGCCCCTACTACCCAAAGTTCTTCTGTGTCCGACTCAGAACCAGTGTGGGAGAAGGGAAGTGAAGTGCGATCCGCGGTCCCGGATCGAGAAGAGCCGCATATTCCTCCTGAGAGTCAGAAGGAGTTTGAAAGTTGATTGGCTGTCGCGGAATTGGAGGAGACCTTGCTCGAACCAAACTCAGAGGATCGTTTGGCTAAAAGGAATTTGGGAGACTTGCTGTTGAAGAATTGGACAAATTTATTAAATTATGAGACTCGAAAACTTCTGTGACGATTTAGAAATTAAAAGAGCAACAATCTATCGAGTTAAAAACTAGGAAACCTATTATTAAAAAGGAGGACCTGGTTAGTCTGAATGATGATCATGTAACTGAATCTCGTTCTATAACTCCTCCTGGACCGTCTACAAGGGTGCCACCGAGAGATTTTAGTTTGACTAGAAAAGAAGGAAGCTCTAGTACCTACTCCGACAGATCCAACAATTGATCCACCTCCATGAGTCTGACTAAATTGTTGGAGGAAGGGTCATTATCGAGCAAAATGTCCAAAGAACATAACCCACGCGACTTGTGAAAACTGTAGCCATAAATTTGAAACTGTCTGTATATGTACTGCCATTCATGAGATTACGATGGTCATGGAAGGATTACCCGCAGAAACCATCAATATGGCTGTACAACAGCTAACTCATGAAAAGGAGCAGAATTTAGACAAAGACTAAATAGAGTAAGGATATCTCGAATATTTATTTTATGTGTGTGCATAGTGATTAAAAATTAAGTTTTGTTAAGAAAAATATTTTTCTAGAAAATATGTTTATTTTTGTTTATCTTTATGTTTCTTAGTATTAAAAAATTTAAATTTATGCGCGCTATCTTTGACGTAAAGCGTTGAATGAAGATGTAAACTCCACTTTATGACTTCAGCATGTCGCGCGGCAAGAAAAGTGGACGATATTAAGAGAAATGTGTCTGATTCAAGATAAGTGTTTCGTTGAGTGATGAGAATTTTATAAAAAGTATTATTTTGTTTTTAATTTTTGTATACGCAGCGAAAACGGTAGGTAGCCAAAGGCCTAAATTGACATTTGACCAAATCACACAAATTTTTCACAGCAAAACTGTTTTCAGACTAAGTCCTTTCAAACTTCACCTTCTCACTGTGTATAATTGGGATTTGGTTAAACACTGAGAAAAAATGTTGCCGTTTTAGCGGTAAAGTGATGCTATTATAGCGGGAATTGTACTGCTGAAACTGCGTATATAAAAATTAAAAATTTCAAAATAAATAGATCCTTTCGTTTACCCACAATCAAACAAGGCTTAAAAATGATTAATTTAGTAGTAGTTTCCTACAAAAATTTTAAAAAATTTATCGATACATACATTGTTAAAAATAAATTTTTTTTTTAAATTTTGAAATCTTATCGAAAATTAAAAAAAAATTATATTTTTATTAAAAACTACGTGTGAAAACAAAAATTTGCGTTAAAAGAACGTCCAATTTAATCAATTTCCGGCTTAGCTATAAGTATTTCAAAAGAATTTACGTATAAAACGTAATTTTTCAAAAATCTGTATCTCTTAAATAGCTTTATGAAATTTTTTTAAAAAAAATCATGGTAGCTCATATCAACAAACACTGAAAGAAAATAGTACATTGCGTAACAAATGTGAACTAGCGCTCGTTCCAAAATGCCGCCACACTTGTTGCGCACGATACTTTTTATAACAAAATCATAAAAAGGCGTTGACACTGAAAAACATATTTAATTGAAAATAATGTTGAGAAACACGTACATAAGATTTGGCACACAGATCCACTGTCAAGCGTACGTTACTAGTTGATCGCGCGGGGGGTCGGGGGGTCTCCCCCCAAAGGGGTCCAGGGGCAGATTCCCGGCTAGGGGGTTCAGAGGGCGAAGCCCCCCGACTACAAAAAAACCAACTCAAAAGAATAATAATAATTTTCGACATTTCAAATAATCGCATTTTATAATACCCCAAGCCCCCCGAAACCTAGTCGTGTACTTCGACGTATTAATAAAAATAATATCATTAAAGAATAAAAACAGAATTTTTCACACGAGCGATCGCGAAAAGGAGGTTAGAAACTTTTAGTTACGAAAATACTCGAACAAGAACAAACAAAGCTCTTTTTTGAACTGAACTGTCATTCGCAGTATTTTCGTAACTACATATTTTCAAGGAATAGATTGCAGGAAAATTAAGTTCACTAAACTCTTGCTGCAATGGACGTTGCTGTAATAAACTAGTTTCATGATGAGGTGGTAAGTGGGGAAACGGGGGCACTGAGCTCAAAGGCCTAGCGTCACCAACACAGTATTATTTTCTAAATTTTAATGGTTCACAGTCCCTCACATAAAATCCATTTGTGTAAATGTATAAAAATTCCGCGAATCTGCGAGTGGAAAATATTTTCAAAAATTGTATTTCCATTCCTTAATTACTTGTTTTTAGGTAACAATTTTGGCATTAAAAATAACCAAAAAAAGAAAATTTAGAACCTATGTTTTGAAACTTTATACAGCCCTGAATGTTATTGTGACCTTGCTTCAAGGGTACTCTAGCTGTAATGGACCACAGCATATTCGAGTCTATTACAGCGAGAGTTTAGTGTATAGCGAACATATTTGGAATTGATCTTCATGGTGTTTTCAGCGAAAAACTAAAATCTCTTTTTGCATGCTCAAAAATAATTTAACCTTGCTGGTTCACACAATTCTTTATCTAGTGGGCTGGCGTTATACATTTTTATTTATTTTCACGTGTAGATTTCAAAAATCATACAGCAAAAATTATTCGAGTTGATCTTTATATTTTTTTAGCGAAAAACTATACAGTTTTTTCGTTTTAGAAAAAATTGTAACCCCCCTTTGCTTTGACATTTCTTGGCCTAGTGGACTGCTGGTATATTATATATATTTTTTTAAAGTTTTAACCTAGGGTACAAAACCTTCGGTTTTAGTACGAGTTCTACTCTCACTTGTCCGGGTTTTTATTATCTACTGTATTTTTTTTGTCTTCTTCTCAAAAACATATTTTCTTCAGCGGTGCATGCCAATTCGAATATTTTTAAAATTCTTTAACAAACAGATTTTTGCAAATTCTAAAATGGTGTATATTACTCTACGGAATAGCACATAAATTTTTTAAAATTTATGAAATTTAATTTATATATAGTAAACATCAATAAATGTAAAAAAGATATATCTTTAATACAATTGTCCAAAAAATTCCGAAACTCTAGTTACATTTTCATGCACATAAAGTAATATAAGCTCTTAAATATCGTTATACTAAAGCAGAAACGTCTCGCGCGCGTACCTCTGATAGTACACTTTTATATAAGACATTCATAATTTACTTGTCCATTTTGCATCGCAACTCTCTTAGTCGGTGCTTCAATTATATTAAGATATAGTGACATGGTGGGCTTAACAAAATGGGATTTTTTTGTGAATTCCAATACTGAAAACCTCCCTGAGTATTTTGCAACAATAATTAAAATAATCCATCGGGCCGTTTTTGAAAAAAGTAATTTTTAGTATTTCCATCGTCAACTCAGTGGCTTCGTCCATAAATTACATCACACCTTTTAGGGGGGAGGGGGTCTATGAAAATGTGACTAATTGTGACAAAAGGAGGGGGACCTTTTATTTTGTTATGTCACACTTTATACTCTATTTATTAAAATAAGAAAATTGTAATAAATAAAAATATCAAATATATTTCTTGTTTTTGAAATATTAAAAAATGTACTAATTATATAAGTAACTTTATTGGGTGTACTTCCGAATAAGGGGGACCTCCGATTTTAATAAAACTTGGTATACCAACGTATTTTGATGCGCTGATTACGAAAATGATAATGAAAATTGGCGCAAATTTGATGTTCATGGCAAAAACTAAAAACAACCATAAAATTGTGGTTTTTTGCGTATAATTCGTAAAAAACGAAGGATATATTTCCGAAAAGCGCATACCTTCGATATTAATGAAAGTTGGTATACTTACGTAATTTTGTGCCCTGATTACGAAAATCATAGTGAAAATTGGCGACTAGATCATCTTTATGGTAAAAACCATAAAAAACACCATAAAATTGGTTTTTTCTGTTTAACTTGTTGGATTGGATTAATCATAATTTTTTGTGTTTAAAAATATTTGTAAATTTTTCTCTGCTTTTATATTCTGAAAAATTCAAGGTGGATACCTCCTTCCTCCTCGAAATAAAAGCAGAAAAAAAATTACAAATATTTTTTAACACAAAAAATTATGGAGGATGAAGGAGTCATTCACCTTGGGTTTTTCGGAATTAAATAGAAAACAAAAAATATCACAATTATCTCTCCAATCAATTAAATTTTAATAAAAAAAAATTTCCAACCGAAGGTGAATGACTCCTTTCTCCTCCATATAAAAGCAGAGAAAAATGTACAAATATTTTTAAACACAAAAAAATATGCTTAAGGGGACATTCCAGTTCAAAATGTCAAAAAAATCGATTTTTTTGTTTTTATTTTCGAATTTCTTATAGTGTCAAGAATACTCTCCTAAAATATTATTGCAAAATTCGAAGTAAAACAAAAGTTATACATCCTTATTCTTCGCTATGTCAAAGATGTTTTTGTATGCGGATAAGCAATCGAATGATTTAAATGTTTTCTCATTTGCATTTTTTAAAAAAGACAAACAAAAATGTATTTGGTGTTGCTGATCACAAATTAGATATCAAATTATCAAAATTCAAAATAACGGATCCAATATGGCGGAAAAGAAAATTTTTTATTTTAATTTTTTTTGTTTAATTTTTTTTATCGTCCACCATATTGCATCTGCCATTTTTAATTTTGAAAAAATGATGTCATATTCGCAATCAGCGACCCCAAAACCACCCCGTAACGATTTTCAAGCAAATCCAATGATTTTGAAAAAAAAATGTCCGACATATTGGATCCGCTATTTTGGATTTTAAGAATCTGATTCCATATTCGTAATTAGCGACCTCAAAAACCCCCGAGTAACGATTTTCAAGCAAATCCGAAGATTTTTTTTTTAAATTTCGAAACTTATGAACAAAAACTTTAAATGCATTTTTCTCAAAATGTCTTTTTTTGATCTGGTAAGAGTGATATCTCGAGTTCTTCTAAAGCGATTTTAAAAAATCAAACGGATTTTAATTCAGCGTCATCATGCCTATAAGTGGAACCTCAAAAACTGGAAAATTTCCAAGTTCCTCTTTTTTTACAAGAGAAATTTTGAATAAAAACACATTTTTTTGCATATTTTGGGAAGAAAGTACTCTAAAAAAATGGGGGGATGAAAATTCCACTTTTTTGAGGTTCCACACCTAAAGAAATATCTAACGAAGAGAATGTCACTTTGTTTTTGGTTTTATCTGTTTTATAAAGTTTGGAATCGATCTTACCACCGAAAATGGGCATTTTCGAAAATGGCGTATATCGCCGCCATTTTGAAATAAAAATAAAAAAATTTTTTTTACAAATTCTTAAATAAATTATTTATTACGTGTAAAAGAAATTTTTTAAATAAATGTCATAGTTATTTTAATAATATATACTAAAAAAGCCTTCTTTTTGCCTGTTTTGAACTGGAATGTCCCCTTAAGGGGTTACGTACACTTAGGATTTTCAAAAAATCGATTTTTTAAAAAATGCATTTTCTAAAAGTATAAAAAACAGCTTTTTTTGAAGCTCTAACTGTACGTAACCCCTTAATCCAATCCAACGAATTATACGCAAAAAACCACAATTTTATGGTTGTTTTTAGTTTTTGCCATGAACATCAAATTTGCGCCAATTTTCATTATCATTTTCGTAATCAGCGCATCAAAATACGTTGGTATACCAATTTTTATTGAAATCGGAGGTCTCTCTTATTCGGAAGTAATCCACTTTATTTATGTAAAATTAGATATTGACAGTGATTTATTTTGGAAAAATTTATTAAAGGGGGGTTTACGAATTGTGACGTAATTTAGAGGGAGGGGGTTCCTTCAGATGTTACGTAGTGTGACAAAGGGGGGGAGGGGGTCAAAAATGGGCTAAAAACGTGTTACGTAATTTATGGACGAAGCCAGTATATAAACACTTTAAAAAAAGGTACCAAATTTAATTTCAAGTTCATGAGAGTACTATAGTATTTTGGATCGCAGAATCTAAATTTAATGTTGGATTTAATAATTTTAAAATGGCGAATCCAATATGGCGATCAAAAAGTTTAAAAATTGGTTAGATCTACTTGAAACACAATAGTTGGGGTTGTCGGAAAAAGAAAAATTAATAAGATTGAGGGGAATGAAATGGTGAGAGAAAATTCATTGTGACGTATGAATGACGTATAAATGACGTATGTGAACGAGAGAAAGCGGGAAAATGAGACATGAAAGAAAGTAGTTATCTCAGTAGCTCTGTTCGAATTGCCAGAAAATTCAGTCATGTAAATTTCAAATATAAATTCAAATAAATCCAAGTACTTATATTTTCATTAATGAGTTTCATTTTTCACTAATACGCTATAAGCAACATTTTGGTCCTTCGAACCGAATTTATCCAATAATTTCGGAGTGAAAATAGTGAAAATTCGTGTGAAAATGATAAGGTGCTTGTGAATCATAAAAGGACGCTATCAAGCCCATGGCGACGCTTAATCATTATCGGAGATAGCTCATTTTTATTGATACTATTTATGGAATCTTTTTAAACTAAATCTTGGGATCTTATCTTTTAATCAACTGACTCTACATGGAATTTTAACTACTGCAAAAACTATCTAAGGAAAGGCAATCGATCTGAGAAGGAAAAAATTATCGGAACGAATTATCAATTGAAAGAGGACATAACGAGGCGTCATTGGCAACTCAACGGCAACTCAACGGCTGCTTAATGGCTGCTCATCGGACATTATCTCGGATGTTGTTTTGTAAATTGTATTTTTTTTATTTGATGTTTGCTCCTGTGAACTAAGCGCAACTCATTAGGTAAGATTTAACTATTTTTTTTGTTATAAATAAAGTTAGTTCGATTCGACCAAAGATGGCAGAACTAGAACAAAAAAAGAAGCTTTGTACAGCTGTAAAATCAAAAGCAACTCATTTTAAGACTTATGTAGAAGCATATAATCCAGATGTTGAAACAATTTATGAATTAGAATCACGATTAGAAAAGTTCGAACAGCTTTTGTCGGAGTTTGAACAAATTCAAGCGAGATTGACTCAATTTTACCTGAAATAGAATATAGAGAGTAGGAGACTTTAAAAAACGCCTTCTTTTCCACGCAAAATATCGCGAAACGTAAAAGGGCTAAATGCTTAGAGCTTTCGAGGTCTACACAGTCAAATTCAGAAGCGGCCATATTGACAAATGGAATTAGTGGGGGTTCATCATCGCATGCGCGACTGCCTATTATCACTTTGCCTAATTTCGATGGTAGCTACGAGCAATGGCAAAGTTTTTTTAACACTTTTAATGCGATGGTTTACAGAAGCACTTCTCTTGACACAATAACAAAATTTCATTACTTACAATCTGCGTTGACGGGTCAAGCCAAAGAGTATATCAATTCATTTGAGGTGACTGAAGATAATTATTTAATTGTTATTAAATTATTAAAAAAATATTATTACAATTCTCAATTAATAATAAATCATCACGTGCAACAATTGTTTAATTTGCCTCAAATGACAAAAGATTTACCAGGCTCATTACGTACTTTATCCGATAATTTACAAAAACACACGCGCATACTCAAGCAGCTGAAGGAACCGGTCGACACGTGGAATACGTTGTTAATTTATTTAGCTTCTACAAAACTTCACCATGTTACGAAAAGGGAATGGGAATTATAGGTTGTGTCAGATAAACTATCAAAATTTGCGGAATTTATCGATTTTTTGGAAACGCGTTGTCAAATGATAGAAGCTATTTTGCCGAATGCTTCGCATGCTACGGCAACTAAAACAAATTCGAATCAGGGAACAAAACGAGAAACAAATAAAACATTAACTCATATGGCGGTCGGTAAAAATTCAGCTGATTGCGTATTATGTCACAAGGATCATAGAATTTACGTCTGCCCAAATTTTCGCGATTTGTCGGTGGAAGATAGAAGATCGAAAGTTAAAGTACTTAATTTGTGTTTTAATTGTCTGGGCATAAAACATGCAGCTAGAGATTGCAGATCTTCACGTTTGTGTAGGCAATGCAATTAAAAGCATTATTCTCTATTACATTTGGACAATCAACTCGAATCAGATAATAATTATCAAAAGTCAAAGGAAGTTGATAAACAGGGTGACGTGAATTCAGGTTCTAGTGTTTCTGTGAACATGTTTGCGCACAAAGACACAGGAGAGAAGGTTTTGTCAACGGTGGCGATATTTATTCAAAATGACGTGGGTAAAAAAATCAAGGTTAGAGCGCTGTTAGATAACGGATCTATGGCAAATTTTATGACCAGGGAACTTTGTGAGCAATTAAACTTAAAGGAAAATCAGGTATCGTATACTGTATCGGGAATTGATTTAACACAGACGAATATTAATTCATGTACTTCGGCGACGATTAAATCTGTACAGAATTCGTATAAAGTTAGGACGGAATTTTTCATCACGAATAATATTTCTCAATGCATTCCAATAAAGAAAATTGACATTAATTCCTTATCCATTCCTGAGCAAATCCAACTCGCGGATCCCGATTTTTACAAGCCTCAACCTGTTGATATTCTTTTAGGCACTACTATTTTTTGGGATTGCCTCGTGCCTGAACAAATTAAGCAGGGTCACGGACACCCGGTGTTGCAGCTGACAAAGTTTGGATGGATTCTTGGAGGTCATTTGTCTACAGTGAACGCTAAAACTAAACAAACAAATCTATTCTGCGGATTTTTAAGCGAAGCATCGTTGGATCGATGAGTACAAAGGTTCTGGGAAGTCAACGAGGGATGTGAAACTAAAATGATGTCGATTGAGGAAACGGAATGCGAGGAACAATTTTTAAAAACATTTAATCGAGCACCAGATGGAAAATTTTAAGTCACAATGCCTATGAAGAAGAATTTTGAGGAGCTTGGAGAGTCACGAGCGAATGCTGAGAGACGATTGCTAGCAATGGAACGACGCTTTAGAAAGGATGATCAACTAAAACAATGGTATAAGGATTTTTTGGATGATTATCTTAAATTGGGTCATATGTCTCGAGTAACGGAAACTGTAGAATCAATCAATTACTTACCTCACCATGCGGTGTTGAAGGAAGCAAGTACCACAACGAAGCTAAGGCTGGTGTTTGATGCATCGTGTAAAACATCATCTGGGTTAGCACTGAATGATTGCATTATGACTGGTCCTGTGGTGCAGCAGGAGTTATTTAATATTATTCTTCGTTTCAGGCAGTATCCATTTGTCCTCACCGGAGATGTGGTAAAAATGTATCGGCAAATTTTGGTGCATCCGGATCAGCGGAGGTTGCAGTGTATTTTGTGGAGAGAGGATTCCACGAAACCAATGGAGATTTTCCAACTCAACACGGTAACTTTCGGAATTACTGCTTCCCCATACTTGGCAACCCGCTGTCTTCTACAATTGTCGAATGAACATAACGATAGTCATCCAAATGCTTCTCGAGTCATTAGAGAAGATTTTTACGTTAATGACATGTTGACGGGGGGTGAGACTGAGGAGGAAATAATCGAGATCAGAAACGAAGTGTACGAGATCTTATCATCTACCGGATTGGAACTGCAGAAAATTCATTCGAATGCAAGGATTGCAGATCATGATCAAGAGAAGCTGGAAATCACCGAGATTAAGACGTTAGGTCTTCGATAACAACCAATGGAAGATCGGTTGAGATATTGCTTATTGTACGAAGAAAAGTCAGGAGTGATTACGAAACGCATGATGCTGTCTGCTATAGCGCAAATATTTGATCCACTCGGCTTGATTGGACCATTCGTCGTTGTATCAAAAATGCTGCTACAACATCTGTGGAAGTTAAAACTCGAATGGGATGCCCCAATCCCTAATGATATTGGTGAGAAATGGATTTTTCATTGCAATAAGCTGAAAAATATGGATCATCTGAAGATTCCGCGTCATGCATTGATTGTTGCACCAAGGTCGATTCAAATACATGGATTTTCCGACGCTTCGGAAAAAGCATATGGAGCATGTATTTACCTACGCTCTATGGACTTGAATGGAACAGTATTGACTCGTTTGCTATGCGCTAGATCCCGAGTAGCTCCTATGAAATCATTAAGCCTACCTAAGCTGGAATGCACTAACCATAACCGTCAAAGAGGCTTTCTTCTGGAGTGATTCCACAATCACATTAGCATGGATTAAGGGAGATCCATCGAGATGGTAGACGTTTGTATCCAATCGAGTTGCGCAGATTCAACGGTTGACTGTTGCTGAAAAATGGAATCATGTCAGGACAGAAGAAAATCCAGCAGATCTCGTCTCGCGAGGAGCTAGATTGAATGATCTATTAAACTCGAAACTCTGGTGAAATGGATCTGACTGGTTGCAGAACAACGTTGACGACTGGCCGCAGGATGACATCGTGATCTCGGAGATTCCTGAAGAGAAAAAGGTTGTACTGACCTTTGCGATACAACAGAAGGATTTTTCGCTATTAAAAAGATTTTTATCGTGGAATAAGCTTCGACGAATGACAGCGTATTGTCTACGATTCAAGGACAATCTGAGGAAAAAGATGCAAAGGTGATCCAATTATCATTGGAAATTTATCAGCCGAGGAGTTGAGAAACGCTGACATGGTGCTGATCAGAATGCATCAGCAAGAAGAGTTTTCAGGAGAAATTTCCAGGCTTCGTGAAAATAGATCAATAGATCCGAAGAGTAGATTGCTATCGCTGAACCCTTTTTTGACAACAATGGATTGATTCGAGTTGGTGGAAGATTATCACAGGTACCTGCTTCCTATTCCCAACGTTTTCCTGTTATTTTATCCTCCAATCATTTCCTTACTAAATTAATAATACGCGATTTTCATTACAGAAATTTACACACCGGAACTTCGTTATTGCTTGCTTCTTTGCGAGAAGCTTATTGGATTCTATCGGCTAGGCGATCGATTCGGAAAGTATTACACAAATGTGTATTGTGTTTTAGGACTAAACCGAAATATGTAAACCAATTAATGGGCAGTTTACCAATTGAGCGCGTCACTGCTTCACGGGCATTTGCGCACACTGGTCTGGACTATGCGGGACCATTTAATATTAAAATTTCACGAAATAAGACTCAAAAAGCGTATCTCTGTCTTTGTGTGCATGGCGGTCAAAGCGGTGCACTTGGAACTAGTCTCGGATCTGTCAGCAAATGCATTTTTAAACGCGTTGAAGAGATTTATTGCTCGCCGCGGGAAATGTTTATCGTTGTCGTCAGACAATGGCAAAAACTTCGTCGGAGCCAATAACGAACTAAAAAGAATCGTGACGCAATTGCTGACGGAAACCGAGAGCAGGACCAAGATTTTGGATTTTGTTGCTAATCACTCGATCAAGTGGAAATTTATTCCACCTTACTCGCCTCACATGGGTGGCTTGTGGGAAGCGACGGTCAAATCGGCGAAATCGCATTTGAGAAGTGTACTCAGTGACACGCCTCTCACATTTGAAGAGTTTTATACTTTAATTGCTCAGGTCGAATCTATTTTAAATTCACGTCTATTGTGTCCAGTCTCTTCAGACTCGAATGATTTAAATGTTTTACTCCTGGACACTTTTTGGTGGGAACCGCGATAAATTCTATTTTAGAAAAGAATATTCTTGATATACCAAGTAATCGTGTCAATAGATATCAGTTATTATCACAAATGCAGCAATCTTTTTGGCAAAGATGGTCACTTGAGTACATAACTTAGATGCAGTCTCGTTCTAAATGGAGAAAATGCTTCGATAACGACAAGTTGCGCTTAGGTCAAATGGTAATTTTGAAAGACGACAATTTGCCGCCACTGCGATGGCGTTTAGGGCGAATCAAGGAATTGTATCCTGGTCATGATGGACTAGTTCGAGTCTTAAGTATTAAGACGAGTACTGGTGTGGTAAAGCGTGCATTACCAAAAATTTGTATTTTGCCAATAGACGACGATTAATGTATGGAAAATGTGATTTGTTACGATTACAATGATTGTGTTGAAATGCAGAGTGAGTCTGACGCGAACATTTCAAGAGGGCCGGTATGTCGGAAAAAGGAAAATTGAGGGGAATGAATTAGTGAGAGAAAATTCATTGTGACGTATGAGTGACGTATAAATGACGTATGTGAACGAAAGAAAGCGGGAAAATGAGACATGAAAGCAAGTAGTTATCTCCGTACCTCTGGTCGAATTGCCAGAAAATTCAGTCATGTAAATTTCAAATATAAATTCAAATAAATCCAAGTACTTATATTTTCATTAATGAGTTTCATTTCTCACTAATACGCTATACGCAACAGGGTTTTCGGGGTCGGTAAATCTGAATCTAATGTCAGTTCTTGAAAATTAGAAATGTCGGATCCAATATAGCGACCAAAAAGTTTAAAAATTGTTTAGATTTGCTTGATACTCATTACTCGGATTTTTTAGGATCGCTGAATCCGAATTTCCGTATTTAAAAGAATTACTTTTTTAAAAAAAGGAAATAGACAAATAAGATTATTTAAACAATTACATCACTTACAATTAAAATTAACACTTATTTACACATTATAGCACTGTAATAATTAATCAACTGAAACTGCTTTGACTAATCCTTGGGCAGACAAGCGGGGTCCATGGGACCCCGCAAGTTTCTGTTTTTCAAATTTTTCTGAATCCGTATGAAAAAATGAGTTTATCCTAAAAATTCTGATAAATAGACAGTTTTCATTTACAGTTTTCATACTCCAACTGTAAATAATGTCACATGTGTGTTAAACCATTTTACCGGTACGAACGGGCAAGCGGGGTCCAGTGGACCCTGCAATGTCATAAGGATGAAAATATTGCGATAACGTACAAGGAAAAAAATTTACTATGGCGACTACAGTACCACTTAGTGGAATAGACTAAATGTACTAATTGTGCTATATACAAATAACAAAATAGTGTTTTTTTCAAGAAATTTGCACCTACACAAATTAATCCAGCCTTGCACTCAGAACGGTGTGTGTATTCTCCAGGGTACTTCGCAAATCTAACATTTCGTTAAATTTAAAATCTTAATCATCATTTTTATATTTTAAAGCATTAAAATTCATAATATAATTTTTAAAAATATATATATGTACAAAGATCTACGTTCTTGTAAGCGGGGTCCAATGGACCCCACTTACCCGTTTACGTAATTTTTTTAGCTTGCCCGCCGAAGGGTTAAAAATATTTCAACAATGGAGACCATTAAATTAACATAACATTTTAAAACTTTTGTTCACCATATTGGATCCACCATTTCTAATTTTCAAAAACTGACATTGGATTCAGATTTAGCGACCCCAAAAACCCCCAACTATTAAGTTTTAGGCGAATATAAACAATTTTTTAACTTTTTGGTCGTCATATTAAATCCGCCATTTCTAATTTTCAAAAACTAACATTGGATTTAGATTTAGCGACCCCTAAAACCCTCAAGTATTGAGGTTCAAGCAGATCTAAACAATTTTCAAACTTTTTGGTCGCCATATTGGTTCCGCCATTTGAAATTCTTAAATTCAACATCAAATTCAGATTCTGCGATCTAGAATACTATAGTACACTCATGAAAGTTAAAATTAAATTTGATTTGGTACTTTTTTAAGGTGCTTGTATACAGAGTTGACGATGAAAATACTAAAAATTACTTTTATCAAAAACGGCCCGATGGATTATTTTAATTTTTCTTGCAAAATACTAAGGAAGGTCTCCAGTGTTGGAATCCACAAAAAATCCCATTTCGCAAGACTTTTTTTTTAAAGTTGGTTCAAGCCCACCGTGTGGCACAAACACTACACTAGTATAAATGACTTTTATGTACCAACATTTTTTCCATGTATGAAAATAATAAAATTAATGTAACAAAATATATAAAAAGTATTCTCACCATAGTGTCGGTGGAACATTCCAATCCTTCTTAATAAATGCAGCAACTCTTTCTCCAATCATCATTGATGGAGCAGCAGTGTTGCCAGAAGTGACCTTGAATTAAAAGTTAATATGTGACGATCTGAAGAAAGGGACCTTAGAAGCAAAAAATTGTAGGTTTTGTTTGCAATTTTGTAAATGAAAATACAAAAAAAGGATCTACTGTCAATATAAATCATTGATGTTTACGTCTTCATTACAACTAAAATATTTAATAAACGCTGATTTTAATTTGCAATAAGTAAAATAAATTTTCAATTCAGAAAAAAGTAACACTAACATAACCTTAAAGTGATTTGCTTCTAAGGTCCCTTTTTCAGATCACGTCACATATTATTTTGATAAAAGTTAATATTATGTTAATATCATGTAGACCCTCCAGTTTTAATAAAGCTGGAGGCTCAAAATAATTATGTTCATCCTAACTATCGTGATAGTTTAGTAGACCTTCTAATCATAATATATTTTTAATACGTTTGATAATAAAGAATTTTTTTGGTTTAACTCAGAAAATGAGAAACTTTAAGTCTGTCATGGAAAATAAAAAGAACGTAATTGTCATTTTTGGTAAAATTGAGGTTTTGATATAATTGGTGCTAACAATTATTAATTTCACTCTCTTAAATGTAAATGTAATCTTAAACGCCAAAAACAATTAATTTTTAGTTTGATCTAAGTCAAATCGTGGTGCTTCATTAAAAAGTGAGCCTCCTTGTCTTTCACTTATTGAAAAATAGTGCAATAATGAGAATCTAAAAAATTGCAACATGCACAATGATTTTGTACACCATGCACACTTGATGACAGACACCATTTCACAAAGGAAATATTTGACCTCGCAATTTTTAAAACAAATAATCTAATAGATTATGGAATTCTAGTGTTTTATTTTAAAGATAACCACGTTGGTACTAAGCGGTACTTGGTTAGATTTTCGTATCGTGTTTATGATAACCTAGTCCGAGAAACATTAAATAAAACTTTTCTAAGGTCTGAAAAAAGCTTTAAGAGGTTGAATTTTTCCTGTCGTATTAGCTGGAATGTTTTCAATTGTAAAAAACTTTTTTCTGTCATCTCTAAACTAGGTTTGAACCTGGTTGGCTGTCAACTTTCTAGAACCAGATGCTAACATAAACATCCCAGTTAAAAAAAGTATTCAGAATAGATAAAAGTATTGGTGGTAACTTAAGCTGACTAATTTGAGCTCTTTTGTTAGGACTAACTTCTCACGAATACACCCACATGCCTTAATGAGTTGATTGCCAACCAACTAAGCTTTAGGGACTTTTAGTGATTTTGATACGATACGTTTCGGCCGGTAAACATTAAGTAATCAAAAGGGCGTTTTGCACATGGTTTCACTTTGGTTGATTCCCCGGAAGCTTGGGTTTTTCTCTTCATTACTACAATATTTCCAATTTCGAATTTTACATTCTTCAATCTAGCCTTGTCATACATTTCTTTTGATTTATTTTGTTCGATTTCAATTTTCCTAATAGCTTCCGCTTTAATTTCCGCTGGTACACGGAGAAAATTTCTTTCGTAATGATTACAATAGTCTATATTACAGCTCGGATATGTGACAACTTTTTGTAATGATTACGAAAACTATGTAATTTATTAAGAATTTAGTAGGAGGGATTACTATAGTTACTTTAATGAATCCAAACACTGTATTAATCGTGTTGAAATTTATTTTTTGGAATCATTAATAATTTAGATGTACAGGTTCAGAAAGGAAACTGTACTCATTTACGCAGAGACTTGTTATAATTACAATAGTCTACGTTAAAAGGAAATCTTAGATTCTGTTCACATTTGCAGAGGTCTAAGGGAATCAGTGATACAGACTGTCGTAGCCTTTACAACAGGTCTATTGTAAAATAAGGTGACCGGCTGCCTTGCCTCCTAATTTTACTATAGTTCTTTGTAAAGACTACTATTGCTATATTTCTGATTACAAATGACTGTTGTAAAGTAAAAATAGTATATTTCGTAACGAGTGCGAGCAATTGTCAATTTTTGAATGAGCACTTTTTTTGGAACAAACTGTAGGCGAAGCCAAAAAAAAGTGCTCGTTCTAAAATTGGCAACTGCTCGCACTAGTTACGAATGATATTTTTTGCAACACTAACCTGTAAAATTGAATTTTACACACAGAAAACTGTGTGTAAAGTACTTCATTTTATAGCGGTGTCTAAAGTGTTACTTTACACACCGCTAGCAGTGTGTAAAATAAATTCCAGTGTGTAAAGTGATTTTCAGTGCGTAAAATGATTACTTTACGCATTCTTGTGACTGTTTGATGAGAAACCATGAATTAAAGCTTTTAAACAACAATTTACAATCACATTTTTATTTTAGCTTCTAGAAAACTTCATTTAACAGTTCCCCCACTACACCTAAACTTTCAGTAATATTGGCAATATTGCTGCAAGTTTAGTTGTTTTAGTGTTGCAAAAAATTTTGTATGACATTCGTGCGTAAATCAGTTTGTACTTGTGTGACTTGCAGCACTCGCCTTCGGCTCGAGCTGCAAACGTCACACTCGTATAATCAACGATTTTACGCACTTGTATCATAAATAACTATTTCATAACAAGGTGCAAAAATGTGCCCTTTTTTGCACCGCGTTATGAAAAAGAAAATTTTCAACTAAAATAAATTTTTTTTTGTAATTCATGACTTGCGTAAAGTACGTAAGTTACCTAATTAGTGCAATTTACAATAATTCATTCATTACGTAACTTAAGTTATTTACGTGAGTGCAACTTACATTATTTACGTAACTTACATTATTTACGTAACTTACATTATTTACGTAACTTACATTATTTACGTAACTTATATTATATACGTAACTTATATTATATACGTAACTTACGTTATTTACGTAAGTTAACTTATTTATATAACTTACTTTTGTTATTTACGTCAGTTACGTAAGTTACGTAACCTACGTAAGTTGTGTTAATTACATAACAATTTACACAAATTTTAAGCAAATAATGTTATTACATGTTCAAAATAATTATATGTGACTGGGTCTGAGAAAAGGGACTTTATGGGACTAATTGCATTACATTTTAAGGACCTTAAAGTGCAAGAAACGGTCTAATTCTAAAAATAGATTTTTTTGGGAAAAGGTCCCTTTTCTCAAACGCGGTCACATATAAGTGAAATAAATGTGATTTGATATAAAAAAAATAATTAAATTTTTTATTTAAATTGCACTTTAAAATATGTAATTTGTTCTTTTTCGTTCGAGTCAAGTGTACCAGGTTTACCATTTGTATTTATTGATTGACCGATTGTCATTTGTTATTGTTCGTACCAATCAAGCGCTTCAATGTTAACAATTGTTTCTGATGATTGTCCGACTGACTGTCATTTGTTCTTTTTCGTTCGAATCAAGTGCTCCAGGGTTACCAATTGTTTTTACTGGTTGACACACTTACTGTCATTTGTTCTTCTTTGTTCAAGTCAAGCACACCAGGTTTACTAATTATTTCTATTGATTGGCTGACTGACTGTCATTTGTTTTTGTTCATTCGAATTAAGTGCTCCAAGGTAACCAATTGTTTCTATTCATTGGCCGAATGACTGTCGTTTGTTTTTGTTCGTTTCAGTCAAGCGCTTTAGTGTTAATCATTAATTTTCTTACTTTTACTCATCGTAAGGTTGACCTAACTTTTACTATTCAGGATTAATTTTAAACAATATTCGCCATATTGGATCCACCATTATGATTGTTTACATTTCAACATTAGGAACCCCAAAAAGCCCCGAGTAACAAGTTTCAAGTAAATCCTATTGATTTTTAATTTTTTCGTCCTCCATATTGGATCCGTTATTTTGAATTTTGACTTCAGATTCGTAATCAGCGACCCTAAGAACCCCTGAGTAACAAGTTTTAATCGTTTCTAATTTTTTTTTAATTATTTCGTCCGTCATAGTAGAAAATGTATCTTGACACTTTTTTTATTTATTACTATTTTATTTATTTATTATTATTTTTTTACTTTTGCTTTTTTATTATCTGTTTGAAGAGTTTTACTAGAGCTGAGAATTTTAAATTTTAAGTAATGTGTTATTTTTAAGAAATTCAAAATGTCGGACAAAAATTTTTAAGTTTATGTGATTGATCTTAACTTTGTCACTCGGGGATTTTCGGGTCGCTGATTACGAATTAGATGTGTAACGAATTATCATGTGTGAGGGTGAATTAATCTTTGTCACGTCGTTGGGTATGATCGTGTGAAATCGATGAGAGACCGAAATTTCACGATGTTACGGTAAGTCATGCCCAAAATCTCTGTGAAGCGTCAGCATCGCGGAAGTTCTGTGTACCCGTTAGCGGGGTAAGTAATATAAAACTAAAATTGAACATAAGAGTGTGAATTATAATTCGGAATCATCTTATTACAGTTTTTTGAATCAGAGCAATAAAAATAAAATAGAACCCCTTCGGGTCTGTCGCAACTTCTCTTGTTTTCATTGCTTTGTAGGAGAGGCACGATTTTGACCCGAACACGTTTTTCTGTGGAGGAGTGACGATTGGCGAACAATCGAGTATAGTCGACTTTCGGAGCGGCGTCTTCACAAATACGTATTTCCAAGCGGATTGATAATGCAAGGCGAGATTAGGCTGATTGATTTGATCATCTCACATTAACCCGATCACGAAGTGATCTAGGACGAAACCGACAAAATCACGCCTGCGAGACGTTGAGCCTGCTCCTAGAATCGACAAAGATAATAAAAGATAAATTACCGTCCACGAGTATCAGGACAATTACATTCGACTCTATGAAAAAACATGCCACCACTTTTTTAATCATATTTTGGAAATTAAAGGAGATACAAAAAAAACTTAAATACGGTTAGAAAGCTGATTAAATTCTGCGTAAAATAAACCATCTTTGAAGTCATTTCGTTAATTATTTTTTAAGTTGTAGAGTGAGAAAGAAATAAAAAAAATTATCAAATTTTCTCATTTTTGTCTCTTGATTTCAACTTTTTCAAAAATCTAGAAAAATTTAGATAAAATTTTTCTAAAAACACAGAAATCTTCGTTAGAATTTCAGCTTTAAAATAAGCCTTCGAAAATTAAAAAAGGTTAATCCATCTTCGATATATCATTTAAAATGTTAAGCCATGTTTCGACCGATTGGTGCATTGAAATTCAACTGTGACGACTTGATTCTGGCTTCGCGCGGCAGCGAATGAGAGAAAACAGGGACGAATTTATGCTGGAGAATAATAAATAATGATGTATCACGAGTAATATAAAGAAACTCAAAAGATCATCGTTCCCCCGCATGAATTCGTCCCTGTTTTCTCTCTCATTCGCTGCCGCGCGAAGCCAGAATCGAGTCGTCACAGTTGAATTCCAATGCACCAATCGGTCGAAACACGGCTTCACATTTTTCATGATATATCGAAGACGGATTAACCTTTTTTAATTTCCGAAGGCTTATTTTAAAGCTGAAATTGTAACGAAGATTTCTGTGTTTTTAGAAAAATTTTATCTAAATTTTTCTATACTTTTGAAAAAGTTGAAATCAAGAGACAAAAATGAGAAAATTTGATAATTTTTTTTATTTCTTTCTCACTCTACAACTTAAAAAATAATTAACGAAACGACTTCAAAGACGGCTTATTTTACGCAGAATTTAATCAGCCTTCCAGCCGTATTTAAGTTTTTTTGTATCTCCTTTAATTTCCGAGATATGATTAAAAAAGTGATGGCATGTTTTTTTATAGAGTTGCGTGTAATCGTCCTGATACTCGTGGACGGTATGTAAGTAACTTCTACTATTCCGTGATTCTCATTTGATTTTTTTAAATAATTCTATTCTTTTTTTGTTAAATCGTTAAAAAAGAAAAACAGCTGTGTCCGACGACTAATAATCTTCATTGTTAATTTGCAGAATTGTAAGATTTATGAATGAGTGAGTGAATGTATGTTGAAATGTTGATTTTGTTTAATTATTGTGGTCAAGGATAAAGAATAAATTTTATATACAAAGAATAAATTGCCAATTAATTGTCTAAATTCACCCCTGAAGATAAAAAACATTTATTTTTTTGTAAAAAGTCTCTTTCGATTTATAAAATATTGAACAATAAATTAAATTCAAAACAAATGTTAGTTTCAAAAATTCAAAATAGCGGATTTAATATGGCGGACCAAATTTTTCAACTTTCTGAAATCGACCTTAACTTGGTCTCTCGGGAGTTTTCGGGTTCACTGAATACAAATTCGATTTTAGTTTCCAATAAGTGAAAATGGCGGATCCAATATGGAACAAAGATTTTTACTTTATGCAATTGAACTTAATTTTGTCACTCGGTGGCTTTTAGGGTCGCTGATCAGTGTCGCTGATTACGAATACGATTTAAAAAAAAAAGTGGCTAATATAATATGGGGGAAGAGAAATTCAATAGTATATTATGTGGCAAGCACGTAAAACAATACTTTTTAGGTGAGGATGTCGTTTTCAATACGAGCTGTCGTTAGTGCGTCGCAGATGAGATGTAGGGGAATTGGAAGCGAGTCGGAGTCAAGCCGAAGTCGCACAGACAGCGAGTATCCTTCAATCATTCAATTTTTAAATCTTTCAATCTCAATCTCAATCATGCAATCTTTCAATTATTCAATCATTTAATCTTTCAATCATTTAATCTTTTAATATCAATCTCTCAATCTTTCAATCCCAATCTTAATCGCTCAATATTAATCTCAATATAAATTTCAATCTCAGTAAACTGCCATAAGGCAGTTCTGCATAACTTCCATAAAAAGTCTTTTTACGGCTGTTGTCCAGAACTGCTTAAAAAAGTGCTACTATATTTGCCCAAAACAGGTCCCAAAAAGACTTTTTTATGTCTATGGCGAAAAAAAAATTTTATATCCACACACGCTGGTCGTTTATCGTCGCAAGTGCTTATACAAAAGTCAAGTGTCAGTGAGCGCTCCTAAAATATTTACAGCTACCTAACTGGTATTAAAACTACCGTGTAACAAAATTAAGGTCAATTGAATAAATTTAAAAATTTTGTCCGCCATATTGGATCCGCGATTTTAAATTTCTGAACACTACACTGAGAAAAAAGAGGGCGCGTTACAGCACATTTTCGATTCATGTTGCGCGACTCAACCCTGAATTCTTCTACACACTTTCTGGGGCGTGCAGCGTGCAGCACGCCCCAAAGAGCGTGTAATACGCTTCAAATACAGCTCGCCTCGACTCAGGAATCCGCTGCACGCCCCAGAAAAGTGTCTAGCAGAACACAGGGTTGAGTCGCGCAACATGAATCGAAAATGTGCTGCAACGCGCCCTCTTTTTTCTCAGTGTAACATCTAATTTGTAATCAGCGACCCCGAAAACACCTAAGTGACAAAAAAAATAAGGTCAATTGAATAAAGTTAAAATTTTTGTCCGCCATATTGGATCCGCCATTTTGAATTTTTGAACACTAACATCCAATTCGTAATCAGCGACTCCGAAAATCCCCGAGTGACAAAATTAAAGTCAATTGCATAAATTTTAAACATTTTTATTTCTAATTTATGTTTCTTAAAAGTATACAATTTTTGTGTCCCTATGGTTGAGAATTGAATATTATTCACAGACGTTTTATGAGTAAAAAAATTATCAAACTTAAAAAAAAGAATTTTTTTGTGTTTTTTGAAATTAAAACCGCCATATTTAATTTTGGGTTAAACGAAACTCTTTTTTTACATTGAATCGAAAAGAGCAAACTCAAAACCTATAAAAAACATACTTGAGGTATAAAATATAATCCGTTTTATTCATAAAAGTATATAGGTGGAAATTGCACAAAGAATTTTCTTATTTCAGGCGTTAATGGGTTAAAATCTCTTCTTCTTTTATCGATACATTAAACATTGTCCCTACATCTAAATTTACGTCAACTTCTTCTGCAGGAAGCAAGTGACAGCGCGTCATCGTGTCTCATTTTGTCGCTATTTCAATGATGTAACTCAAAATTAAATTCGGAGAGGTAATTGAGCCATCCAACAATTTGTGGGTTTCGAGATTTCAACGAGTTAACGTAAGCAAGTACTTTGCAGTCTGTAATAATATCAAATTTTACTAAAATAAAAAAAGGTTGCAATTGTTGGATCGCCCAAACTATGGGTAATAATCCTAACTTACTTGAGTAGTAGTTTTTCAACGTCAGATGTTCGACGACGTATAGCTTAAACCACATATAAAACGTTTTCATTGTGAGATTGTAATAATAAGGCACCTAATCCGAGAGCTGAAGTAACCGTGTGCAATTCAGTTCGTGTTGCCTTCGGACTAAAATACGCTAGGCAAGGTTTCGATCCGATGAGACTTTTAATTTCGTTGACATATTTTTCTTAACCTTTGCCCCATCTAAATTTAACGTTTTCTTTACATAATCCTAAAATAGATGACATTATTCGCGTTACTTCCTTTAAACCGATTCCTGTTTACTTTACTTCTTATATGTAAAAAATGCATGATTTTATATAACATATTTATAACATAACTTTTTTACTTTTGCAAGAAAAATGCGAGGAAACATGCACTAATTATGTTTTTCCTTAACCTTATACAGTATAAAGGCTAGAAATAAAACTTTAATATTTTAAATATTATTATTTTGTACAGATGGTTGGATTGAAATATCATCGAATTCAACGTAAGTTAACATTATATACTGCATAAAATTTTTAATAACAATTATACAGCACGAAATGTTATAATTTTTGCAACCTCTTTGTATGGACAAAATGTTTTTAACAAATAAACCTTCTATTATTATATTTTTTGAGAGATGAGATATTGTCAATCTATCCAAGTCAGGTTAAAAAATTAAAAACCATCTGTTTTATGATTCGAAGAACACAGTCGTTCTCTTCAGACACTAAAATTTATTATAACTAGATTAAAAAAAAATTTTGTATACATTAAAAAATAAAAAAATACAATTAACATTTACCCAAAAGAGACGTTAATTTTAATTTCACGATCATCTACCATAAACACATGTTTTCTGTGACTATTTTTTTAACATGTTTAACATGTGCTCTTAACCAAACATTATTATTTAAAAAAATTTTTAATTTAACATTTTAACAAAAAAGAAAAAGAAAATATTATAAATTATAAAAAATGAACAAAATTTTTTACTTTTTTTCTCAAATGAACAATATTATATGTCTTAAGCAGGTATTTATTATAATCGCAAAATTTAAGTGATTTTAAACAAAATTATCATACACATAACCATAAACTTTTATTAAATGCTCTTTTTTTAAATATTTTTTTAAATTCTTGTAAAGAACTTTATCATGTTTATATGCATTCACTTCGTAAGTTTTGACACTTGGAGGTTGTTTACAGGTATGCAGACCTTCAGAAAAATATTGAATTGACATTAAAGAATTTTTC
Organism: Leptopilina heterotoma; assembly: GCF_015476425.1. NCBI lineage: Eukaryota > Metazoa > Arthropoda > Insecta > Hymenoptera > Figitidae > Leptopilina > Leptopilina heterotoma. The sequence goes on from NW_025111108.1 coordinate 120,723, forward strand.
AATATTACTGTTATTCGTATTTTCTGGAAGAAAAAATATCAAATTTCAAAAAAAAAATTTTAAACTTACAAAAATTGTAAACTAAATAAGTCATACTAAATAGTCATTTTGCATATGATCAAAGTTTTCTTCATATTAAAAGGTTAAACTTTTTTAAAACTGATTTGATTAAAGTTGATGATGGCTTATTTTCTTCAAAAAATGATTCTCTATAACTTGACCGCACAGATTTATAAACAAGGACACCGTTTTGAAAGTATGCTTATTTGTTTAAAAAAAGTGATTTAATTAAAAAAAATTTCTTAAAAAATAAGCATATTTTTAAAACGGTGTATTTGTTTATAAATCTGAGCTGTCAAGTTATAGAGAACCATTTACTGAAGAAAATAATCCATCATTGACTTAAATCGAATCAGTTTTGAAAAAGTTTAACCTTTTAATATTAAAAAACTTTTACCATATGCAAAATGACTAAATAAACAATTTTTGTAAGTTTCAAATTTTTTTCTTAAAATTTGATATTTTTTATTATAACTTCTAAACGGAAGTGCAAAATATTATTTTTTTTATTGTTTATACTCCTGCCCTATTGGCCTTACGCACTTCGACAAGAGTCCCCGAGAAATACTTTTTTGGATTAAGCATAACCATTCTACATATGAAAATTCTATATATTAACCTAATTTTGCGTCTACAGCCGACTTTATTAGGAGTACTCGCATTCGCCTGGACCAGCCGTCAATGGGTTTTCTCGCCAGAGAAGAGGGAAACTGTAGAAAACCTCTCTGAGTACAACCGGTTTATCGACAGTCGAGTTCTAATGGTGTGTACCGGACAATAATCGACGGTGCACATCATTATACCTCGACGTCAAACCTCCCGCTCAGATTGTCTCACGTGCCGGAAAAATACCAAGCCAAATGGGCGCGAACCAAGGGTACTTATATACCCTTGGTCCTTAAACGACCGCCAAGCGAGGCATCTATCCGACTGAGCTAATCCGTCGGTAAGTGCAAAATATTCTATAATATCATTGATTGGGTTAAAATCTCGATATATATTTCAGGAAATTTTAATACACTTCGTATTTTTTGAAAAATTTTGATTTTTCTAAAAAAAAATAAAATAAAATTTTTTGATATTTAGACAAACGTAGAGACTAAATTTTTTAATGTATTTAAATTTCCTGCAATATATATCAAGATTATACTCCAATCAATAATATTCTAGAATATTTTACAAATCTGTTAAGTAATTTAGTTTCTACGTTTGTCTAAATGTCGAAAAATTCAATTTTTTATAGAAAAATCAAAATATTTTAATAAATACGAAGTGTATTTAAATTTCTTGCAATATATATATATATATATATATATATATATATATATATCAAAATTTTAACCCAATTAACAATAATCTAGAATATTTTATATATTCGTTTAGAAGTTTAGTCTCTGCGTTTGTCTAAATGTCAAAAAATTCATTTTTTTTAGAAAGGTATAAAGGCAGTCATTTGTTTGCGGTAATTTTTGTAACACGAGTGGAGGTCGAGGGCGCCCCGAGACCGGAAGGAGTCATTTAGTAAAGGCATCCTGAAATTTCAAATGGTTTTTTCTCAAAACTACATTTTTCAAAGAGAAAAAAAACTGGTTTGCGTAAATCCGGTAATAGACGGTCACCCAAATCATATTATGTCCCTGCTAAAAATTTCGGACTAATCCGGATTAAATCCAGGTATAATAGTGTGGATTAGTCCGATAATTGTACGAAAATGATCCGCATTAATCTAACATCAATCCGAGTAAAACTGTGAATCCTAAATTAGTCTGGTGTAATCTTAAATGTCTCTGAACTAAGTCCGTAATTATCATGCAACAATCCGAAATTATGACCGTTAAAAAACTCATCTAAAATAAATGCGGAATAATCCGAAATCAATATGTAGGGGAGACTGGGGTAAACCCGCTCACTTTTTTTAGATCGGCTAAAATCTAGGAAATTATTCTCTAAATCCAAGTTAATTTATATCATTTGAAAGCTTATGATTTCTACTAAAAAAATAAAAAAGAGTTTTTGATTTATCTTTTTTAGTTTTACTTAGAGAAACTTTTTAATAGACATATATACCAAATTTCGAAATCACAATTTTCCAGGGTAAACCCGCTCACTTTATATTTTCAAGACGGAACAGTTTTATTTTTTAAATATTAAAGTTCATCTTATTCCCGTCTTAAATATGATTTATTATTGATAATTTATGAGTTATATAAACAATTCTGTAAACAACAAATTGGTTTAATAAATAATGAACATAGATTTCATGAATTACAACTATGGATTTAAATAGTGTTATATTTTATTAAGAGAAAGTGAAATGTAGTTACAATTTTGGTTTTAATAAGTCATAAATTGTGTTATTGTTGAAATATAATACGTGAAATTATTTTATTCTAAATTTTAAATTTAAAACTAAGTGAGCGGCTTTACCCCGACTTCACGTGAGCGACTTTACCCCGAGTGTATTCCTCACATTTCAGAATAAATTTAATTAAATCTTTTTAAAATAAGACAAAACTATATATGTACTTCGAAGAAGGACATCCAATGTCAACAAAAAAAATTTGCCAGATAAATTAATACTCAAAAATAATGATCGAAAAACTTAAAAATCCAAAATACGTTTTTTTTTCTGACACCTCTAAAAACATTTGATCGTCTCTGATTCTATGTTGAATTCATGAAACTAAACGAAAGTTCGTTAATATAAGTTGAATGTTAAGTACTATTCACAGTACCAATATTTCCATCTTAAGTTGAGTTCATAGCGTCAAATCGCTAGTGAGCGGGTTTACCCTGTGCGCGGGTTTACCCCAGTCTCCCCTAAAGAATACAAAATCATTCCGCAATAATCCGAATATACTCCATTTAAACGATTTAATACGAAACAAGTATGGAACAATCCAAAATCTGTATGCAAAGAATCCGGTAATAGTCAGCGTCAATCCAAATAATATCCGATTAAAACACCCCAGTCCGAAATAAGTCTTATTATTATAAGAATTTGTAAATATATACAATCCACAGACAGTTCAAAACAATCCATATTCAATCCAATTCAAAGATTTAATCCGGAATGATTTTGGTATAATATTGAATTTGTATATTAAAAACAATTTGTATTAAATGCAGATAAATTTAAACTATAATTATAATTTCGTATGACAAAAACCTGACGAAAACCAATTTTGTTTAAAAAAATTTTTAACTTCAAAAACGATCCTTCTACCTCATACAGTATAAATGCAGGCTAATTGTTTATAACATTTTTACAACAATATGTCTTTTTTTTAAATTATGTAATATATCATCTGAGCAAAAGGATATCCCAGGGATATCCTAGAGATATCTCGCGGGATATGGGGATATCCCTGGGATATTTGTGACATCTCAGAGATATCCAAATTTCCATCCCATGGGAGACTCGCGCGGAATATCCAAATATTCTCCACACGGGATATGCCACGTGAGAAATATAGTAATATGTTGATAAATAATTAGAGCTTTATAGAGTTGAAAAACCATTATTAAATTATATCCAAAATGAGAAAAAAATTATTTCAAAAACAAAAGATTATTTGACTAATATATTAGTCATTATATATATCAAAGTTATTTTTTTGTAATTTAATAAAAATTAGTTGAATTCAATAAAATGTCTTTTTAACGCTAAAAATCTATTGTGTGTGGGTTTAAACTAATTTTGGTCAATTCATTTTGTCTATTACTGATAAATATTTATTGGTTAAAGATATTTACAAGAAACTAAAAAAATGTGAAAGTTAAACATATTAAACAGCAACACTTATAATCACACAGTGCAAAACACACGCTTTTGATCTAATGACGCGACGCCATGGTCGCCATGACACACAACAGCTGGGAAGGTCGACGCATGCGCGTGTAATATTATATGAGTACATACATATAAAATTTTATTTCTTCTTGTTTTTTAAAGGGAAAAATATACTGAATTTTCAGTAATTAATCTAGTAATTCATGCAGTATTTGTTTAGAATGTAGTTAGCATAAATATTTTTGAATAATTTAATATAAGATTTACTAAAAAAGTAACTAAAAAATCGTACACTTTAAGCTGAATTTATAAATATATATATTTCCCACTTTCGTTAATTTAATGCAACAAATATCTAAACAAACTTTTTCTAATTTAAATGCGTTAAATATAATTTCACAGCTCTTTGACACACACTCTTTGACACTTGGACAGATTGCATTTCGTTTCCTGCGCATGCGCTGACATATCCCACACGGGATGACCCACGAAAGAAAACTTTTCATATCCCGTTGATATCCCAGGGATATCCAGTGGATGTCCTTGAGATATCCAAATTTCCGTCCCGTGATATATCTCATGGGATCTCATTGAGATATCCTAGGGATATCACGGGATGGAAATGGGATATTCGCGGGATATCCCGTGCTGTGAGGGTACGTTCTCGTAGTAGTTTTTTGCGTCGAATCGAATGGCGCTATCAGTTTTTTATGAAAATCAATTTTTCTTCATTTGTTTATAACAAATTGTTTAAAAAAATTTTTTTTTTAAATTTTTAACGTCAAAAATTATTATTAGACCCTATGCCAGGATCCCAATAGTTACTATTTATATCGGCGTCCCTGTGCCCATGGGCATTAATGGATTAAAAAAGGAAAATAATATTTATAAAAAAGTTAAAAATATATTGTTAAACTGATTATAATAATAATATATACGTATATAATTAATAAATGTATTAGGGGCGAGCAGTAAAGGTCATATCATCTTTTAAAATACACTGATATAGGCGCTGCTTAGTTAGCGCAACGCACAAAAACTCGTAGCGCAAACTTCAAAAATTTTTTTCTCAAAAACATCAAAAATCACTTTTTTAAAAATTTAACCACTTATTTAGGAAGGTTCAAATTTTGAGAAAATAATTTTTCTAGAAAATTCCAAAATGTCCTTTCCTTTTTTTAACAATAAAAAATTATTGTTTAAACAAATTATTGAAAAATTAATTTTTCTTAACTTTTTTTTTAATATTATAAAAAATTGACATTTTCTCTACAATTTTGAAGAAAAGACTTTTTTTTGTAGAATCAATAGTTTTCGAAATAAAAATTCTCAAAAAAGTCATTTTTTTCAGTTTCCGATTTTTCAAATCTAAATATCTTGCAAAAAAAAATTTTTTTTGCAAAACTGTTTAGCACAGTTATTTAGTACCTTATGTACTACAAAATTACAAACTTTAAGAAAAATCTGTGACCCACCATTTGCTTTTTGTATGGAACTGCCCATTTGCAAGTTGCGTATTATCAGACTAACTTCGGACTAGATCGGACTAATTCCGGATTCACTGGTTATACACAAACCACATTGAATGATATTCGCTCGTAATGCATCACTAGTTTCACTAGTTGTTCACAAACCGTATAGAATTCTGATAGTTTTATAGTAAAGATGTTCTGAGTAAGGTAAAACAATTTTTTTGACATTTCGGTAGAAAAGTTCCTTGTTCACTCGTCCTTCATTCTTATTAATTACGTGCAGTCGTTTTCTTATTAATTTATCAATAAATTTCGAAGGATAGCTATTATTTAAAAGCAATTTTTTGTCAGTATTGTTTTTTTTGCGTGAAAATCTTTATTTGATAATTTTACAGCTTTGTCAATAAGTTTGTAAACAATACCAATTTTTTAAGACATTGGATTATGTGAATAAAAATTTAAAAGCGTCCAGCAAATATCTAAAATAAATAATAATAAAAAATTTATTAAAAAAGGCTAAGATTTAACCCAAAAAACTAATAAGACTAATTGCGTTTATAAAATCAAATATAAAAATTGTTCAGCTTGTTATGTTGGTGAAACAAATAGAATGTTGAGTGTAAGAGTCGTCGAGCATAAAATGTCAAAAACCAATGTTATTGCGACACACAAACGTGACTTTAAACATCAATTCGATTGAGACAATGTCTTAATTTAAGATAATGAACCCGTTTGGAGAAAAAGAATAATTTCTGAAATGATCAACATAGGACTACAAAATAAACCTCTCAATAAAAAAGAGGATACAAAAAATTTTAATCAAATTTATAAAAACTTTTTTTCTTCAAAGTTATTTTATAGGAATAATTAAATTGATTGAAAAAGATCCGTATTATTCAAATTCAGATTCATGCGCATTGCAATATATATAAGCACAGAAATTACAACTGTCAAAGGTTCATCGACCTGTTAATAATATATTTATAGATTAATATTATATTTATTTTTGTATAGTTGATATTTATATCTCTAACTTTTATTTTGTCTAAGTAGTCTTCGTCCAGCAATATATGTACATGTAAAATTGTTTGAACAAAAATTTTATAACGTCTCTTTTCGGTAATTGTTAACTGTATTTTTTTATTTTTTTATGTATACAACATTTTTTTTTAATTTTGTTATTATAATAAATTTTAGTTTATGAAGAGGACGACTGTGTCGTCGAAACGTAAAGACAGATGTTTTTTTTATTTTTTAACCTGACTTGGATAGATTGATAATATCTCATCTCTCAATTAAACAATTTTAACCAAGTAATAAGTTCAACATTATACGGGTAATTAAATTTAAAATGTCATTTTCATGTCCTGCCCAAAAATCTGGAATACTAGTTTATATATAAAAGTTTTTGAAGTCAATTAATTTTCTTAATCACTTCTTCTACTTAAATTAATAATTCTTAGTCGCTAGAAATTCTCTGAAAAAATTTGGCAGAAGAATTAGAAGCAAAATGTCAGTGGTGTCCGTTGTCCGCACTTAAGAAATCAGAACTTTACCTAATAATAAAAATTGTTGATTCTCACATTTTTAGTACCAGAAAAATTATTTTGTACAGCTAAGAGTCTATATTTTTATATAGTAATCGTGCTAGCAGAATAATTTTGATCCACTGCTAGAAAAAAATCAAAATCGCCTGTCCGTAAGTTTCATATTTTTAAGTAATTATCGCAAATTTTGAATATCATGCCTGATATTTAAATAACCTAGTGCAGATAATTGCCTTATCAAGCGTTAAAAGTATTAGTGATATGTAATTTAGGCCTGTGCGGTTATTGAATTCTGTAACCGGTTTCCGGTTATTGAAATAACCGGTTATAAACCCGGTTACAGATAAATAACCGGTTATTCGGTTATAACCGGTTTTAACCATATAACCGATTAACCAGTTATTCGGTTATTATGAAATAACCAATTAACTGTTTATTCGGTTATTTTAGAATATCCGGTTAACCGTTTTTTCGGTTTTTTGAAGTAACGAGTTAAACGGTTTTCCGATTATTTTGAAATTATAGGGAAAGAGAAGCATTATTTTTATTTGTGTAGATAAAATTGTTTCTTAAACATCTAATTTGCAAAACGGAAGGCAAAATTTTTAAATCTAAATTTAAATATTTTAATAGTTTCTTAGATTCTTTAATGTAATTTTTCAAAAATGAATTTTTCTTTAAGGGGACCATACAACACTTTTGCGTGTTTTTTCAACATTTATTTTTTCATAGTAAAATGTATCAAAACACTGGGCTCTTTTCACACATATAACCACACATATTGAGGATTAATAAAAAAATATTTTTTCATTTATTCTGACCTTCATGGCGACAAAATGGCGGCTAAAGTGATTGTCCGGAAAAAACTGGTTGACACGTTATCTCTGCTTCAAAATGTCGGAAAGAAAAAATCAAAAGAATTTCTTAAAATATATATATCAGTGGCTATGGCCTGAACCACAACCAACATTCTACATCCATTTTTAACCCCATTTTCTTACCGTTTTAGGGGTGGAAAAGGGGTAAAAAAATTTAAACCGCCGCCATTTTCTCATTTTTTATTCAAATTCACTCTTTTTTGGTTTACTGACATATATTTTAAAATATATATATATATATGACATATATTTTGAAAATAGAAAATGAATAAACAATCGGTTATTCTAAAATAACCGGTTATTCCAAAATAACCGGTTATTCCTAAATAACCGGTTATTTCAAAATAACCGAAAAAGGTTAACCGTTTGCTCAAAAATTTTATAACCGGTTAACCGGTTTTATAACCAGTTAACCGGTAAACAGCACAGGCCTAATATGTATAGCTTCTTAAAGAAAAAACATTACAACATTCTATCACATTTATAACTCGTACGGTTGGTGGCAGAAAGCAAGTAACACTTTGTCGAGCACACCATGTCAGTGGTGTCCCCATCAAAAAATTGTTCATAATATTAATATTTTTTAAATATTATTGTATCTCATTTTCAGTTATTACACGTACTTTAAAAATCGCAACGACTTTAACTTAAAAATAAAGTCTTTCTTTTTCGAAAATGAGAAATGAAGCAAAATGTAAGTGGTGTCCCTTGTCAGTGGTGTTCCCTAACAATTCTGTTTCTTGCAGCTTATTATTTTATTTTTAATAAATTTGTGTTAAATTTACTCCTTATATGCAGTTAATGAAGATTTGATACTGGATTGTAATTTATAAGCTGATTTTACTCTCACTATTCAAAAAAAATTATTAGTGAAATCTTTCAAAAATGTCAGTGGTGTCCCTCAATGTTCATATGTCTTTTTGGTCTTCAAAAGTATATTAATTTATGGCAGAACTCATTGCAAATATTTTTTAAGTCATGTTGAAACATTCATTATTGTAATTTGAAATATTTTAACTTTTTAAAGTTGTAAGAATTTATTTGAGAAAAGAATAAACGAAAACAGAAAATTTCTTATCATTTCTGCCTATCGTTTTTCACCTGGTGAAAATTAAAATTTGCTTCCACCTGCTCGACCACTATTATTTTTGTCTATTATATATTCTAGTCAACCAAAATAGAGTATCGTTAAGTTCAAAATCCAACATCGAAAAATCAAAGTTAGTAGGATCAAAAATGACATTTTAAATTTAATCACCCATACATATTATACTTTTTGCTTTTCGCTATACATAATTTTTCACACTTTCTCTTACCTTTACATATTTTAATAGCTTTAGATGATTTCCAGAATAAGATTGTAAAAAAACTCGATTTTTACCTTTTAATTACCGTAAGTGAGGCTAAATTCGCTCATGTAGGGTAAATTCGCTCAACCGATGTCTATTTTTTAAAATTCGATTAACATACTTTTTAGACAGAAATATTTAAGATTTACAATTGTTTTGGTTAATATAAATGGTAAACTTTAATTTAAAATTTATTTGCAGCAAATTCATTGGTAACTTTCAGTAGAAATTATATTTAAAACACAAGTGAATAATTTTCATATTGAACAAGTAGTATGAAAAAGTAGGAAATAAAGCTTTACTTCAAAATTTTTAAGTTGAATACTTCTGAACATTACATTTCCTGTATCTCCAACATGATATTCATAAAGCACAAAAATTAAAGCAATAAACAGATTCTGCAAAAAATCAATTAAAAAAAAAATTCAAATTTGTTGTGTAAATTCGCTCAGGAAATAAGTCTACAAAAAAGATGTTTGGGCCTGGATATTTTAAGTATGTTAATTACTTTAATTTATAATTCGATTTTTTGAAATAATAGTACTCTTATAACTGAAAATTAAACGATTTAAAACGGTTTAAGCACTAAACTGTCAAACTTAACCTTGTTTTTTTATGGTTATGAGTACGTTTGATTGAATGATTGAATCTAATTACTTATTGATAAAACAATATTAAATATTTATTCCAATAACTTTGAATATTGTTCTTAATTTTTTTCTTTATTGATTCTAAAAAATATTTAGTTTCATTTTTGCAGATTATAATATATTTTGCCAGAATAATAATGGTGAGCGAATTTACCCATCATTTAAAGGTAAATTCGCTCACAAAAAAACGGCTTATAAATAATTTTCTGCAACATATTTCAATTTCTTTATGCAGTAATAGGAAAGATAAAGGGTTAAAGATTATATATTTTCAGTGCCAATGTTTATTTTCATCGTTTCCCGAAGTTATTTAAAAAAGAATTGAAAAATTGAACGAATTTAGCCTCACTTACGGTACCTTTGAAAGAAAATCACCTAATAAGAAGACAATTGTTCTAACTGAAAAAGTCCGTCTGAATTTTCCACATGGAAATTTACGCAGAAATTCATGCTAAGATTTGAAATAGTTCACATGGAAATTTTTTATTTTTTTAATTTTTAAATATTTTCAGAAATAAACATCAAATTCGAATTCTGTGACCCCAAAGAGATCTCACTCACTACTTTTTGCATTTTTAAAGAGGGTTTCGTTCATATTTTGTGTTTATTAAAAATATAAAAAAATCCATGCGGAAATCCACATGGCAATCCACGCGGATTTCATGTGGATAGTTTCAAATCTCCATATGAATTTCTACCTGAAAAGTCTATGGGAAAATCCAAACGATTTCTTTCAGCTGGGGTTCTATCTTAGAAGGTATGTCAAAGAGCGCTCAGGTTGTATAACAATTCGAGAGCAATAAATTCATAGATATGTTATTTTGATAAGTTCAAACAAATTATATTTCTCCTTTAACTACTAAAGTTAATTTTTAAGTACTAAAATTGTAATAATTTATTTATGTATAACAATGTTTATAGATTTAAGAAGTTTTGGTTGAAGTTAAAAATTATCATAACTGAGAAATTTAAAAAAATTAATAATTTTTTAGTAAGAAAACAATAAAATTACGAATAAGTTTGGTTATGTTGAAAAGTTTTTAAATTGAAAATTTCTCATTTATATATATATTTTCTTCAATTCAACAGTGATTGATTGAACAATATTGCACAATATTGAAGAACGAGGCATGGCACGAGCGAAGCGTTGCATAGAAATACTTACATAAATAAAACTGAAAATATCTTCACTGATCATAATCGTTTTTAATACATAAATGTTTTTACTTTATGAAAAAATTGTCATCTAATTTTTGAACTAAAAACGTTCAGTTTTTAAAAGTTAGTAGGGTTATGTCACCTTAAGTGGACCGCCTGCGCTTTTAAGTTATCTGACAGCGGAAACGTTAAATAAATAGTGCGAATAGCAGCACTGCACCTAGAAACCGTAAGAAATTAAGTTCCGCGATAATCATATACGTTATCGTTTGATGTAACGAATTTTTAAGAATACAAACCAAAAAGGAAGTCGCTCTTACAATGAGTAAAGTGATTCGGAAGTGTAAAAGTAGTGTAAAATTTAAGTTTTAAAAGGTAACTTATTTTTTTCTACTACTTTGAACATTGAAATTGATTGTCTTAGTTTAATTGAGTAATTATTTTGACTCAAAAAAATTGTGGTGGCTGCCATAAAAAGTTGCATGTCACCATGAGTGGACTGCCTGTTTTTTATATTTTTAATGTCAGTTTACCATTTTTATGGATTAAAAATTAGCTTTTTTTAAAGTCAATTTTTTCTTCCAAATAAAAAAAAACCAAAGCTATTATGGTATAAATACTTGTCTGATGATCTAACCTAAAGCTTGGAATAGAAACCTGCGACTAATTTGCTTTCATAAAGAATTTTTTAGAAAAAAAGCTTAGGCGGTCCACTCAAGGTGACATTACCCTACATCTATTTTCCAAAAGAATATAGATAAACATATAATATATTTTGTAATACCTGAGGCATTATAGAAGCATCTGCTATTCTTAACCCTTTAATTCCATAAACCTTTAATTCAGGATCTACTACAGCCTGTGGATCAGATGGTGGTCCCATTTTACATGATCCAGCTTGATGATTTTCAGGACCTGTATCTTGACGAATAGCACAGTCCCAATATTCAGGAGTAAGAAATGCATACATTGAACATGCTCGAATTGGTCGGTTTACAAGTTGCAGGTTGTATTTTCTTAAAGCATTAGTTTGCGAAAGAGACATTACTTTAAGTATTCCTTCTACCATAATTGCTCGATCTTGTGGATCTTGCAAATAGTTTGCGGTAATTATTGGATGTACAAATGGGTTATTACTCGCTAATCGAAGTCTTCCTGGAATTACAGATACATTTTTGAAAAATGATTAAGATTTTAATTTGTCATGAATACTAAAAGTTATAAAATTACCTCTGCTGCGAGGCTGTAAATGAGTTGGTGAAGCGCTTATTCTACGTAGGTCATTACTCATGAGTGATCCAACTTCACCACTAGCAGCACAAGAAGCTTGATATCCTCCAAAGAAAAATTGGATATCTGGATGATCATTAGTAGTATACCTTGAAGGAACAATACCCGTAATTTGTGCCAAACCCGTGGAACTCATTATTCCCTTTTGATCTGATACGTATTCAGTAACAGCAGCCCAGTTTAAGTAATACTCATCACGTTGATTAATGCTCCATGATATTGTGTAAGATACATGATTATGAAGATTTTCACCAACACCAGGAAGATCTTTTACTAACTGAACATTTACTGACTTTAAATGCTCGGCAGGCCCTATTCCTGATAGCAACAAAATTTGTGGTGAATTAACAGCTCCAGCGCTGACAACAATTTCTTTTGTTACTCTAGCTGCTCTATATTCTCCATCCTGAATAATATTAAAGAGAAACAGTTTACGTTAATGAGTTCTACAGTTGAATAATAAGTATGCAACATCAAATAAAAGTTTAAATATTTGTTAAAAATATAAAAAATTAAACATTACTTTACTGATGTAGTAAATAATGGCGCAACGATTGTAAAAAAACGATTAGAAGAAGATGTGGAAGAAAGACAGAACCAAAGAGACGAATTGAAAAATCTTAGAGAATAAATGAAGAAGTCCAAGAATATATACGATCTCTAAGAAACAAAAATTTATTATATTATATTCTTAAATTCTACTTTTACGTTTACAACTCTGTACCTATAACAATTTATTGAAACACAAATTGTTGGTACTAATTCAAAATGAATTTGCTTTCTTCATGTTTCTAACATTACTACAATTTTGTAACCTTTTTATGCACAGACGACAATTTTTATTGTAATTAAAACATTTTTCATTTATTTTAACTCTATTTTTAATTAAACATAGTGGACTTCTTACAGACAACGGATTCGACATATTACTCGAATACGTTAAAATTCAAATAACGGATTCAACGTACCGAGCTTCAATACGTTTACCCGATTCTCGATATTCAACTTTTTACGTTACACAGCACTGCCTAATTATATATTTAAAAATTGACAGCCATGAGCAGTAGGTCCCACTGATCTCTATATATAACTGGATGGGCGATCACGTCGCCAGCGATGCTTCGATTAGAAGACCGGAAGCGCCATGTTTTGAGTAGAGCTTGGCTAAAAAAGGCGGGAGTATTCAAAAATGTAATAAAATTTACACTCGTGAATATTAAAATTTAAAGATAATAATAAATAATTTTGTCCTTTAAACAAATCAAGTAATTATTAAATAATTTTATGTAGCTTTAAGAAATTATTGAATTAAATTTAATAAATAAATCAATTGAAATAAATAAGATAATAACTTTAATAAAATATTTATTTAATTTTTATGACAAAAATTAGGATTTTTTATTTTTTGTATCTGTTTTAAATAAGTATAGAGATTATTAATTTTGAATGCAATTTATTTGCATTCTCTGAAATTAAAGAAGCATATTATTTAATCTATAGATTCATAAGCCGTCATTTATTAAATCAAACAAAACATAAGGAAATAATACAATGTGCTAAAATATTATGATCATTTATTTGTATTCATTCAATCATTAAAAAAGAATATATTATATTTACAATTTCTTGAATGGTAAATTAACCTTTATCTCCAATCTAAAAATTTCAACCATGAAATTTTCAGAGAATCCTTGGCTGATGAATTCGGCATGTATTTGTAATATACAATTTGAAACTCCACATGCGAAGATTAGAAAAATTTATTCCTGCATATTTATAATAATAATATTATAATTATTATTTATAAATATACACATTTAATTTTAATAGTTCATCTACAAGATTATTTTTAATCTTTAATAGTTAGTTTGACATCAGGAGCGATCTGAAATAGCTGCAAAATTAAAGAAAAACGTTTGTGACTGAAAGTAGTTTACAAATAATGAAAATAAAGTAAGCATTTATGAAATATGTATATTTAAGCAATAAAAAGAAATCAATATTCATGTGAAAAGCAAAGTTTAAATAAAATATACATATTTAAGAAATTATGAGTAATATGAGGTATGTAACTGAAAGGAAAAGCAGAGAAAAGGCACACAAAGAAACTGATGATTTCTGTACTAAAAAATATAAAAGTCCAATACATACCCATTTAAATAAACTTACAAAACCAATGCAACTCGAAGTACATTAACTTAAAAATACTAACAGTTTTGATTATCGTAAAGCATAAATTGAATGAGTATATACAATAAAATTTTTAAGCAAAATAAAGGAAAATCCGAAATTCATGCATACAAATATTTTTGTAAAATAAAACCAAATACCAAGTACAGAAACTTAAAAATTCAAACATGATATTAACTATAGTAAAAAATGAAATGAATTATTATATGGAATGAATTTTTTACAACGGAGAATATAAAACTCCAAAAAATACGCATACAAATTATAAATATGTAAACTGTAGCAATTCATAATAGAGTAACTGAAGAAAAATATTAAAGTTGTGGCTAATATAAAACATGAAATGAATGAATGAATATATATAATGAATTTTGTACGATGGAAAATGATTTCATCTGAAAGTTACAGAATCAAATTTACAACTACAATAAATACAACACATGGATAATATATATATGATATATTACATGGATATATGTGAGGATAATAAAGAAAAAGAAAGTCTCATGTAGCGTAGGGCATATTACAAAAAGGCACTATAAAATTTCTTTCACAGTACAAATCATAAAATTAAAAACACAAGCATAATATATAAACATTTAAAACAAACGCAACAAGTATTATTAACATTGAAAAAATATAGAAAATTTTTTAAAATAAACATTTTTCTGCATTAGAAATAAATAACATTTTAAAAAATACCTATAAACCTACTATATAAAAAGAAACCAAATGCCAATAGCATAGAAATAAACTTCCTAAATACTACTAAATACTACTGATTCTGCCAAATAATTTGCCGATTCAAGTAATGGCGAATTTTTTGGCCAATTTTTTTTTCAGAAACTGACTTCGTAGCTGAAAACATGCGCAATTTTATATAAGTTTGACAAATTTTTTTTGATAATGTGTAAATGTGATTTCCCTCTTCCGGTGCATCGTCAAACAAATGGTTTGTCAAAAAAGGAAATAAATTAGTCCCAGACTGAAAAAGGTCATTAAGAACTTTCGAACACAGGATAGCAGGAAAATTTTGCTCTTTTGGAACCATATTATTAATTTTAAGAAGGGAATACTTAAAAAACTGCTCAGTTCGTTGACAAATTATAGTCACTGATTCGCTGGGATAAGTTAGTCCTCCGTTACTTTTTGCTTCAATTAAACAATGTTCCTCGAATTCAGCTTCTCTTTGTCGAGAATGTACAAGAGCTTCGCGACACGGAAGGCATCGAACTCTCAAATATGTTTTCTGGTCATTTAAGATTTTTCGAACAACCCAACCAGCAATGTAAGAAACGCAATTTTTGGAAAATGGAGAAAGCGGATCTGGTAGAGCAACAGCGGTTATAGAAAATTCCTTATAGAAATTATTACTTTCGGTGCAATATTCTACTTCGCCAAGACCATATTTCTTTTCTACTCTTAAATTACTAATTTCGTCATACAAAGATGAATCATAATAATCAACCCTTTTTAATTTTGAATTTGTACTTGGAACTGTCAAAATGGTCGTTGAATCCATCGCTTCAACATTACCATTAGTAGAAACTACTTCGTGGTGCACAAGAAGACGTTTATACACAACAACGAATTGGGTACAAGTTGGACTTGTGCACCAACCGCCGCATTGCCTAATTGCGGAAAAAAACAGTTCCAAGTGATCTTGACTTAGTTTATAAGTAAGTAAATATTTGAGTTGAGAAGTCTCTGGCTTTACATATAAATCAAATATGTTTATTACTGACATTACTGCAGTTATAAAACCAACAAATGGAACGTAACGTCTAGTTTTGTAAATTGGCACACCTGCAACGTCCGTTATTTTTTTTAAATAATCAATTTCTTCTAAAATACTTTCCCGCCAAAAAACTTCATTCGACCTACGCAATGGAGCTTTAAACCCTTTACCTAAAGGATTTCTTGAGTTTAAAAAATCAAAAATTCTATCTATACAATGGATAAATCTAACTGCTGCTGAACTACCACGAAAATTGCTTAACTGCAAATATTTATCGCAGAATTCGATGGAATTAGCTGTGCTGCTGTTCAGAGTCTGAGCGGCAAGCATAACTTTCATTTTCATTTTATGAAAATCTACGTGAGCCCTTTTAAGTTTATTGCCTGCTCTAAGTCCTTCTTGTTCCTGTAAATTAACGAGGTTTTCAATAAAACGCCACTCAATTAAATTTCCTTCGCTGTCTTTTAACATTTTTAGTTGCCCTAAGCAATTTCGAAACAATTTAAGCATGTGACATGCATCGAAAATAACAAAGACTTTTTCTTTGGTAGAAGGGTGAGGAAAGAAGGGTTTCGGGTTTGGCATGTCGAATGTAGCTCCCAGTAATTTCATCGCGGCGAAATGTTCAGCAGTGCCATCTAAAGTTAAGGAAATTACTTTAACCTTCACATTATGCAATAAACTCAATGCGTTTGAAATCAGCCCTGAAGTAGTAGCGGAGTCCATGCCATCAACTACAACATATCCTATGGGAAGCTTCCAACTATTGTCTACTGCTACAACCATAAGAACAACTGCTTCTTTAGCTAATTTCATAGTATCACTATCATCTATTTCCGTCCCTAAATCTACGTATCCGCGGACCTTGCCATTTGGCAGATATTGTAGACCTTTTTTGATTGACATTCCGTCAATCATTAGGCTCACTACAACTTCTTGACCTTTCTTGTCAGCTTCCGATACTTTTCGCCGTAAAGCATCGAAGCTTTTGGATGTAAATCCTGGTTCTCCATTCAGAAGAGTACCAATCTTTTAAGGTTCTGGGACGAGGAAGAGCATTGCAAAACTTTCTTCTCACAAAAGCATAGGCTTTTGGAGAATAAAAATGTAAAGTACACGCAAAGGAACGTAACGCGGGCGGATATTTATCTCTAGAAATCGTATTTGCTTGTTTACCCTGTTTACTCTTATTTTTTTTGGACTTCGTCTCAATAGTATTATGATTTTTTAAAAACCGTTTCATTAGTTGCGAAACATCACTTTCTGCTATAGATTCTAAGCATGCAAGTCCACGCTCAGAAATAGCTCGTGTACGTCTTAATTCTCTTACTATTTCAGTTAAAGAAGTCACTTTTTTCCGCAGGCGCTTAATAACTTGCTTCTGAAGTTTTGACCTTGCCATACTCCTGTGTAGTCTCTGCCGCATTCCAGTACATCGTCTCTTCAAGCCTCTAGGGCTGGAGTAATAATGGTGGTCGTGAATTAATCTCCGTTTTGCTTGTGGAGTTGTAGATCTATCAGGCGTTTTTTCCTTTTCTGTGACGATTGTAGATTCAGTTGAAAATTGAAGATCTAAGAAAGTAATATGTATGTATGTATTATTACAATTAAAACGCCTAATCAGGGTGGCCGCAAGATTGACTTTATCAATTTCCCTGACATTTTACTGACATAACGAATTTCCCTGACAAAAATTTTTTTGTTTAGAGCAAAAAATGTATTGCATGACTATCTTAATTTCTTTAATTGCCCTGACAAAAAAATTTTCCTGACTTTACTCAAAAAAAAATTTTCCTGACATTTCCCTGACTTTACTGACATGTGGCCACCCTGCTAATGTATATATTATGAATACTGTCTATTCTATCTACTATATATATATTAAAAAATTCTTACCAACAAAATTTTTCCGAGTGTTAAGGTTACCCTACAATCCATTTCAACATTGTCATGATTTTACGCTTACCTGGTTTAAAACGTTTCGGATTTTGTACATTCTCTAATGTACATGAGTGTTTATTGGTTCTTGTAATTTCATCGTCATTTTCTGAATTTATTTCCATCGAAGTATTTGCAACGTTCGTTTGTTCAACTTTTTCTAATTGTGATGATCTTATACCTTCAGCGTCATTTTCCGAATTTACTTCTATTGAAATACTTGCAGAATCCTCTTGCGCAACTTCATGACGGATTGTAAAATCTGAAAAAGGGACGTTCATAAATTTCGTCACGTTTTTTCCGTAATTTATTGCTAAAATTAAGCTTTTATGTCTAATAGTCACAAAAACAGTTCACTTGAATTGAAATACCAAGGTGGTCACAAGTTTTAGTTTATCAATTATTTCCTGACAATTTACTAACATTAAAATTATTTTCCCTAACAAAATTTTTTTTATAGGAAAATATGAATGTTTACGGAAAATGAATAAAATTGATGAATTTTAATAATTTTTAAAAATTAAAATTATAACCCTTTCTGAATTCAATAATTTTCTACAATTTTCAACTAAACTTCATCACTGAATCAATTAATGTAAACAATTTTCCAAAAGTTCTTCTAGAATTCAATTATTTTAATACAAAAACTCAATTTTTTATAATAATTGTAACTAATTAATTTTTTGATGAATTTTATTTAAAAAATTTTGAACATGATTTTTTTCTCCAAAATGTTGAAAATAATTCTATAAAGTTATTATTTTTTACATGTATTTGAACTTTTGGAAATATGTAATTAAAAATACTGAAAATATTGAATTTTAAAAATTCGAAACTAATTTTCATTAATTTTTATTTTTAAATTTACCTTTAAAGATTTTTCATCAACATTTTTGATATTTCAATTGCTTTTAAAATTTGCAATTAAAATTCTTTAAAAATTGTTTAAATTAATTATTTTCAATTAAATTTTGCAAAATTTTAACTATTTAAAAGATTTTTATTATAGATATATTTGAAAAATTTAATTATGTTCAAAATGATTCAAAAACAATTTTTGAAAGATTTGTTTAAAGTTATTTGTAGCATTATAAAACTAAAAAAAGGTATACTCTTTTAATAAAAATCGTTGTATTTTGTTGCAATGTTTGGAAGAAAAGTCGAAAAAGTCGCAATTTTTTAAAATAAGTCGAAAAAAGTCTCATTTTTTTAATTTCCCTGTCAGAATTTTTTTTCCTTACATTTGCCTGACTTTACTGAAAAAATTTTGTTTCCCTGATATTTCCCTGACTTTACTAACAATCTGACATGTGGCCACCCTGAAATAGTTAAAAGAAGTGTTTATATTTTAATATTTCTATTATGAACATCTTTAAAATTGTACTATTTTTAATCTTACCATTCAAAAGATTGCTAGAAAACAAAGTTGGGTAAGCTTTTGCTTTTAAATAAAAACCACCTCTTTTTCTTTTGTAAAAGCAATGCTCTTCAAAATGAGCATCACAAATCAGGCTTTTTTCGGTAGGTTGAAATTCTTTCAGTCCAATACTCACTAACCATCGATTTAAAAGTTGTTCGTTATTTAAAGGAAAACTGTAAAGTGTAAACAGATATCATTAACATAATTAGAAAATTCATAAAATTTGTACGTCAGAAATATCTGCAAGAATACAAGGACTGAAACTTTTATAATATATATTCTACCTGCGGAAATGAATATTGCATCCTGATCTTTTGATATTGTCGCAACAGACACATTTTAAAGAGGATGCATCAAACTTTGTTGTAACACTATTTGAGTGGACTTTTTTTATTTCATTTGTCTCCTTTGAAAAACATGTGTCTTCAAAGTGATCAGAATACAACCTACTATTTGGTTTTATATTGAAATTTTCACCCACTACCATATTTTGTAGCCACATTTTTTGGGTCTTCAAACATTTAGGGAATCTGAAAATTATAATTTATTATAATTTATTACCAAAAACAATATATAATAATTATCCAGGGAATACAAAAAAATAGGGGAGGTGGGGGCGAAGCGACGCACTTTTCTTCATTTTAAAATATTTTCTAATTTCGATTAAATATCGAATTGTGCGTTGTACCATACGATGTGTCAAGACGTAACGCAACTTTTGTTAATGTATAGTTTGTTGATAGGCTAAACCTGAAAAAAGTTATAGACAATTTTCTAACCACGAAAATAGTGGGGCGAAGCGACGATAGCGGGGCGAAGCGACGCACTCAAAATTACCTGCATTTTAAACGAATTATCTTATCTAAAAGTAAATAAACAAAGAAGATTATTGTAAATTTATTGTTTATTTAAATATTTGTTAATTAAATAAAAGTTTAATAATTTTTAAATTATAATTTTCAAATCAAATTAAATATTAAAAATATAAAATATTTTTTAAACATGAGAAAAATGTTTTTTAGCTTTATTCAGAGTCTGTCGTTAATTCTTCATAACTTTTTTAAAAAACCGCCATTCGTCGGCTCTTGATGCGTCTTGGTACCGCTGTCACTTAGCCCCCTCAAGAATGCGTCGCTTCGCCCCAAGGTACATTTTTTATTTCAAAATATTATATCTTCATTTCTAAACGTAAAGTCCAAAAATTGTTTACAGTTCTTAAAAATACTGGTATTAAACTTTCCAAAGCACATACTTTTAATTCCAAGTAGCAAGAATAAGTGGCAAAAAATTTGATATCTGTTATCTCGAAAAACTAAATGCCCAAAGGTCAAAAACACATTATTTATTGTCAAACGCTTATAAGTTAATAAAATAAAATTTGTTTTGCCACCAATTATGAAGGTTAAAAAGGTGCAATTAATAATATATTTTTTAAAAAATTAAACGTTATTGTACTCGAGAAATGTTGACTGCGTCGCTTCGCCCCCACCTCCCCTATATCGAGAAACTATCACTATACATGTAAAAAAAATTTCTGTAGATTTACAGTCTTGTTCAGAATTTTATAGAACTTTGTAAAATAGTCTTTAAAAGTAGCGAATTTAAAATCCTTTCTGTAAAATGAATACTTTAAATGAGTCAATTTTCTATAAATTTACTACTCTGAAAGTAGATAATATTTTTGTCTTTTTATTACCTACTTTCAGAAAAATTAATTTTACCGAAAAATGTAAAATTACACAGGTCAACAAAAAAAGACTTACTTTTTTTTTATGAGATAGCGGAATGGTTTCCTATGTATTTTTGGACGCTGAACACGATCCCGACTTCCAAAATTGCCCATCACGTCAGGATTTTGAGAAAAGTGGGGGTAAAGACCCCAAAAACGCTTTTTTGAGGAATTTCAACATTTATTTTCTCTTTAACCTGACGTGCTAGAGACTTCCACAAGGTCTTAAATTAAAGCTTATAATGTGCACTAAAAGACCAATATCCATAAAATAAAAAAAAATAAAAATTTTTTTCAAAAAATGGGTTTGAAGACACCAAATATTTGTGTTTTTGGATTGCTTTAATAGACTTTTTGCAATTGCTTGGATTCGCATGAAAATGGTTACTTGGGGCTTTTGGGGTCACTGATTACGAATCCGATATTAGTTTGCAAAAATTAAAAATGGCGGATTCGTAATCAGCGACCCAAAAAACCCTGAAATAACAATTTTCAAGCGAATCCAAGCAATTCTTAATTTTTACATCTGCCATCTTGGTTTCGCCGTTTTAAATTTTTGCAAACAAATATTGGATTCGTAATCAGCGACCCCAAAAACCCCAAGTACCAATTTTTAAGCGAATCCAAGCGATTGCAAGAAGTCTATTAAAGCAATCCAAAAACACAAATTTTTGGTGTCTTCAACCCCATTTTAAAAAAAAAAAATTTAATTTTTTTTTATTTTATGGATATTGGTCTTGTAGTGCACATTACAAGCTTTAATTTAAGACCTTGTGGAAGTCTCTAGCACGTTAGGTTAAAGAGAAAAAAAATGTTGAAAATCCTCAAAAAAGCGTTTTTGGGGTCTTTACCCCCACTTTTCTCAAAATCCTGACGTGATGGTCAAATTTGGAAGTCGGGATCGTGTTCAGCGTCCAAAAATACATAGGAAACCATTCCGCTATCTCATAAAAAAAAGTAAGTCTTTTTTTGTTGACCTGTGTTATCAACTTAGAAGTATTCATTTTACAGAAGGGATTTTAAATTCATTACTTTCAAAGATAATATTTTACATGTTCCTATAATATTCTGAACAAAACTAAATCTACAGAAAATTTTTTTACAGTGCAGGTATATCTTATGGAAATTTTGCATAAATTTGTTTTTTATTACAAAAAATTATTATAATTTATTAATTAATTTATTTAAAGGAATTTTTTTATAAAATAATCGAGAAATTGACAACCTTATTGTAAATGGTAAAATTATACAAAATTGCACAACTTAAAAAAAACAAAACATTCAACATAACCTAAAATACATATAACGTTATCTTCGTAATATTATTGAAATTTTTACTTACTTGTAAAAAGAAACTCCCTCTGATTTGTGTTTCCCGCAGAAAATGCAAATAACGACCATATTTACTTATTTTTAAATAATATAATTTTTAGTTATTATTGTCACATGTCATAACACAATCACGCTACACTAATACTAACAGCATTCTAAGCTCACCTATGTAGCCAAACTCTACTCAAAACATGGCCGTCGATGCTTCAATACGAAGCACACCGGAAGCCAGTTTTCTACAGGAATCGCCCATCCAGTTATATATAGAGATCAGTGGTAGGACCTTACACGACAATTCTCTCTTAAGTTAATCTTCCACAAAAATTGTCGTATGGAAGATTCGACTGTAATACAAAATCATTGCAAAACTGACTCATTTGCTACACAACTCTTTCAATGTTTAATAATTTGTCCTAAAAAGATAAAGCCGTTTTATTAATAGATCCAAACTCGCTTCAATATGGTAAAAGGCTCCGCTGATGGTTGTCCACTGCCAAACATGACCGACATCATGGATATGATTGGTAGACCTTGATAGTGGTGTCTGGGTTTTCACTAAAGAACAACCAAAACAGCAAGACCATGATGAGCGATTGCGAAAACAAGGAGTACCTGCAGGATAAAGCTTCGGCTGAATCCGTCACTGGTTCCGACCACCAAGCGCCTAGAGCGAGGCGGTGAACAGTGGGGAGTTAGGCCAGGTGCAAATCTGTTTTCAGCAATGCATTTGAACTTAACATCGCAAGCTACAACGAGGACAGGATATCGGTGCATTAAGCTACGTAATGAAGAGACAGCATGCATTGATAGAATCGCAGAGGAAATAAGCAAGATGCTGAAGTCTTGCGAAATATAAAGGAATATGAACGATACAATCAAGGAGGGAGTTAAAAGTCTAACGTGCCTCATACAGGAAGTAAGATTCAAGCACGCAAAATAGAAGAAGAAAGACGAGTGTCTCTACTAAGAATGGGTCTGGGCAGAAGAGGCACGTCACAATAGGAAACTCAGAAGAGACAGAATCAACGCAATTGCGTTGAGAAACGTTGTTCTTGAGCATCAGAAAAAAGTATTCCTGAGGCAACAAAAGACTTGAAAAAAATGAATAGGAAGAGAAACTTCCTAAACAAAGCAGAATTGTCAGGACTTCATGGGTATTTGCAAGCTTTACGCTTTGAGCATATATTAATTTTTTATTAATGGAGTTAGAAACGGATACATTTATGCTTAGAGCGCTTATCTGACATGATTTGATCAACCGATATTCTATGATATTAATATTTAAAATAGATTATTAATATTAATCATTAATATTCGTTTCCGAATCCTTTAACTGAAAATCAGAATTTTATTACAGATTTAGCATTTAATATTGTCATAAATAGACAACATGATACAAACTAGTCAAAACAAATATTTTGAACTAAAACCAAATAAGAACTATTTAAATTATCTAACCTTGTAATATTGAACACCAACAGCTTTACTATCCTCTATAATTAATCTGGCCACTGTAGCGTTTAACATGATGTGCAGATTACGGCGATTTCTTATGGGTCTCAGAAAAGCAGCGGCACTACTGACTCTTACACCATTCTTACTATTTGTTTGAGCGATTGTAAATCCACTAACATCATCACCATTTAAATCTTCTATTAGTTTATATCCCACTTCTTCGGCTGCTTTTAAGATATCATTCGTGATTGGAGGTTGCCAAGAAAACCTTTCTACATTTAAAGGGCCACCTGCTGAATGATATTTGGTTCCAACTCTATGAAGTTCAGTATTGTTTTCCATACACATGAAATATGGCAATACCTTAAGAAAAAATATTGAATTTTATGTATACGGGCATATATCTAGAACTTTTAAACTTTATGTTTCCGTCTATTATTATATTTTCAAAATTATAAAAATAATTTTGCAGTACCATAATTTGATAAATTATTGTGCTCTTTAAATATACCTTGTGTATAATAATCATTTTAATTAGGTAGGGAACGACAAAAGTAAGTAAAAGTGTCGAAATCGTCAGTTTCTCGTGTGTGACATTGACTGCTTTTTCAGTTTATATGGTATAACTTTTTTAACGAGTCATTAAATATTTTGTGACTTATAGTAGATGTAGTGGGGAGTATAGGGAACCAAAAAATAATTGAGACAATGATGTGCCTCAATTAAGATAAAAAGGGTGTACCTTCATACTTGCGAGACAACTTTTCTTAAATTTTGACATTGTTACATTGTCTACATAATAAGAAGTAATTTGAACCCTTACAGGAATATGTGCCACTTATACATTAGGAATGCAGTGATTTCAAAAGTTAAATTTAAAAACGAAACTCATAATAAAAACCCACATTTTTGAAGGGCACATGTTGAATTTGACTTCTAATCACTTTTAGCTCATTGTAATCTCTTCTCGTACATTATGAAAGTATACAGAAAAATCGTTAACCTCTACACTATTCCTAAAAAGAATTTATCTAAGAAAGAATGCGAGCTTCTACTGTCATAATCATTGCTTCATGGAAAAAGAAAGCATTAAACTCGCAAGTTTGCCTAAAATTTATTATTTATAGGTTTCTGGGGTCCTTTGATTACAAATCTGAAGTTAGTTGAAACAAATTTTAAATGGCGAATACAAAATGGCGGACGAAATTTTAGAAAAATTATCAGATTTTAATATCTTTTGACATTTAAGAGTTTCCTGTTTTGCTGATTACGAATTTGAAATAATTTTTAAAAAATTTTTAATAGAGAATCCAATATGGTGGATACATTTCTGAAAAATCAAATCTTTTTGCATGATTTTTTTAAACTTCTCGTTGTTATATAATGATTTGAATTTACATAATTCAAGAATTGTTAAAAAAAATTTACTAGACTTTTATAGATAATAGGATTTAAAATAATAATAGGATAATAATAATAATAGAATTTTAAATTTTATTTTCATAATCTTAATTTAATTTTAAATTATTTATTTAATTTATTATTTACATTTTTATTCTGTTCTTAGAATTGTAAACTTCTTTTTTTTCGTTTCCATGGTAATATTATTTTAAATGTGTCAAAATGTTTTGATTGCCGAATGTAGATAATATGTATTTTATATAAATAATATTAATTATGAATAAAGAAAGGGAAGTAAAACTTTCAATTAAACGTTATTCATTTTTTGTTCATACTGTTTGTACTTTTAATATAAAATAAAACTAGAAAATTTTTTAGAATATTAAAATAATTATATCTCGTGGTTATTTATTTACTTCTATTGCTTTTCAATTATAATTAATCCTAAAATATTTTTAAAACAGTATTTAAAATATCAATAATTTTTATAACATTTTGAAACCACTTTTAAAATTTTTAAAAAACTAAATTCAGATTCATAATAATTAGCGACCCCAAAAACCCCTTTATACCCACTTCTGTGCAAATTGAATTATTTTTTAAATTGTCATCCGCCATATTGGATCCGCCATTTGGAATTTTCGAAATCCGACTACAGAATCATAATCAGCGAACCCAAAAACCCATGAATATCCAATGCTGTGGAAATCAATTAATTTTTTTAAAATTTTGTCCACCATATTGGATCCGACATTTTGAATTTTGAAAAATTAACATCATATTCGTAATCAGCTACCCTAAAAACCCCAAAATACCGATTGATGTGAAAATCTAATTTTATAAAAAATCTATACATTTAGAAACATTTTCTTGGAGTTAAACTCATACACAGGGGGTTAACAAGATATAGAAATAAGTATCGCAAGGTTTTTTCTACTATTTGATCTATGCACAAAACAATAAAATTAATTTCAAGAATGTGCCTTGAAAAGAAGAATTAAGTTTTCCAATACCTAAAAGTTTAAAAGTTCTAGAGATATGCCCATAGACAGAGCCAAATTTTTTAAGTATCCTAACTTTAAAATCAAAGGGTTTCCAATCGGATTGAATTTTGAACAGACTGAAATGCTTACGTAATACTTGAATGGTCGCTAGGTCAAAATTTTTCCACACAACTGCATCTTAGTTATGGTAGCTAAGAGGATCCACCGTTCAGTTAACTTAAAATTTTAACCCTCTCCCTCTTCTATAATTTATAATAGAACCTTGTAATACTTCTGAGATCAAGTGCTTTCCCATAGTACCAAAGTTAATGCAAAATCCAGCCTGATTTGAAAACCTTCAATTATTAAGTTGGGATACTTGAGAAATTTTGACCCACATACATGCATTTTTGTAGTTAACGTTAGGCATATTTTTTAATAGGATCAAGATTATTTTTATTTAAATAATGACCCTAATAGCATCTGGATGTTCAAGATATCCTTCGAACGTTTTAAGTATATCCGGATATTTTTATATCCCACGAACATACATGGATATTTTGAGGACATTTTAAGAATATCCTAATTGGCGGATACGACTAGGAGGTTTGTAAGATATCTTGGAATATCCGTTGCTGATAAGGTACAAAATCAAAGTAACATTTGTGAAGCCAAATATTTGTTATGTACGCTAACTACCAAAGTTTATCTTGAATGACGGAACATTTTTCATTTAAAGATTACAAAAAAGACTTAAAACCACTTCTATGTGACTAGCTTTAGATCTCTTTTATTTCAGTTCTACTAGATAAATTGTGTGTTTTGTGTTCTTATTTTTTAATTATTTTAATACACAGAGAAACTATCAGTAACAATATTTCTTTTATTGTTAATTATTATGTACAATAAACATCCCACGTGAAATAAGGCTACCGGTAAAATCCGCGGATTTTAAGGAATCCCCAAATTTCTTTTTCGTAAAAATGAAGGAATTGGATGTCATAAATTGTCCACCGGATATACAGGTG
Organism: Leptopilina heterotoma; assembly: GCF_015476425.1. Classification (NCBI taxonomy): domain Eukaryota; kingdom Metazoa; phylum Arthropoda; class Insecta; order Hymenoptera; family Figitidae; genus Leptopilina; species Leptopilina heterotoma. Next base: position 148,134 of record NW_025111108.1, read on the forward strand.
AATTCTGGCCAAAATTTTCGGGATACCTTATGTCAAGTAGCGAAAATAACACCAAGAAATCACCAATTTTCTGAGTAAATTTATATCAACATCATTATGGAAGTTTACCTCAAATAGTGAAAATTATACACCAGAATATTATTAGGAGTCAGGATTAATTAAGGTCAATTTCTTTAAAGAAGTTAACTACAAATATATATAAAAAATCAGGAAGTAACAAATTTTTTGGGCCAATATAAGTCAACTTCTTTGGAGAAATAAACCTTTAATAGCAAAAAAATGCACCATGAAGTAACGAAGTTTCCAGGTCGATTCAAGTCATTTTAGCATTAGATAAGTTTCCTTCGCGGTAAGAAGAGGTTGATTGAAAGAAATTTAAATGTTTACAAATATCGCTTAATTCTGAATCATTTCAATGACACACTAATGTCATTTTTGATGTCATATTTTTTAATTCAATTAGAGATAATTTATCTGCATACATTTATATTCTGTTTAATTTCGTACTCAATTTAATTCGGATAGAGTGATTATAATTGAAATAAATTGAATTGCGTTTAATACCATAAAATTTGTAATCATTTAAATTCCATATATTGTGACCGGGTCTGAGAAAAGGGACCTACTTACCAAAATTAACTTTTCGAGAAAAACGCGTTTAAAGTTTTCTATCCAAATAAATTAGATTTCTTGAAACATTTTAAATTAACATGATGAGTGTTCTTTATGTATTTTTTTATGCTGAATCCGATTTTCTTAGTTAAATAATTGTTCAAACAACCCTGTAATTGTTATAAACAATTTATTTTGCAAAAGTCAAATTATGGAATTTTCAAAATTAATTTAAAAGACTTCCGTATGTCCTAGCACAACCAGGTTGCCGATAACGGGTATACTTGGGGATCATCTTCGAGGAATTAAGTAAAATTTTTTGTAAATGGTTTAGGCATTCAACTTAAGATTTGGGGGAAATATTCTTGACACTTAGAAAACCAAGAGTAATTTTTGTTTTAAAATTACTTTTATTTTATTTTAAAAAAATGACTGTCATTCCCGGTTAAGGGCACCTTTATGTTAAGGAGGCTCTACCATCTGACGATGATGTGGACTACTGTCTCATCTATCTAAACTTTCTGTCAAGGAAATTGACAGCCGCAAACTCCATTAAATGCAATGAATATAGTCGTTCAGTGTATTAGAAGTGCGTTGATATACGTGCTAGCTACTTCACATACAAGCATTATGCTTCTGTTAGCGATGAGTAGGTATAGTCTCTTAAAATAAAGAAATTTTAATTTCTTCTTTATTTGTGGTGGTTTTCTTTAATATCTTTCATTTTTAGCGGATTTTTCAAGGGTGCCCACAACCGGGTACAAAATTATTTTTTTCAAAATCAACCTCTTCTCACCGGGTACTATTTTCACAGGAATTTTTTTCTTTGAATAAAAAAAATTCCTTTTGTGCAAACATTTTTTAAAGTCAATCTAAACTAAAGTGAAAATTATTAATAATTTAGTACACTGAGAGAAGAAAAGCACAGAATTCGTATTGTGACAAACACCGGCCGTGTAAAATGCGTGTCAGTGCCCGTTCTTAATTTTATTCAGTTGGTGTCATTCATAGTTCAGATACTATGCTCAAGCAGCGCGGCGGCGGTACGAACTAATTAGTACAGGATCTGTTTCATAGCGACCGACAGATACTGTACTTCTAAGCAGTAGCATTTGAAGTACAACATCTGTACCTCAAGCCGAAGTCAAAATCCGTTTCACATTTTAGCACGACACCTATCACACAGTGGCACTGCTGCTGCGTTCAATTGGAGTACAGATGCTGAACTTTTCCATTTCAGAATCTGTGCTTTTCTTCTCTCAGTGTAGAAATTTCACTTATAATTTTAATCATATAAAAGTTCTATTATATTAATATTAGATCAGTATTTCGATTAAAATTTTATTAGGAGTCCGTTCAGGAAATTACAAATTATAAATTGATCGGAATTAAATAGAAAATATAATATAATATATGGTATATGAAATGTATATTAAATAAATGTATGTTTGTTAATGTTACGTATGACTTTGTAACTATTTTTAATTTTTTCATGAATTAAAAATTTGTTATATTGTATAATTTCCTTAAAAATTTGGGACTTTTGTAAATAGAATTAAGTACTCAATAGACATATTATTAGGACATAAGAGGATTTTTACATAATTAACTCATCAATTAATTTGTCTTAAAACTATTTTTTCATAATTAAATTATATCCAAACTTAAAAAATAACGATAATCATTCTTCAATTGTTTTCATTCCCAATAACATTCAATATTATTTTTAAAATTATAATTCTAAAATTGGTTGAAAGAATATGAACATCACTCTTATTTCAAAAGGAATTTGTCTACTTTGTTATAAGTTACTTTCCACAGAAAAGACTCTTAATTGTATTGGTAAAATACCAAGAAAATTATACACTTAAACATTAAAAATAGAGGACACAGAGCATCGAACTATATCACGCCATTTTAAGGAATTTGCAAGCTTGCAAAAAGCTTGCCTGGCAACAACGAAGTTTGGCGAGCCGTGTGCACCGGCATCCCCACTATCGTTTTATATGAATTTCAAGGTGTGATCCATACTTTCGATCGTTTTAACTAATGAGTCCGAATTTGTTCCTCCCGCAGTAAAGCTGCGTAGAATTAAGTGTTCCTCCCGAAAATCGGTAGAGTGTTAATTTGTTTTTCCCGCAGAGCGGATGATTTTATATTTTTGAGTTTTATTTCCCGCAAAAGGCGGAGGTTTTATATTTTGTCCCCAAAATAAGGGTTGATTTTAATCGAATTGAAGTGAATTGATAATTTATATGATTTTTCAATTATATATGAAAAATAAGTAATTTTAAAGAAATAAAGTGAGAAAAGTGATTTACCATATCATTAAAAAGGACTAAAAGTTAAAAAGAAGTTAAATTTAAAAAAAGAATTGTTTAAAGAAAATATTACTATAAAAAAGTGATTATTAAAAAAAAATAAAAGTAATTCATAGTGTTAAGTTACAAACCTCTATCTCGTGATTATAAAAGCATTTTTTTGCAATTGTCTTTACTGCAAATATCAGAGTTGATTAAAAGTTCAAAATCGGTGACCCCGAATTTTGAATATTAAAATCAATTTTGGTATAATCTCCTATAATATTAACATATTCTTCGTCGTTTTGTCGTCCGTCGATCGTGTAACTCCGTACTTCATCGTTCGGTCGTTTGACTTTTATCATTTATTCATCGTATCGTATATACAGTAAGAATACCTACACGGAGAGAAATCTGTTGCTATTATTGCTTGCAGAATCTTTACAAATTTTATTAGTCACTGCTGAATAGAATTTTAGCTTGAGGTTATAATAATTTATATACGAAATCATCTATTTAATGTAATGGAGAGTTCGATGCAATAAAAACAAAAAGCAGCTGCTAATTTTGCACGAAATCTTTATTATAAATATAAAGAGAACGTGCTATAAAAGTATTAGATTCTTCTTATAAGAATCGCTCGAACTCCGACTGATTTTCAGGCGGACTTTATACAACACAATCTTACCTGCGTATACGCACATATAACTCACACACACATATATTTCTCTGGATGGTTTCGAGGAACGGAACGCGTACAAAGCGGTGACGTTTGCAATAACATAACCTAACAATTTTTACATGTTGCTTATATATTCAAACACGAATAAAAATGCATTAATTTTTAAATAATATACTTACTATTAAATAAATATTATCTTTTTATAACAGCAACAAGTATTACATACTACATATAATATATAATAATGTTTTACAGGACAAAGAAATATCAAATATAGAGAGAGAGAGAGAGAGAAATATATGTGTGTGTGAGTTATATGTGCGTATACACAGGTAAGATTGTGTTGTATAAAGTCCGCCTGAAAATCAGTCGGAGTTCGAGCGATTCTTATAAGAAGAATCTAATACTTTTATAGCACGTTCTCTTTGTATTTATAATAAAGATTTCGTGCAAAATTAGCTACTGTCTCTTAGGCTTATTGCATTGAAAGTATTTTTACAATAAGTATATGAATCGATGCTAAAAATATAAGAGAAACGTTAAGCAATTTAAGTAATGTGCTGCTTCGAGTAATATTAGCAGCAGATTTCTCTCCGTGTAACTATGCATCAGTCCACGAGTGCGAAGAGGACACTCTTGTGCGGCGTTCAATGTTCGCTCACTCGCACTCACGCTTAGGGGTGATTTATAGTTAGATACTCTTACTGTATACATACTCATTGTACATACAAATACGCATGCGCAGTAGTGTTCTATCAATGGTACGCATTCGCAGTAGTGTTCTATCAATGTCAGGCATGCGCAGTAGTATTATATCAATGTCAGGCATGCGCAGTAGTATTCTATCTGCGCAGTAGTGTTCTGTGAATGTCAGTCATGCGCAGTAGTATTCTATCAATGTCAGACATGCACAGTAGTGCTCTGTGAATGTCAGGCATGCGCAGTAGTGTTCTATCAATAATACGCATGCGCAGTAGTGTTCTATCACTATAACGCATGCGCAGTAGTGTTCTATCAGTATCACGCATGCACAGTAGTGTTCTATCAGTATCACGCATGCACAGTAGTGTTCTATCACTATAACGCATGCGCAGTAGTGTTCTATCAGTATCAAGCATGCGCAGCAGTGTTCTGTCAATTTTACGCATGCGCAGAAGTGTTCTGTCAATGTCAGGCATGCGCAGTAGTGTTCTATCACTATAACGCATACGCAGTAGTGTTCTATCATTATTACGCATGAGCAGTAGTGTTCTATTACTATAACGCATGCGAAGAACATTCAGAATTGAATTTTTTAATCCATACACAATCTAAAAATTATTTTTCTACAATACAAAATTCCCAAAGCCCAAAATGTCCAAAATATGAAATTTCCAAAATAAAAAGTGTTGAATTGTACTGTAAGTGAAAAGAATTAGATTATTGACTATTGAGATTTAACAATTCTATTTCTGTGTAAGATATTTTTAAAAAATCATTATTGTCAATGTTTTACAAAAATTTAAATAACTTCTAAAAACATGAACACTTTTAATGATCTTAAGCTTACTTTAAAAGTTATTTTCTACAGAATGATAATTACTTGTAGACATTAACGTGTAATTTTTTCTTAGAAATTGCAGGTCGGCAAAGTTATACACAAAAATTTCAATTTGAAATAATTTTTTTGTACAAAAAACTATTCTTCAAAAAATATAAAACATGATATGATGTAGATTTTTCAAGAAAATTGAGTAAAAAAATATGTTTGAATTTTAAAAATTATTTTTCTGTTAACCCGTTGCCTGTTAACGACCGTTGGGTAGTAAACTTCTTAGCGCAAAATAAATGCAATTTTTTATGTAAATTATAAAATAAATTGTTTTATATCGTTATTAACATACTATTGATTGCAATGATCCTAAATTAAGTAATAAATAAATTATTATTTATTATTTTTAAATAATATAACAATTTAAAAACAAGTAAAATTTATGAAAATTTATTTTTAATTTAAGTCACATTTCGAGTATAAGGGTTTTTGGAGTCGGTGAATTCGAATTTGACCTTAATTTAAAAAAATTCAAAATGGCAGACATCATTTTTGAAATTCATTTGGATTTTTATCAATTTCAGTACCTAAGGGTTTTTCAGGTCTCTGAATTCGAGTTTGACCATCATTTTTAAAACTTCAAAATGCAGGATCCAAATTGGCGGACATACTTTTTGAAATTCATTTGGATTTTTATTAATTTCAGTATCTGGGGGTTTTTCGGGTAGCTAAATTCAAATTTGACCTTAATTTTTAAAAATTCAAAATAGTGGACATAATTTTTAAAATTCATTTGGATTTTTATCAATTTCAGTATCTAGGGATATTTTGGGTCGCTGAATTTAAATTTGTCTTTCAAAATAAAAAATTATGAATTCAAAATGAGGGACGTAATTTTTTTAATTCATCCCGATTTTTATCAAATTTTGTACTCTATTCTATATCCTTTGCATTAGCTGATAAAGCGAATCATGACCCCAGAATGTGCCGCGTGGAGGCTGCAAAGGTTTTACATTACACTTTCTGTTCTTTGTTTTTTTTTGTTTATAATATCTGTTTAAAATTTAAAAATTTTGTCCGACATATTGGATCTACCATTTTGAATTTTTTTTGACGTCATATTTATATTCAGCGACCCCAAAAACCCTTGTATACTAAGTTTCATAAAAATTCATCTAACAGATTTTGCTGAACATTTTAGGCCAATCATATGATTACACAGGCACACAAAAAAATAAAAAAGTCAAAACCCAGAGATTACACCCCCCTATCCCCATGTTTTTGGGGTCGCTGAAACCGAATAAGACCATGAAAATTTTTTTTCATCGGCCATTTTCCCGCTACCACCCCCTTACACCTGCTCCCGGGGGTTGGAATTTCAGTTTAAAAAAAAGTGGAGTAGGGTGTCTATTCCTATGTTTTTTGGGTCGCTAAAACCAAAAAAGACTACCAAAAACAAATTCTTCCCTCCCTTAATCCCCTACAACCCCCTTAACACCCAAAAGGTGGGGGGTCGAAATTCGAATTTTCACGAAAAGTCGATTACGGTGTCTAAACCTACGTTTTTTGGGTCGCCGAAACCAAAAAAGACTACCAAAATCAAATCCTTTCCACCCTCAACATCCTACAACCCCCTGCAATAATTTTTGATAATTAATATTTAATTTTCAATCTCCCAAAAATCGGTTCGTTTTATTTGAAAAAAATTATTACAGGGGGTTGTAGGGGATCGGGGTGAAAAGGATTTGATTTAGGGAATCTTTTTTGGTTTCAGCGACCCAAAAAACGTAGGTTTAGACATCGTAATCGACTTTTCGTGAAAATTCGAATTTCGACCACCCACCTTTCGGGTGTTAAGGGGGTTGTAGGGGGTTAATGGAGGGAAGAATTTGTTTTTGGTAGTCTTTTTTGGTTTTAGCGACCCAAAAAACATAGGAATAGACACCCTACTCCACTTTTTTTAAAACTGAAATTCCAACCCCCGGGAGCAGGTGTAAGGGGGTGGTAGCGGGAAAATGGCCGATGAAAAAAAAATTTCATGGTCATATTCGGTTTCAGCGACCCCAAAAACATGGGGAAAGGGGGGTGTAACCTCTGGGTTTTGACTTTTTTATTTTTTTGTGTGCCTGTGTTATTATTTTTCCAAACAGCGAAGGGGTTTATAAGATTGTTTCAAATTTTTTAAATTCTTTTGGTCTAAGTTTGCCAACCTGCACTTTCTAAGAAAAAAGTTTCGTATATTCGCATAATTCAAGTTATTTGAATCAAATAAATATATAGATCAAAAAAATTATTTGAATGAAATAATTATTTTAGTGTGCTAATACTTTTACGTATGCAAATGGAAGAACATTAATTTATTTATTATAAATTTGGTATAAGGACTACATAAATAATTATTTGACGCAATTAAAGAGATATTGGTATAAATTAAAATAATTAATTATGAAAAATAATTGCATATTTGATATAAATAAGGGAAATTTCACGTCAACACGGACAGAGCTCTAAACAAAAATTGCTTTAATGGATTTTAACGTTCTAGGGCTTAAAAGATTTCTACATTCATGTAGAAGATGGGCTTCAAGGTATCGATGGGCGTTTTTTGCAAATTTTCATTTCCGATGCCAATAGAGCTGTCAAAAGTCAAAAGGTCCAAAAATCTTAAAATACTTTTATGAATTAAAAGCAAAAAACGGGGTAAATTATTTTGTAACTCATTCTTTAACAGTTTTTAGGGTCCCCGAATATAAATCTAAAGTTTTCTTTTAAATTAAAAATGGCGGATCCAATATGGCGGACAAAATTCAAATTTTATCAGATTCGATTAAAACTTGTAAAGGTACCGTCCCATGACGGCGTTAAAGCGTCGGCGTAAAGCAGAAATCGTGCGATAGAAAGAGATGAACAGATATCACGTTCTCACTCTCTCACATGGTTTACGCTTCACGCCGACGCTTTCACGCCATCATGGGACGGTACCTTTACTCGGTGGTTTTTAGGGTCGCTGATTACGAATCTGAAGTCACTTTTTAAAAATTCAAAATAGCGGGAAAAATTTTCAAATTTGATCCGATTCCCTTAAAACGTGTTACTCGGAAGCTTATGGGGCCACAGATTACAAATATGAAATCACTTTTTAGAAATAAAAATGGCGGATCCAATATGGTGGACAAATTTTTTAATTTGATCAGATATAATTAAAACGTGTTACTCGGGGGTTTTTTAAGGTATCTGATTACGAATCTGAAATCATCACAATTTAAAAATTGAAAATAGTGGATCCGCCATTTTAAATTTTTAAAAAGTGACTTTACACTACCGGTCAAAATTGAGAGACCACACATTTTCAGTCGAACGAAAATCGTTTTAAAACATAAAATTTATTGAAACTAAAATTTTTTTCTGCTCATTTTTTTAACCCCTTGACTGTGGATGACGTGTATACACGTCATGAAAAAAACTGGCCCAAACTGTGGATGACGTGTATACACGTCATGGCCCAAACAATAAAAACATCTTAACGTATATTCGCAAAAATTCTTACTCGGGGGTTTCTGGGGTCGCTGATCACGATTCTGAAGTCAGATATTCAAAATACATAATTTTTTATCCAAAATGGCCGCAATAAATTTTGAAAAATTTCAAAAGTGGATAAATTCTCTTTAAAAATTCTTACTCGGGGGTTTTTGGGGTCGCTGATCACGATTCTGAAGTCAGATTTTTAAAATATATTATTTTTTATCCAAAATGTCCGCCAAAAATTTTTCAGAATTTTAAAAGTGGGTAAATTTTTCTAAAAATTCTTACTCGGGAGTTTTTGAGGTCGCTGATCACGATTCTGAAGTCAGATTTTCAAAATACATGATTTTTTATCCAAAATGTCCGCTAAAGTTTTTTAAAAATATTAATAGTGGATAAATTTTTCTAAAAATTCTTACTCAGGGATTCTTCAGCTCGCTGATAACGATTCTGAAGTCAGATTTTCGAAGTACATCATTTTTAATAATCGTCTGCCATATTGGATCCTCTTTGTTGAATTTTGAAAACCTAACATCGGATTATAGCAATCAGCGACCCCGAAAATTCTAGATTAACAATTTTAAGACCAATCTAATGAATTTTTAAAAATGAGTTGCTATATTGGATCTGCCATTTATAATTTTTAAAAATTAATAACTGTTTCGTAATCAGCGACCACAGAAACCCTCGAGTAACAAATTTTAAACGAATCCAATAAATTTTTCAAAACCATGACCGACATATTGGATCCGCCATTTAAAATTTTAAAAAACTAACACCGGAATCGTAATCAGCGACCCCAAAAACCCCTGAGTAACAAATTTTAAGCGTATGCAATGAATTTTTCATAATCGTGACCGCCATATTGGATCCGCCATTTTGAATTTTTAAAAAGTGACTTTACACTACTGGTCAAAATTGAGAGACCGCCCATTTTCAGGCGAATGAAAATCGTTTTAAAATATAAAATTTATTGAAACTAAAATTTTTTTCTGATCTTTTTTTAAAGATGATAAAATTTTGAACAGAAGAAGATATTTTAGAAGTCGTTTGGCCAATAATTTATTTAGATATTTTTAAAAAATCGCCATTTTCAATGTTTTACAAAAATTTCAATAACTTCTAAAATAAAAACTTGAACCAAAAAAATGTAAAAAATTTAAAACATTCTTATTTACAAAAAAATAATTTTTAAAATTCAAACGTATTTTCTTTTATTAAATTTTCTTATAAAATCTACACCATATAAAGTTTTATATATTTTCTAAAATAATTTTTAGTACAGAAAGATTGTTCCAAATTTTTTGAATTTTTTTGGTCCAAGTTTGACGGCCTGCATTTTCTAAGAAAAAAATTACACGTTAATGCCTATAAGTAATTCTTATAGTGTAGCAAATGACCTTTAAAATAAGCTTAAGATCATTAACAAGTTGTAAATCCAGATGTTCATTACATGAACATTTTGCTTCCTCTTTACGATCAGCAAAAAAAATTTGCTTCCTCGTGGAGGAAGCATTAACGATAAATATATTTCATTTTTAAATCATTTTTAATACAATTTAACATTTATAAAATAAAGTGCATTCGTCTTAATAGAAAGAATAAAATTTTCTTATACAGTAATATGAATCTAAATAAACAAAAAAAATTTTTAGTAAAAAGTGAATTTTTCAAATTTGATTGTAATTAATTCTATAATTTTCAATAGAATATATATACTTTATAGAATTTTATTTAGAACTAGCTGTCGTACCCGTCTTCGACGGGTTTTAGTTTCTACAAATACATTCAATAGTGTGTCGACCAGTCTCGAAAAATGGGAAATAGCGGGGAATTTAATTTGACCGGAAAAAATAATATTTAGCTACCATTAACTATTTCATTAGAAAAATATTACTATTTTAAATCAGTGATTGACTTTTTACCATCAAATAATTTATTTTTAATTAATTAAAATGCAGAGAACAATGTTTTGTCAATTATTTGTAGAAATTTAATTATTGTATTATAAGTTAATCCAAAATTTCCACCAGTTTTTAAAGTAAAGTAAAATTCGAACTAATTGTATCATAATTGCTAAAATCTAAAATCAGACCTATATTGCAGGCTGAATTCAGTTTTTCCCGATTAAATTAAATTCCTGCATATTTCCCGTTTTTTCCAGTTGGTAGAACCCCTGTTAAAAGTATTAGTAAAAACAAAAACCCGTCGAAGAGTATTTTCATAAAATAAGTGAATTTTTGTAGCCATTTGTAGTTTTATTTATTGTTAATTCTTATCAAGAAAATTTATATTTGATGAGAAAAGATATACCTGGAAAAATTTGGACAAAGCTGGGAAAAACCGGATAGTTTGTTAAACAAAAATAATAATAGACACCCTGTTTAACTTTTGCCTTTACAATGCTCAAAACATCCCTAAAAGTTAAATCTAGAATTAAAATAACCAAACTTTTTACTATCTAAGTTTTTGCCCAGTAGCATAATGAAAGTATCGTATCACATATTCTTGAATTCCTGCAGTATCAATTTTATGATAAGAATCTCCATTTTTAATATTTTCGAAATTTTTGCAATTGAGTACTCCTAATAAAGTCGGCTGTAGACGCAAATTAGGTTAATATATAGAAAATTTCTAAAGTAGAATGGTTATGCTTAATCCAAAAAAGTATTTCTCGGGGACTCTTGTCGAAGTGCGTAAGGCCAATAGGGCAGGAGTATAAACAATAAAAATATTTAATTACAGAAAGTTTAAAAAATATACATTAAAAAATATAAAATTTGGAAATTTTTCATTTTTTAAATTTTTTGAAAAAATTGAATACCTCCCGTTCTAATTAATATATTTAAAATCTGCAAATTTATTGCTTATATATATCTTACAAAAGTCATAACTGATTAATTTACAGCAATCTGTCAAAATTTAAAAAAAAATTTGAATTTTTCGGAAAATTCATAATTTTTTTTCATATTAGTATTATTTTTTATTCAATTTATTTTTATATATCTTTAAAATCATTTATATTATTAATAAATTTAAAAATTTATGCCAATCTGCAAAAATTGAAAAAAATTTTTTTTTTGAATTTTTTGAAAAATTCATAACTTTTGTTCAGCTCAATATTTTTTCATCAAATATAGCTAATATTTTAAGTTAGACAAATACCTGAAAGATTGCCAAATTTTACTTCAATCGGTCAAGACGTTTTCAAGTTATACGCGAACAAAATTTTGCGGACATACATACATACATACACACATACATACATACATACATACAGGAAATTTTCTATTACCATTTTTGGATTCTCCGTTGTTCAAATAAATAAATTATGCTAGAAAAAATTAATTTCGTGCAATGTACAGACAAAAGTCTGATTTTATTAATACAGATTTTATTTTATAGAATACATATACTTTATATACATCAATCGATTCGTCTTAATGCAAAGAATAAGTTTTTTGATTTATTTTTCCATAAATAATAACATTTTATTGTACAGCAACATGATTTTTAAGAAAAAATGAATTTTTATTAAAAGTGCAAATTTTTTGTCTATAATTGGCTTTAATTCTATAAATTTAAATACAATATATACTTTATATATACCAATCGATCCGTCTTGGTGCAAAGAATAAGATTTTAGAAATAACTGAGTAAGATTTTCTTATAGGGCAACATAATTTTGTGGAAAGAACTCATTTTTTGATAAAAATGCGAATTTTTCAGCTTTAATTGTGATTAACTCTATAAATTCTCATAAAATTTATACTTTGTATATACCAATCGATTCGTCTTGATGCAAAGAATAAGATTTTATTATATATTAACTTCAATAACCAACTTAAAAAAAATTTTTTGAAAAAAAAATTTTTTTCTGAGAATTTTTTTAAGTCTATCAATCCATTTCGAGATATTTTTATGATAAATATGCCTGGTAAATTTTAGCCAAATTCGTTAAAACCTCTTCGAGTTATCTTGTTCACAAAAATCGGGATCCACACACACACACACACACACATACACCCATACATACATCCGGACAATTGTTCAGGGTCTTATAACATAGTCCTATATAGAAGAAAATTTGTTAAAAGGATTTTTAAAAATTTTGTAAATTAAACGACTACAAAGCTTCCTCACGAGGAAGCAAAAAGCGTTCATTATTTTAAAAGTTATTCAAATTTTTGTAAGACATTGAAAATGACGATTTTTTAAAAATATCTAAATAAAATATTGGCTAAATGACTTCTAAAAGATCTTGTTCTTTTCAAAATTTTATTATCTTTCAAAAAATAAAAAGCAAAATATTTTAGTTTCCATACATTTTATGTCATAAAATGTTTTTCAATCACCTAAAAATGGATGGTCTCTCAATTTTGACCGGTAGTGTAGATTCGTAATCAGCGACCCTAAAAACCACCGAGTAACAAGTTTTAATCAAATCTGATAAAATTTGAATTTTGTCCGCCATATTGGATCCGACATTTTAGATTTAAAAAAAAACTTTAGATTTATATTTGGGGACCTTAAAAAACTGTTAAAGAATGAGTTACAGAATAATTTACCCCGTTTTTTGCTTTTAGTTCATAAAAGTATTTTGAATTTTTTGGACCATTTGACTTTTGACAGCTCTATTGGCATCGGAAATGAAAATTTGCAAAAAACGCCCATCGCCATCGTAAAGTACATGAATGTAGAAATCTTTTAAGCCCTAGAACGTTTAAATCTATCAAAGCAATTTTTGTTTAGAGCTCTGTCCGTGTTGACGTGCGGAGTGTCCCATAAATATTTAGTTATTTAAAAAAAATTATTTTATTGATGCAAATAAATATTTATTTGAATTAAAATCCATGCATTACTGAATCAAGTAATTTTCCTAATTGATTTAAAGCAATATTTATTAGATCCAATTATTCCATTCATTTGACTTAAATAATTCAAATTTGCTACAAATAACTATTTATTTGATACTACAAATTAAAATTTTTATATCAAGGGCAGTTCCATACGAAAAGTAAATAGTGGATCACCGATTTTTCTTAAAGTTTGTAATTTTGTAGTATTTGGGGTACTAAATAACTGTGCCAAACAGTTTTGAAAAAAAAATTTTTTGCAAGATATTTAGATTTGAAAAATCAGAAACTGAAAATAAATAAATAAATGTCAATTTTTTATAATATTAAAAAAAGTTAAGAAAAATTAAATTTTCAATAATTTGTTTTAACAATAATTTTTTATTGTTAAAAAATATGCTAAGGACATCATGGAGTTTCCTAAAAAAATTATTTTCTTAAAATTTAAACATTCCTTAATAAGTGGTTAAATTTTTAAAGAAGTGCTTTTTGATGTTTTTGAGAAAAAAATTTTTGAAGTTTGCGCTACGAGTTTTTGTGCGTTGCGCTAACTAAGTAGCGCCTATATCAGTGTATTTTAAAAGATGATATGACCTTTACTGCTCGCCTCTAATACATTTATTAATTATATACGTATATATTATTATTATAAACAGTGTAACTATATATTTTAAACTTTTTTATAAAAATTATTTTCCTTTTTTATCGTAAAAAATCTTTTCCTGCACACATTATCCAGGCTTATATTTCTAATTTTTTACTTTTATGGTCTTCAGTGGAACAAAAGTCAAACGTTATTGTATCAAATTTATTTTCTACTAACTGAAAAAATGCTTTAAGGAAAAGATTTTTTACATTAACTCATTGATGCCTACAGGCAAAGGAATGCAGATATTATAAAAGTAACTATTGAAATCCTGGCATGCGATCTAATGATAATTGTTGTCGTTGAATGTTAAAAAAATATTTTTTTAACAATTTTTTTTATAAACAAATGAAGAAAAATCGATTTTTATAAGAAACTTATAGCGCTATTTGATTCTACACTAAAAACCACTACGAAAACATATATTACATAATTTTTTAAAAAAGACCTATTGGTGTAAAAATGTTATAAACAATTAGCCTGCATTCATATTGTATGAGGTATAAGGATCGTTTTTGAAGTTAAAGATTTTTTTAAACAAAATTAGCTTAATCAAGAGAGTTTTTGACGTTAAAAATTTTTTTAACAAAATTTTTACCTCAAAAACTATTTATGTAAGTAGAAATAAATAAGAAAATGTCTTCCGAGCGAGCGAGGAGTATGACGCTAGTTTTGAATTAAGATAAGCAAAGAGTCTTATACTGAACATAAATAATTAACAAGAAGGAATAAAAACTATTGAAGAATAAAAGAAATAAGAAACAAGGAAGAGAAAATCTTGATGAGGAATATACTACAGGTATGAATCTGAGTGATTCACCTATAAAGAGTAACAGGAGACTTTTCTGTCTCTAATATAAATAAAAGATTTATAAGTTGGTGAGTTGATTATTAATTATTACATACTTTACACATTTATACACTTTCACACATTACGATTTATATTAAGACATAACAATTATTATTTTATAAACAAAAAAAATAACTATTAGATATCATTAATGTTATATTATTATTACGCATAAAAAAGAATTTTCTATTGTATTTTATAAAAGGAATATTTCACAATACTAACTATTATGCATTAATAAACACAGAGAATTTAGAATCTAGTAAAATTCTTGTTAGTTGTATCATTTTTTAATTAATATTTTAATCATTTATAATTGAATAAACGAGATCATTCTATATTGAATCATATTGCAAGTAGTGTTTTATTACGGTTTTCTAACTGTTGTCACCTAATCCTTTTTTTTACTTCTTTCAATTAAAATACCGCCTAACCGGGGTTATTGAATTAATAATAAACCTTAAAGAGGGATCCACTACCTTTTGAATATAAATTTTGTTCCCGAAAAGCAAATAACGTTTACCTTGGGATGATAAATTTTGAGTCTTATTCTATTTAACCTATTGAAATTATCTTCAAAACAGTTAAAGTTGAATTTGCTCAAAATAAAGATTTGTTTTTATTTAATAATTAAAAAAATTCATCTTTAACAGTTAAAAATGTCAAAAACATACCTGGTGCTTTAATTACAAGTATTAGAATAATGTCTTCACTTTCAAAAGTGCTTACACAAATAAATATTACTTTCTAATACAGAGATTCTTTTCTGTTATTAAAGGTTAACTTCCCTGAAGAAGTTGATCTGAATTAAACCTGATTCCAAGTGATATTTTGGTGTCACTATTTGAAGTAAACTTCCATAAAGTATGCCCGGTAGACAATTCATGACATCACAGTCTTTCATTTTTGCTAAAAAGGAATATCAGCGGATTTTACTGGTAAACTTTGCACGTGGGATATGAATTTAGGAATAATCAAGATATAGTTTGAAACATTCTGACAATTCAAAAAAAGACATAAATAAATATGGGTCATTACATGTGAAAAGGAAAATGGCTTTGTCCACTTGTAATTCAAACAATCAAAATGTCATATTTAATATGGCAGAAGTGTTTAATTGCTGTTAATAAAAAAAGGTCTTAAAAGGAGATGATTAAAAATGATTTTAATTCTATTTAATGAAAGAAGATTGCTAAAAAGTACTTATTGAAAATGGTTTTAATTTTATTTACTAAAAGAAAAGTTCTTCTTCGTAATTTACGATTAAATTATTGTAGTAAATTTAATTAATACGTAAAATTACAGAAATTAAAATCTTTGACGAATGGTACACTAGGATAACAAACTTTCAGTACATTTATGTAGATCGTTTAAAAATACTTGCTCCTCTTCAAAAGCAAATATATCAGCGAAAGTAGCAGTTGAAGCTATCAAACTAGGCTCATTTGAAAGTTTATTAAATTTGGCGTCAAGTGAGCAAAGGCACAATAATTTTAATGATATAAATAAGAAAAATTTAAAATTTAAAATTAAATTAAATTTAAATTTAAAATCAGAAAATTTTTTGTCTAAAATACTATTCTGAAATCATGAGTTTTAAGTTAATGCCAATTAGAGAATTTTTTTTAGATTTAATACTTTTACAACATGAAGAATAAACTACGCTTTAATTCTCAATCAAATTCATTTCAAAATAAACACTTTTTTATTCAAATTTTGTAAAAGTAATTTCTCGTGCTCTATAAATTTTTCAAGTAATGTCCCAGATAACACGTAAGCTTGAGTCAAGCTTTCCATACAATCTTTTTTTTTGCTTAGGGAATTTTGGGAAATCTGCCTACAGATGCCTTGGATTCCGCACTCCAAGGTTATGTGGGGTTGATATAATAAAAACAAAAGGATATATAAAAAAATAATAAATAACATAATAAATTTAATATACTGGCGACCAACTGCAAGCCCGACCCACTAAAACCCGTAACCATTCTTTTGGAACCTTTTACCTACCCTCGGATCTGTCGTAAGACTTTAGCATTCGAGGGTGGCGCTCCAACTCTGTCGCTGCTGCGACTTTGTTCTTTGTATGCGGTTCTCCTGCGTCAATAGTTAAAAATTAAAACTATTTAAATATAAAAGCGGAATTTACAGCACAACAATAAAAAATAAATGTTAAAAACCCAAGCAAAAATTGACAACTGGCGCAGTACTGCGCCAGTACTGGCGGAGTACTGGCCGCCATTGTTGAACCAGTACTGGCATTTGACCGAAATGATAACGCTTTTCAGTACTGGTTGGATGTTACTGGCGCAGTACTAGCAGCCAGTACTGGTTTAGTACCCGTGTAAAAAAATCTTCTGGCGCTGGCCTGAATCAGACCGGACCATCTATTTTCCAATCTAGTGGAAAATTGATTTAAATTCAATATTAATATAATAAAAAAAAATTAATTTATATTTGCAAACATGTAATAACCCCCAACTTTTAATCAAATTAATGTTTACAACGCAGAATAAACGCAAACCTATAACGAAATAAAATTTGCCACTGTGGGGAATCGAACCTACGACCTACGGACTTCTAGCCTAACACTCTAACCACTACCCTATCGAAGATACAGGATAATAAATTTTAATTTTCGACACCTTTTACACTTACAATTAATAAAGAGCATTTAACTGCGTAATTAAGTAAAATTATTATTTAATTTAACTAAATTAAAAAAAAACCAAATAAGTAAATTACCTAATAAATTTCCATAAATTAACTCTAAAATATCCATAAATTACCATAAATTACCGACATTAAATATTTTAGGTCTAATTTGTGTTTTACATAGTGACCTGGAATGTTAAAAGGGACCTTAGGTCAAAAAAACGATTTTCAGTTTTTTAGTGATTCTTATAGAAAACGATCTGCTCTTTTCAACACAATAAATCCCACACCTCTAGCTTTATTAGTTTTTTTATAATTGCGCTTCAAAGATGGACGCAATATCGGTTTGTTAACTTTAAGAACGTTTTTCTCGAAAACTTGATTTTGGACGTAAGGTCCCTTTTAACATTCCGGGTCACATAATTTTAATAAATTATCGTATAAATTTCCATAAATTACCGCAAAAATTTCCATAAATTACCATAAATTACCAACGTTAAATTTTTTAGTTAAAAATTTATCGTCAAAATTTTCATAAATTATCTCATAAATTTCCATAAATTGCCGATGTTAATTTTTTTAATTCTCGTTTGTGTTTTACATAGTTTTATAAACTATCGTCAAAATGTTGATAGATTACCGCATAAATTACTGTAAAATTTCCATAAAATTTCCATAAATGACTGAAATCCAAAATTTTAATGATAATTTTTGCTTTACATATCTTTACGAATTATTGCGAAAATTTCTATAAATTACCGCAAAAATTTCCATAAATTGCTAAAATAAAAGTTTTTAATTGTAACTTATGTGAAACATATCTTTACGAATTATTGCGAAAATTTCTATAAATTACCGCATAAATTTCCATTAATTAGTTCCTAACTGACTTTTGTCAGTTTACCGTGTTAGCAATACTGGCACAGTACTGGCATAGTACTGGTTTGCCAGTGTTGTTTTTGCAATACTGGCATACCAGTCTTAAAGGGCAGTACTGGCGTAGTACAGAAATTTTAATGAAGCCAGTACTGAACCAGTACTGACAAGCCAACTGCTGGCATGCCAGTACTGGTGCAATACTGCGCCAGTTGTGAATACTGGCATTTGACAGAAATTTTTGCTTGGGAAGGTGTAAAAAAACTAAAAAGTCAAAAGATAAAATTGTAAACGGGTATAGAAACAGAAAAAAAAGTAAACATGTATATAATGTTGAAAAGATAAAATTGTATAAGGACAAATAAAAATCACAAAATAAATTAAAATGTATAAAGACAAATAAAAATTACAAAATAAATTAAAATTGTAAAAGGACAAATAAATCACAGAATAAATTAAGATAGACGGAACAAACAAATTAAATGGTGCTTAAATTACGTTTTCTTTGGCGGCCGTCGATGTCTTTTCTCTTCATAACCGAGATTATAAAATTTTGGATGTGCCGCCAATAGTCATATGACTGGGTCATCAGCGATACCATGCTCTCCGGTGCAATCTGACCGTTTACACCGGTGTACATGGCCTGACTCTCCAAGTCCTATTTTCTACAATGAAAGAGGGTGTGCTCTGCGTCATTTTTGCGGATGCAGTCCTTGCACTAATTGCTTCAAATTTTGTAAAAGTAGTTTCTCGTGCTCTATAAATTTTTCAAGTAATGTCCCAGATAACACGTAAGCTTAAGTCAAGCTTTCCATACAATCTTGTCAAGCTTACTGCGCAAGATTGCCGCAAGCTCGTCTGAGATAGAAAAATTTCCACTGTATAGCAAGCTTTCCGTTGAAGGTTGTTGTAATCTTGCTGTGAAACATTCCTGCAATCTTGACATGAAAGATTGTTACAAGATTGCAAGGAAAGATTGCTGCCATAAAAGATTGTTACATGCTTATTACAAAATGTTGCTGCAAGTTTGTTGCAACGTTGTTACCAACTTGCAGCAACCTCTGCTAAAATGTTTTAAAAACGTTTTTTAAATTAAAAAAAATTATTTTTCGTTTTTCATTTTTTTAATTTTAAGATGTTTCTGACGTCCACTTTTATTGATTATGCCTTCCTTGTTTCATTTTGGAACTTAACATTGGTGAGACATTTTTGGAAATAAATTCGAGCGGACTGGGAATTGAACCTGAGTTCGACGGACGCTAACCGAATACCCTATTCGACAAGCTAAATAACTAACTATCAAACAAAGGAGAATCTTGTCTTTAACGTGTCTGTTGGAAACTGGAAATTATGAAGGCCGAAAACGATGCGGTCGTCTAAAAGTTACAACGCGTCGTGAAGAACGTTCTCTAATTTAGAAGCCTAAAGAACAGAAGGCTTACAGCCAAAGATTTTCACGCGTAAATGAATAAAAACAGAATAAATCCAATATCTAAAGCTACGGTTAAAAATATATTAAAAATCGCTGCACTTACACTATAAAAAAGGTTCAAAATTAGAGTTGATTTCGGTATTAAAATAGAACCAAATTACGATTTAGTACCAAAGTTGGTACTAAATTAGTACCTTTCTCCCAGGTGCGAATTTAGGTTGGTCGCCAGAGTTTTAAGGTTGGTCCAAGGTTGGCCTAACTTTTGCATGCAAAGTTTTAGTTGGCCCAAAGTTTGTCCAACTTTGGGCAAAAAACTTTGGCAAGTACCAGTGCCCACACTTGGCCCGACTTTGCAAGCCAACCATTACATGCAGAGTTTAACCAACCAACGGAACAACTTTGGGCCCAAAGGTTGGCACAACTCATCGAAACATAGATTAAAAGCCTTTCAGTTTCGGTTGGGCTAACTCTGGGCCATGGTTGGCCCAATGGTTGGCGAAACTCTTGAAACGTAGTTTAAATGTCTTAAACTTTCTTTGTTGGCTAAACTCTGGACCATGGTTGTCCCGACGGTTGCAGCTTTTATATACAACGAATCCTACAATTAAATTTACAAATTCAAATACAGCTTCAAATCCAAAATTCGAAAAAAATCAAAACTTTTTTTTATAATTATTTAAACTTGAAAAAAAAATAAACAAACTAAATAATAAAAAATGTATCGGAGTAGATAATTTGCCAACAATTGCTCTTATAAAACTTCCAAATAATGTTATAAATTACCTTTTAATAATTTGTAATAACTTGCTAAACAATGGCTACTTTCCAACAAAATGGAAACTAGTCAAAGTCATTCCAATTCTAAAAAAATAAAGATCCGCATGATGTCGCCAGCTACCGCCCCGCATAAGTCTTTTACCGAACATGGGCAAATTTTTTAAAATTTTGATAATTGAATCATTATACAAACATATTCTGGAAAACAATCTGCTCCAATTTGAGCAATTTGTGTTCGGAGCGAAAACTTCCACCATACACGTAATTACGAAATTTGTCTTTCACATATCCAACGCGTTAAACGAAAAAAAAGTAATGGCCGCATGTCTGATGTTGATCTCGAAAAAGCTTTCGATTCGGCATGGATAAATGGTCTGATGTTTCGACTAATAAAAAAAATTCCTGATTACATGCTCAAAATAATCTGGAGCATGAATAATAATAAAACGATGTTCGTATTGTCGGTGGCCTTCAGCAGGGGACAGACAGCTCCTTACTTTTGTTTAATATATTTATGAGTGACGTATTACATATGTATAATATCAATGTCTCCCCCCTGCTGAAAGGCATCAAATTTGCTGATGATCTGGTAATTTACTGTGAAAATAAAAACACAAATATGGCCAGAATGGAATTTCAAAGCACTTTTCATAAAATATGTAATTATTTTTACACGTGGAAATTGAGTTGTAATTATGAGAAGTGCAAAACAATCCTGTTCAGGCCATTAATTAATGAAATGTCAAAGAAACATAGAGAAGGGTGGAATAATTTTAAAATAATCACTAAACCTGATTCAATTGACACAATTCCTCACACTAGAACAACAAAATACCTGGGAATTCACATAGACAATCGTCTAAAATATAATAATCATATTGAAATACCTATCTCAAAAGCTAGAAAAGCCTTTTTTTATCATAAAAACATCTTCTTGTCATCCAAGCTGAATGCCAGAGTCAAGATAATATGTTATTTGCTGTTAATACGCGCTATACTCACATATGGTTATGCCAGATATGGTTCGAAATATCGCCCTTATATATGGAAAAATTAAGAATCTTTGAGAAAAACTGTCTACGCACTTGCCTTACTCTCTAAATTTGAATTAGTAAAAATGTTTACTAATTCGAATTAGTGACTGACTTTTTGCTTTTGAATTAGTAAATTTGACTATTAAATAGTTATTTCTACTAATTTATTAGTAAAATTTAGTAATTCAAAAGCAAAAAGTCAGTCACTAATTCAAATTAGTAAACATTTTTACTAATTCAGATTTAGAGAGTAGTTTATTCGGAGATGCGGAGACAAATTTCAAGAAACACGTTCTCAATTGTAAGTTATATAACGCGAAAAATATTCCAAGAATTGACGTTTTTATCATTGGTCTCATAAGAGATCAATATAAAGAGATCACTGAAGAACCACGTCAATCCCAACATTGCTCATTCTTATACACAACATGTTAATAATATAATAAATTCGATAGAATACGGTAATTTGTCACCGGAAACGTTTTTGTATCTAAATAAAAAAATTTGCATCATGAATGAGGGCGGTATCCTGATTATTTGCCACATATTGAGACGGGCTAATAACAAAAAAATCAAGTATAATAATAACACCAAAAATGATAATGTACCAAAAACACGCTACTCTAAATGTATACCAAATAGAGATGTAAAGGCAAATGATAGAGGTAAACTGTCATTCAGATATGAATGGTTAAGAAATAATTAAATAAGTGACATAATTAATGATTCTAATTATTGATGTTAACAACTATTATCATTGGAAAAATCTAGTGAAAAAATCGAATTATCAAAAAATAAAACATAATAAATAAGTATTTTATTGTTGCAATACACCCCATAAATAACTCTAAGCCAAATAAATCTCTAAATTACGTAAATAAAAAAAATAATAATAATATATAAGAGAGAAAAAAAATAGTTTTGAAAAAATTAAGGGAAATTGTAAATTAATATTCAAGTTAAATAGTATATTAAGCAACAAGGAGACAAAGGCGGGCATTTCTTTACCGAAAAGTAGGCAGTGTACAAGTCTTCGGTGCGTTAGATTAGGGGCTCGATCCCTACGAGCATTAGATATTTTCGAAAATGTATGTATGAGATTGTGTTTAATAATAATAATAGGTAAAGGTTAAATCTGATGTTCCCGATAATAATAACGTGTTAATTGTGTGGCGGATGAGATGTTTTAACCATTTATTTATTTAGGCTTTTAGGATTAAATTGTTCAATGAAATTTATGATTTTCTTTTCCTAAAACTTTCTATTTTATTTAACTCTGCAGATGTTTTGCACATTTTTAGTTTAGGGTTTTATTACCGAAATTATCGGCCGCCTCGAGTTTAATTACTTCTCTACCCGGATTAACGCTCGGGCGACAATTTACCGATTTAGGTATACATTTTTTCATGTTAAAGGAAAATGTATACTCTTTGCAAAAACATCTCCTCACCTCCCACCATATAATTTTTATAAATAATTTTCTATTACCTTTTATGGTAAAAAGGTATTTTTGCCACCATTTGTATAATCAGTTTGGCTTGGGTCTTTGAGTTGTACGTTTCTTTCTCGATTTGCTTTTTACCCAGCCTCGATTGATCGACTAAATTATCATTGAATAAATCTATTTTTATTGTTATTTTAAAAGTTAAATATTTGTGCCTAATTACTTATTCACCACACACCTTTATTCCACAATTGTATAAATAATTTAATTTTTTAATAATTTTTTACCTTTGGCAGTTGACGTTGGCCCAAGTGTTAATTGCAAAGTTGGCCAAACTTTGAAAATTGTGGTTGGCACAACATACACATTTAAAGTTGTGTCAACATTGGTGTCAGTTTTTGGACCAATCATTCAAAAGTATGGTTGGCACAACATATTCATTTTAAGTTAGGCCAACCATCGTTGCCAATGGATGGTGAACCGTTATCATTTGTATAGTTGGCCCAACCTCTGGCACGAGAAGGTGGACCGACTTTGTAAAAGTTGGACTAACTCTTGGCCGATCAAAAAATCGCACCTGGGTAAAGGTTGTGTGTCAAAAAAGAAGCTAATATTAAAAACCGAGCATGAAAGAAAATGACTTTAGTTGACTAAAAAATAACGCAATTGGACAGTAGAACAATGAACATAAATTAAAATAAAAAAATATTTTATTTTACTTTTTATAGACATGGAGGTGGCAGTATTATGGTTTGGGGTTCATTTGGAGGTTCAAAGCCAAGTGCTTTATTTTGTTATTGAATATTGAAAGTTACGGTCTTAGCCTCATTTCTCACCTGATTTGCCTTCAATCGAATTATTATGGGATAAATTAGATAGACGAATTCGCCTTGTGAAAATAACTAGCAAACCTCAATTGTCGTCAATTTTTAAAACAGAAATGGGCCGAAATAACTACAGAAAAACTACTAGGTAGAATATTATTGGTGTGCATTTAAAACTCTGACAATCAAGAGGTTAATTCTGTGATTTTAGGAAAAAAGATTTAAAAAAATTTTTAAAATTGTGGATTTTACCGGGCATTAAACATTAAAGCACATTTAAAAAAAAACGAATAACTTTTATCCATTTAGTTAGATTATGTTTATATTTTAGGTAATAATAGTTGATTATCTAACAATTTAAAGTGCAATATCAAAGAAAAAAAATCCAAAATTTGCTCGGAAAAAAAGTCAAAAAAATTTTGATTTTATTTTTTCGGGCATAAGCACTAGGGTGGTCCAAAAAAGTAAAATCAGAATTTTAATGCTCTCACCCCCTAGGATTGTTCTATATGGAGAAAAAAATACACCTATTTTTTTTTGAAAATAAAAAATTATTTAGAGGTCGCTCAAAGCGCTCAAAGTTTCCCATTTAAAATGCGTAAGGAAAAACACTTTTTCTTAGAATTGGTGTAGAATCCTTGAAAATCAATATTTTTCATTTAGCAAACTCTGTTTCTCTTCAGAAGACTTCAAAGAATAGTGCTAAAATGTTTATTTAATTATTTTTTTAAATTAACTATTTTTTATAGTGCCCAAAAAAACCCCATAAATTTCAAAATTATAAAAAAATCGTTAAAAAATATTTTTTACTATTTTTATCAAAGTTTTTTTCTAGATTATAAATAAATAACACAAATGTTGATTATTAAACATTATTCCATGTAATTGCTAATTTGTTTAAACTAATTATTATTGTTTATTTGCAACTTTTTATTTAATTGAGCTAAGGAGTTGCGATTTTTTCTCAATTTTGCAACTTTTCAGGCCGAATGTAAACAGTCACTATCAAAGATTATTAATTTTTCTAATTGTTTAAACAAATTTCTATTGTTTAACTTCAACTTTTTATCAAAATGTGCTACAGAGTTGCAACTATTTCTTAACTGTACATTTTATTTTTTTTGTGAGGTAATATTTAATGTAAGACTTATTTATCTAGTAAAAATTGTAAACAATAAATTTATTATTTTAAAAATGCTAAGTACAAAAATTGTTATTTACATCATTGAAAATAGTACTGCGATAGTTACAAATTTAAAATAACAATTTGTTTAAACAACGGGTAAAATTGTAATTCTTAGATTGTTGTTAGTCACTAGTTACATAAATGCAAGATTGAGAAAAAAATTTGCGACTCTGCAGCTCAATTTGATAAAAAGTGGAAGTTAAACAATAGTAATTTGTTTAAATAATCTTTAGCTCAATTAAATAAAAAGTTGCAAATAAACAATAATAATTAGTTTAAACAAATTAGCAATTACATGGAATAATGTTTAATAATCAACATTTGTATTATTATTCATAACATAGGAAAAAACTTTGATAAAATTAGTAAAAAATATTTTTTAACGATTTTTTTGTAATTTTGAATTTATGGGGTTTTTTTGAAGCACTATAAAAAAAGTTAATTTAAAAAAGTGATTAAAGAAACAATTTAGCACTATTCTTTGAAGTCTTCTGAAGAGAAACAGAGTTTGCTGAATAAAAAATATTGATTTTCAAGGATTCTATACCAATTCTACGAAAAAGTGTTTTTTTCCCATGCATTTTACATGGGAAACTTTGAGCTCTTTGAGCGACCTCTAAATATTTTTTTATTTTCAAAACAAAATAGGGGTAACCGACAGATTAGCTCAGTCGGATAGATGCCTTGCTTGGCGGTCGTTTAAGGAACAAGGGTAAGTACCCTTGGTTCGCGCCCATTTGACTTGGTATTTTTCCGGCACGTGAGACAATCTGAGCGGGAGGTTTGACGTCGAGGTATAATGATGTGCACCGTCGATTATTGTCCGGTACACACCATTAGAACTCGACTGTCGATAAACCGGTTGTACTCAGGAGAGGTATTCTACAGTTTCCCTCTCCACTGGCGAGAAAACCCATTAGACGGGTGGTCCAGGCAAATGCGAGGACTCCTAATTTTCAAGTCGCTCTGTAGGCGCAAAACTTAGTATTAGAAAAATGTATATAAGAAATATTATGTAAGAGAAAATGTAAACACACTTGTATAGCTAGATAAGCTTAAGACGGGTGTATAAACCAAATAAATAAAAGAAAATAGGGGTATTTTTTTTCTCCATATAGAACAATCCTAGGGGGTGAGAGCATTAAAATACTGATTTTATTTTTTTCCTATGTATTTTTGAACCACCCTAATAAGCACCCCTTTGATTTTTTTGTAACTTAAATATTTGGATTCGTTATCTTCTCCAGAATTTTTTGCAAAAAAAATCCCTGGAGACTTTAAAACTAACCGAAATATCGAATTTTTTGTCTCGAGGTGCACAGATATCGATCTCGCGTAAACACGCCTGAGATGTGCACCAAACGTCCTTCAGAGTAAATTTTCGCATTCTAATATTTTTTTGTTAATTTTTAGTAATAAAGGAAGGTTTAAAAATCAAGTTGATGTCAAATCTTGACAATTCGTAAAAGTGTCGATTTGCAAGAATGACTTTTCGGAAAATTGACAATTCGTAAAAATGTCGATTCGCAAAAATGACAATTCGCAAAAATAGCTTTTCGAAAAAATGACAATTCGCAAAAGTGACATTTCGCAAAATTTGCTTTTCGCAAAAATGAGTATTCGCAAAAGTGCAGTTCGGTAAAATGACATTTCGGAAAAATGACATGTGGGGAATAATCATGCGCCCCGTGCGACGAAGGGAGCAAAAATTTTTTTTTAGTTTTTTTCTACACTTTTACGAATTTTTTCTTAAGGAAATTCTGAGGAAATCGTGTAATGTTTCCAATTATTAGGTTTTAGGTTTTTAAGGTACACACCTCAGGAATATTTACCACCAAAAACTTTGATGAATTTGCAAAGCGTTTCTTTTTGACAAACATTTATTCTAAAAATGGGCCTGTAGGGCAAACCGGCCATAGGATATTTCCATTGAATTAAAGTTTCATAAAAATTATTTTTAAATAAAATGTTTCTTTCATTAAAATATTTACTTACATTGAAAAATAATTGTCTTCTAAAGAGAATTGGACCCTTTAATATTGTATCTCAAATAATGACAAACATTTTAATTTTTTTTTTTTTAACCATTGTTTACATGATTCTTTATGTTTTTAGGGTTCCGTACACCTACGGTGTATCGGCGGAACCCTATTGGTGAGACTCTGTTGTCCGTAGCCAAATCGTGCCCCCCCCTAGCGGCTAAACTATTTGACCTAAAGAGCTCAAATTTGGTACAGATATGTATTTTCACACGTATGTAGATTACAGGAAAAATATAGCGAATGTGATTGGACGTGATGGGCATAGCGTTGTCAAGGAAATAACAAGATTTTTGGCCAAAAATGCATAAAAAGTGACCATTTCCCCCCCCTTAACTTCTAAACTATTCGACATGGAGAGCTGAAATTTTGCATGCAGGTGTATTTTTACTCGAATATTACAGGAAAAATATAGAGAACTTGATATGTAATGATGGCCATAGCGTTGTCAAGGAAAAACTAAAAAATTTAAAAAAAAAATTTTTTTTCCTAACTTTTACATTATTTGACCTAATGAGCTGAAAATTGGTATCCTAGTGTATTATTACAGTCTGACGACAAAAAATTTATTTAAGAAACTTTTTGAAAAAAAATCAAAAAAAATTTTTTTTTAATTTTTTTTTTCAAAAAAAAAAAAAAATTGGACAAGTGCGAGTTGTACTCGCACTGCAATGGCGGGTTCCGCACACAAATATTAAAACAATACTTGCAACATTGATCGGTAATTGGTGGAATTAAAATAAACAATTATAAAAATATATTAAAATCATTTGATAAAAAAAATAACTAAAAAAAATTAAAAGTATTGTATATATCTAATATTGTAAACAATAATAAGCAGAGGAACAAAATTTTCAAAATTTATTATAGTTCCTCTGCTTATTATTGTTTACAATATTAGATATACAATACTTTAATTTTTTTTAGTTATTTTTTTTATCAAATGATTTTAATATATTTTTATAATTGTTTATTTTAATTCCACCAATTACCGATCAATTTTGCAAGTATTGTTTTAATATTTGTGTGCAGAACCCGCCATTGCAGTGCGAGTACAACTCGCACTTGTCCAATTTTTTTTATTATTGTAGATTATGTAAATACAATATTATGAATAAAAAACCAAACAGTCTAGTTTGCCCATGGGGGGTCCGGTTTACCCCAGGGAATGGGGCAAACTGGACCTTTTATGTCAATAAAGTTAGCAGGGCAAAGTCAGCACACAGACTTCGGACTACCCTAAAAATTAAAGGCTCATTAAAGGCTATTTAAGTGCCCTATACCGAATTTAAATGCTTCAATAGATTTCGAAAAAACGCATGTTCTGCTAACTTTAAAAAAAGTTAACAGAACATATTTTTTTAAATATATAAATAAACCTATTTTTTGATTCCTAATACATACAAATTAAAGGCTATTTAAAGGCTCACATTTAACAACCATACAAAAATTCTGCAATGTTTGAAAACAGTTTTTAGCTAACCAACTGCCAGCAGAATATTGAAAATCATGAAAAAAATTAATTAATTTAACTTTGTTCACCCTGCAATTTAAATGCTATTTAAAGGCTCACGTCTAACAACCATACAAAAATTCTGCAATGGTTGAAAACAGTTTTTAGCTAACCAACTGCCAGCAGAATATTGAAAATCATGAAAAAATTAATTAATTTAACTTTGTTCACCCTGCAATTTAAATGCTATTTAAAGGCTCACGTCTAACAACCATACAAAAATTCTGCAATGGTTGGAAGGAGTTTTCAGCTCTCCATCTACCAGCAGAACATTGAAAATCATTAAAAAAATTAATTAATTAAATGTTTTTCACCTTGGGAATTAAATGCTATTTAAAGGCTCACGTCTAACAACTATACAAAAATTCTGCAATGGTTGGAAACAGTTTTTAGCTAACCAACTGCCAGCAGAACATTAAAAATCATAAAAATACTGAATTAATTTAATTTTTTCACCTTGGGAATTAAATGCTATTTAAAGGCTCATGTCTAACAACCATACAAAAATTCTGCAATGGTTGAAAACAATTTTTAGCTAACCAACTGCCAGCAGAACATTAAAAATCATAAAAATACTGAATTAATTTAATTTTTTCACCTTAGGAATTAAATGATATTTAAAGGCTTACTTCTAACAACCATAAAAAAATTCGGCAATGGTTGGAAAAAGATTTCTGCTCTCCAACTGACATCAGAACATTGAAAATCATGAAAAAACTAAATTAATTTAATTTTTTCACCTTGGGAATTAAATGCTATTTAAAGGCTTACATCTAACAACCATACAAAAATTCTGCAATAGTTGAAAACAGTTTTTAGCTAACCAACTGCCAGCAAAACATTAAAAATCATGAAAAAAATAAATTAATTTAATTTTGTTCACCCTGGGAATTAAATGCTATTTAAAGGCTCACGTCTAACAACCATACAAAAATTCTGCAATGGTTGAAAACAGTTTTTAGCTAACCAACTGTCAGCAGAACATTGAAAATCATTAAAAAAATTAATTAATTTAATGTTTTTCGCCTTGGGAATTAAATGCTATTTAAAGGCTCACGTCTAACAACCATACAAAAATTCTGCAACGGCTGAAAACAGTTTTTAGCTAACCAACTGCCAGCAGAACATTAAAAATCATAAAAATACTGAATTAATTTAATTTTTTCACCTTAGGAATTAAATGATATTTAAAGGCTTACTTCTAACAACCATAAAAAAATTCGGCAATGGTTGGAAAGAGTTTTCAGCTAACCAACTTCCATCAGAATATTAAAAATTATGAGAAAAAAAAATTAATTTAATTTTTTTTACCTTGGGAATTAAATGCTATTCAAAGGCTCACGTCTAACAACCATACACATATTCTGTAATGGTTGGAAATAGTATTTAGCTAACTAATTGCCAGCAGACATTAAGAATTTTGAAAATAAGCATTAATTTAATTTTTCTAGCGTGAGAACTAAATGCTATTGAAAGGCTTTCATTTTAACACGTTTTCTATATTCAGTATTAACGTTCACAAATAACTTAAAGCCTTAGAATCAATGTTTAACTTGTACTAGCTGAAAATGGCATGTATTGCAAGTAAGTTCATCACTAAAGATTTTTAGTAAATAAATTAAGTATTTTGCTTCCTCATGAGGTAGCTTTGCATTCGTGACGATTTTCAATTTTTTAAAAGAAGGTTATATGGACTCATTTTTATCTAAAACATATGTATATTCAATTCTGAGCAAATGTCCAGATGTATGTGTGTGTGTATGTCACAAAACTTGTGTCAAATTATATTATTATTACTTGCCAAACTATCCGCGCGCAAACGCGCGGGAATGTTCTACTGAATTGTTTATTTTAAACAATTTGAAGGCATTTTATTTTTAAAAATTTGTAAAGAAATAATTATTATTATTTTTTTTTATTGTTTATACTCCTGCCCCATTGGCCTTACGCACATCGACAAGAGTCCCCGAGAAATACTTTTTTTTGGATTAAGCATAACCATTCTACATAAATTTTCTATATATTAACCTAATTTGCGTCTACAGCCCACTTTTATTAGGAGTACTCGCATTGCGCCTGGACCACCTGTCAATGGGTTTTCTCGCCAGAGAAGAGGGAAACTGTAGAAAACATTACTGGACCTAAACTATGGCTAAAACAATTCCAATTAATATCTGGGTCATAAAAATGAATTTAATTCACAATAATAAAAAAATATCCACAGCCGATAATCATCAGGAGGTGAAAAATTATTTTTTGAGCGAATTTTATCTTTTGTATTGCTTATTTTAAACAATATAAAGCCATTTTAATTTAAATACTTTTTAAAGAAATAATAATAACACACTGAAAATTTTTTTACTTGAAACAGCGATAATTTTCTCTAGAATAGCGAAAGTATTAATTAAAGCACTAAATTAAAAAATTAAATTAAATTAACATCAGATTTTGTAAAGTCAAAATAACGAATTCAACATAGACATTAATTATCTCAAAACTTTACCAAATTCACCCCAGAAATCACTGAATCCGATAAATTAGAAAAAAGTCATACAATGGAAATTCTATTTTGAATTTCTAAAATTTAATGTTATGTTTACCGCATTAGAAATAAATTTCAAGTGAATCCGATAAATTTTGTTACTTTCTTGTAGTACAATTGTAGTAAAATTGAATCTCGCAAAAATTGTTACATATTTTATACTTTTATTTCAAAAATAATTTTGATTACGAACATTTAAATTATTCTAAAAATTATTCTAAAAATTGAAAAAATAATTATTTATTTAGCTTTTTAAACAAAGAATTCCGTATCTTTCGAAACTAAAATAACTGTT
This sequence comes from Leptopilina heterotoma, assembly GCF_015476425.1. NCBI lineage: Eukaryota > Metazoa > Arthropoda > Insecta > Hymenoptera > Figitidae > Leptopilina > Leptopilina heterotoma. The sequence goes on from NW_025111108.1 coordinate 179,747, forward strand.
AGTTATTTTCACAAATAAAGTTTTCCATGTTAGAGTCGAATTTGAAAAATTAAATTAATTAATTAATTTAATAATATCAATTTTTAAATAAACTTTAACTTAACGTGTCCTTCGGACAAAGAAATTGTAAAGGTAGTGGATTCCCCCTCTACTTAGTTATTGATTCAACTAAGAGGTTGAGAACCCTACTCCTTGAATTTAGAGAAGATAGGATAGTTTTAGGAATAATTAAATCATAAGAAAAATAAGATTAAACAAATAAGATATATTTTACCCAAAGAAATCCCTAATACAAGTAACTCTAAATTGGTGTGAGTAAAGAGTAATTCTATACTTGTGTATGAAAGAATAGTATGTGTATGTGTGTGAATGAGGTGAAGAGTATATGTAATTTTATACAAAATGCTTTACTCACTACTTATAAATTCTTTCCTTGAAATGTGAATCCAATGACGAATGTTTTTATCTCTCTGTCTATCTCGAAACGGTTATTCCAGAAAATTGAGGAAATACCAAATCTAGGGTCACTAGATTGATATTTTCACTGAGTACTTTAATATTCCTTTAGGAATACACAAAACTTGAGACTTAAACCTCGTAATGAAAGGTTGTCTTTACATATATTGGAATTAAAACAAATCCTTTAAATTTATTAGAATTATATTTATCTTTCTGCTGACTTTAGATTTTTTTACTTTACTTTAATTATTTTTATTCTTTTGTATGAATCACAACTTCTTTATATTTATTCTTTACTCTTTTATTTTATTATTTTCTTCAAATCTCTATTCTCAATATTTATTTCATAAATTCTCTATATTTATTTTCTTTCACTTAATTTCAATATTTTATGTTTTTATTTCATCAATTCTTTCAATTATGCACTTCAATTATTTTATTTTATTCAAATATATGTATTCAATTCAACTCTTTTTTTACTTCGATTTAATTGTATTTTTCTCAAATAAATTCACTTCTTCTTGAACAAACTTTACTTAATTTCACTCTTTAAAACTTCTGAGAAATATTTCAACTTTGAACACGGCTAACTTGCCGGACTTAGAAAATGCCTGGCCCAAACTGCCGGCTACATCTACAGGTGACTACGACCTGGACTAAACTGCGGGCCCAAACTGCCCGGGCTAACTGCCGGCTGCAACGGCCTGGCTTAAACTGCCTCGATTTCCCGGTGTCAATCAATTTTATTGAGAGACGATTTAGTGGGGAAATCATAAATTAAGTTCATTGCACTTGACTGTTGTCAAGCCAATTTCTGCAACCTTGCAGATTTAGGCAATGGTGTGATCCGAGTTCAGTGACTTGGATGCACCACTCCTTATATTGGGCAATTTATTTCAACAATTTCTCAAAAGGTCAATAAGCTGTTTGTCAATGAAGAGGAATTCGTTGAGAAATACTGTACTATATTTCTTAGGTTTTTTCACCCCAAAAATTGCGAAACCCAGAGGAATGTTAAATTTAATTGAAGTAGTTATTTTTTAGAATTAGGTTTTTGATTAATAGAAATACATTGGATTAGAATATTCAAACGAGGAATTTCTCTTTCGTGAGATTGCAAAGATTACAAAGGGTTGTTTTGTGTGAGTGTTTTTTTCTATGATGTTTGACAAAATTCTTGTGTTCTGTTTAATTGTTTCAAATGATTTTAATTTAACTATAAATAAAAGGTATTTGACAATATAATAAGTTACGGAGTTCGTCCGTAACATTCCACAAGAATTCAATTATTTTAACTAATAGGGTAATGTCACCTTGAGTGGACCGCCTAAGCTTTTTTTCTAAAAAATTCTTTATGACAGCAAATTAATCGGAGGTTTCTATTCCAAGCTTTAGTTTAGATCCCTAGATAAGTGTTTATACCATAAAAGCATTGATTTTTTTTTATTTGGGAAAAACAATTTACTTTAAAAAAATAGCTCATTTTTCAGGAATGAAAAAAGTGTAACCTTAAGTGGACCACTCTTAAAAAATTGTAAAAGTTATTTTAAATTCTTTAATGTATTTAATATTTCTGATATATTGAAACAAAATTTATGCTTATGCAGCTTCAGACCATGTTTGTGTCGCAATGTTTACAAGTGAAACCATTTTCAATAATTTTGGCACATATCACATCAAAATCACAAAAAATAATAAAGAACATAAAACAGTTTCAAACCAATTTATTGTCAGTTTATTTCCATGAAAATGGTAAACTGACATTAAAAATATAAAAGACAGGCAGTCCAGTCATGGTTATAAACAGTGGTCCACTCATGGTGACATGCAACTTTTTATGGCAGACACCAAATTTTTTTTTGAGTCAAAATTATCACTTAATTAAACTAAGACAATCAATTTCAATGTCCAAAGTAGTAGGAAAAAAATAAGTTACCTTTTAAAACTTAAATTTTACACTACTTTTACACTTCCGAATCACTTTACACATTGTAAGAGCAACTTCTTTTATGGTTTGTGTTCTTAAAAATGTGTTACATCAAACAATAACGTGTATGATTATCGCGGAACATAAATTCTTACTGTTTCTAGGTGCGGTGCTGCTATTCGTTTTATTTATTTCACGTTTCCGCTGTTAGATAACTTAAAAACTCAGGTGGTCCACTCAAAGTGGCGGTCCACTCAATGTGACATTACCCTAACATTTTCATAATATTTATTATATATCTAAAAAATTATTTATTATTTAAAACAATGTTCATAAAATTCTTATCAAGAATTCAATTACTTTTAAAAATAACAAAATTTTGCACAGAAATCCAATTCTTTTTAAACATTTTAATAAACTTTTCCGCAATAATTCAATTATTTTCAAAAATAATAAAATTTCTCAAAGGAATTAAATTATTTTTGAAAATTTTAATAAAATTCTTAGCAACTATTCAATTATTATTATAAATAATTCTTTAAAAGAATTCAATTATATCGATAAATAAGAAGATTATTTCCGAAAGTTAATTTATTTTGAGGTATTTTAAAAAAATTCTTTGCAAAATTCAGTTATTTTCATAAATAACAATATTCATCACAATAATTCAATTATTTTTAAAAGTAATAAATGTCTTCAGGGAAATTCTATTATTTAAAAAAATTTAAATAAAATCGTTCGCAAGAATTCAATTATTTTTATAAATAATAAAATGTTTTTTAGGAATTCAATTATTTTCAAAAAAATTTAATAAAATTTTTACAAACTTTTCACAATTCAATGATTTTCAATATCTATACTATTTTCATAAAATTTCCAAACAGAATTCAGATATTTTAAAAAATTTTTTTATAAATAATAAAAATTTTTCAGGAATTCAATTACTTAAATTGGAATTTGCGTAAAATTAGTCGAAAGAAATCAATTATTTAAAAATTTTTATAAAATTCTTCTCAAGAATGACATTATTTTTATAAACATTAGTTAAATTCTTTCATGAATATTAAAATTAATTGCAGGAATTCAATTTATTAACAGGATAAGAAAAAAGTAAATATTTTTGATGAAAATTAGGAAAAGTCAGAAATAAAAAATACAAATTATAAAAATAATTATTTAAAATTAATAACTGATAATAATATAATAATAATTTTATACTTGGGAAATCTACAAGTAAAAATAAAAATGAATTAAAATAAATTTGATCAAATATCTTTTAACAATATTATATTAAAATAATAAATAATATTAAATTATGGACACCAACCTTTAGACTAAATGATAAAATTATTTAGTTAATTAAAAATTTAATTCAATATAATAAATTGTATATAGAATTAAATATTGAGAACAGGAATGCGTCTTGTAAATTCTACATAGGTCCTAACCGTTAAAAAGTTTGACATTAAAAAAAATACAAAATGCCAATAACCCACAAAAATTAATTTTCAAAACAAACAAATGAATGCAGAAAATTTGCTAACGGTAAGGAAACCAGGGCCGCCAAGCTGTAATGTAAGTAACCAATATACTGTATAGTTCGTCGCCCCTGGGATGGAGGCGCTTCTGTCCCCACTCACACATAAGAAATATGTGTAACGATAGAGCGGGGCTTATGTAGTAGTGTGTAAACAAAATTTTTAACCTTTATTATAATCATTTGTTTAGTAAAAAATATTTAAAATACATCATTTGAAAACGTTTTATTGAACAAATTTAATGTGAATAGAAGGGTGAAAATGACTTTGTTCTATTCTATCAGTATTGCTTAAGTAAATATTTCAATTTTTTGCAAACATATACCGGCATTATAACTGTCAGTTTACATTTTCATTTTCCTTAGTCTTTGTATTTCTATCATTTAATAATAATATTAGTAATAAATATAACAAATTTAATATATAACAGTGATTGATTAACAAAATTTTAACAGAATAACATAAATTATCTTTTAATAATTGAGAGATTGCTTACTGTCAAAATGCCAGCATAAAAAAATTGAAATATTTTCCTAAGGAATACTTACATAGACTAACAAAAATTGTTCTCATTTTTCCCTTCATATAGTATTTTCTTTTTAATTTTTTTTAGTGAAACGTTTTCAAATTATGTATATTTAATATTTTTTACTAAACAAACGATTATAATAAAGGTTAAAAATTTTGTTTACACACTACTACATAAGCCCCGCTCTATCGTTACACATATTTCTTATGTGTGAGTGGGGACAGAAGCGCCTCCATCCCAGGGGCGACGAACTATACAGTATATTGGTTACTTACATTACAGCTTGGCGGCCCATGAAGGAAACTTACGATTATTATAATGTATTATTATTGTATCAAATTATCTCAGACAAATTTTAATGGATTGTCCTGAAAGTTTGCAGGTTTATTGCAGTCATTAATACCTAAAATCTGACACAAGAATTTTTGAAAATATCTACAAAATTTTTTTTTATACAATTTTTTTAAAATTCAGAAAAAATTTTTTTTGTATTTTTTGAAATAATTATTTTATTTGTTAATATTTTTATTAATTATTCTCAAAATTACATTCCTTACAAGAAAACGAATCAATTGATGTATACAAAGTATATATTTTATTAAAATTTATAAAATTAATAAATATTTTTCTTTTTCACAAAAAATTCAAATTTTGGAATTTTTGAATTTCAATTTCAAAATTTTGTACGTGAATTACGTCACTAATTTTTATTTAAATATTGAGGAAGCTAAATGGTTATGAAATGAATAACTTGTTTTAGAGGCTCTTGATTCCAAAAGTTTTTAATATTTGACAGCTCTTTACTTAAGCTTTTAGCTGATCTAGAATTCTTGTAAAAATTTTAAATTTTTGAAAAATTAGTGATAATTTTACATGAAAACGTTTGTATAATTATTTATTTTTTTAATTTGTCTATAGTTTTAATAATTATAAAATATTAAGGTATTTATATTGTATGTAAGTAATAGTGATACATATAGGGTAATAGGTACAGTGACCGATTCCCATTAAGTGAACGACTTCCTCAATTATAATTAAAAATCTCATTAATTATAAAACAAAAAAATTTTTAATATATATTTTTAAAATATTAATATTATGAAATGCAATTTTTTGAAGCTATTAAAATAGTATTAATATTAAATTCGTTTATATTTCAAATAAAATTTTAATTTCTATGAAGATAACCTCAAAGAGTCATGTTTTGAGGTTATCTTCATAGAAAGTAAATTGTTTAATTCGTTGTAGTTTAATCTATCATTAAAATTAACTGAGTTATTAATTCTAATTTCAATTCTTCTGGCATTTAATAAATGCTTTATTTTATGTTTTTTGTCGTAAAAAGCTGAAAAAGATGCGCTAGTTTTTTCAGTCCCATTCTTCAGAAACTTATTGCTTTCAAATGGGATTTATCTTGCTAATTTTTTGTCTTTTGGTAGCAGTATTTCTTCTTTAATGTATATTATTAAAACGTTTATGACAATAGTACATTCAATTTTTGGAATTTTTCCACGTTTCATTTTTCACTTTATTACTTATTTATATGTACTATAAAACAGAACATAGGAGTTCCAATCTAGTCACCGTGGTGATTAGACGTGTTTTGTTTTGCTCTCTGAGCTGCTTGCTTTGAAACGTATTGTATTATCAAGTTTGCCTAAATTTTAAAGGTTAAAAATTTCGTTAACTTTTCTATTGCACTTTTCGTGAGGTCGGTAATATTTTCCTTTTGCTAATTAGTGCATTGACGTTATATTTAGTGCAATGTGACTGATGCATATGTTTTTTGATCATAAATATATTTTAATTCTTATCTACTAGATACTTTATTCTGTGAAAGTGTGAAGTATAAACAGTGTTTACACATATACATTTGTCCCTATCACATTGTGTGCCAGTAACAATAGCAAAAACAATGACCGACAATCAAAATATACCCATTCAAAATTCCATCGATAAGTTGACAGAAAGCATTAATAAGCTCATTAATTCTCATGAGGATTTACGTAATGATGTATGTGAATTAAAAACTAATGGTTTATCAACTGCATCGAGACTTATTGATATAGAGGAAAAATTTTCCCTACTGCAAGAAAACTTTTTTCTTCTTCATAAACAAACTCGTGACAAAAATGTGATTATGTTCAACCTTATAGATGAAGATGAAAGGGGAGAAGAACTGATGGCTAAAGTCGTGGAAATTTTCTGCAAAGTCAATCTCGTAATCCCTGATATAGCCATAGTTGATGCATTTAGATTGGGGAAAGTGAAGGGTAAACGGCCTATTAAAATTAAATTCATTTCTTCCCGCTGGGTTAAAGTTCTTTTCAAGAAGTCCTCAGAACTTCGTGAATTAAAAATTTTCATTTCCAATGATCTTACTAAAGAAGAGAAAGAAGAAAGGAAAATTACTCTGGATTGTGTCAACAAGCTTAAGGTTTTGGGACAGAATGCATTTATCAGGAGAGATAAAATAATGCTAAATGGAAAGCTTACTCGATTGGAAGAAGCCAATGCTTTTCTTTCTATTATAAACAAAGAAAAACCTATAACAATGCCTTCTATAGAATCCTCTCATGATGATCTTTCAACCCCTAAACGCGGTAAAGGGCGTCCCCGAAAAGAGACTAAATTAAAAAACAAACGGTTGGAGTCCTTTTTTCCCACACCAAATGCAGTGAATAAAAAATTATCTCTTAAGCATGGACCGGGAACTAGTACAGACCAAGAATAGCGGTGGCGATACCCTGAGGAAATTAGTTTCGATCAAGCTGTAACAAGTGAAGTGAATGGTAAGGCAAAAATCATCTTTTGGAATGTTCATAGTGCTTCAAACCTCAGTGACATTGAAGCAGTGTACGAGAAGGAGGACATTATGTGTGTCTTCGAAACATGGTTTACAGCAAGTACAATATCACTTCCGCGTTATTTTAATCACTTGCAGGTAATTTGCCAACCTGCCACCAAAGACTTTTTACATGGCAGAGCTAAAGGTGGTATTTTAATTTGTTATGATCAAAAATTTTATAATATTAACCCCATTTTTTTAACTGATAATTATATATTTGTCAAAGTCCAAAAAAACAATCTCACTTTTATACTTGGCGTGGTTTATTTTTCTCCAACTGTAACTTTAAATAAATACTTGCCAGCACTTGAGGAAACCATTAGTTCTATATCATCGAGTTATCCGGAAATACCTCTCATCGTGGGTGGTGACTTTGCCTGTCGCGTCTCAAATTTGAATCAGGTGCACCCGGATATTGTATCCAGAAGTATTTTCACTGCCAATCGTGAGTCAATGGATGAATTCACTAATAATCGTGGAAGAACATTTACGGAATTCATGGAAGTTAGGGATTTCATCTTACTAAATGGTCGATCTCCTAGTGATCGACCCGCTCAACGAACATTTGAGAGCACAGTAGGTTCAAGTGTTCTTGATCTGGTTTGGTGCTCGCAGGACGGCTTGGGACTGTTAAGTGATTTTAAGGTTTTGCCAATTGTAACTTTTTCCGATCATTTCCCCGTCGCGGCATGCTTATCATGTTTACTCTGTAAAAAAAATTCTAAACCCTCAAATAACCATAAAAAGTGTAAATTAATCTTCGATATAAATAAAGCAGCGGATTTTTATGTTTCGATGTCAGCTAGGAATTGGATTTCTAGTGGCAGCGACGATGTTAATAAAGATAGCAAGATTCTAACAAGTGCAATTAAATCAGTCGCATGTAGTTTGGGTATGAAAAAAACGCTTCCTGGTATGACTGGATCGAGGTTAAATAAGCCATGGTATGATGCCGAGTGTTGATATTCTAAAAAACTTGTTTATGATGCTCTTGAGTCACGCAGGGTTATGAAATTTGATGATTCTGCTCGCATATATTATCAAAATTTGAAAAAAGAATATAAAAAACTATTAAAACTAATAAAAAGGAAAGCTTATGAAAAGTCAATTACTCAGTCTTTATCTTGTAGTAGTGGCTCGGCGGACTTTTGGAGCGTCATAAACAGATTTCGCCCTAAAAGCAATTTTGTTAATAATATAGATAGAGATACTTGGCAAACCTATCTTAGAGATATGTATCCAGATGTCCGGAATGTCACCCGTAGATTCTGCGATAGATTCGACCCGATACTTGATAGTCATATTGATTTATTCGAGATTAGGAAAAGTCTACAAAAATGCAAAGATGGAAAGGCCTCAGGCCCCGACGGCATTAGCTATAGTTTCTATAAAAGACTCCCCGAGTCTTGGATAATTCTCTTGGAAGTTCTTTTCAATAAAGTGCTAGATCGTGAGGTAATGCCTAGCTCTTGGAGCAAATTAGTAATGTCAATGATAAGGGAAGTGTTCCGGTTGTGGGCACCTTTTTGTTTTTGCCTCATAACATTTTTCCATGTGCATATTATACAAATATATGTGTACGAATTTAAAGCTAGAGGTCTAAGGTGACTGTCAGTGAAGGAATTAAATTGATTCCTTCAAATAAAAAAGTTTTATTAGAAATTTAGTGAAATGGGAATTTTTTGACAAAAAAAATTTTGTACCCGGTTGTGGGCACCCTTGAAAAATCCGCTAAAAATGGAAAAATATTAAAGGAAACCAACACAAATAAAGAAGAAATAAAAGTTTCTTTATTTTAAGAGAATTTGCCGGGATAAAGAACAAAAATGATGACACGTATTCACACTATGCTCATCGCTAACAAAAGCATAATGCTTGCATGTGAAGTAGCTAGTACGCATAACATAACGCACTTCGAATGCACTGAACGACTATATTCATCGCATTTAATGAAGTTTGCGGCTGTCACTTTCCTTGGCAGAAAGTTTAGATAGATGAGACAGTAGTCCTCATCATTGTCAGATGGTAGAGCTTCCTTAACATAAAGGTGCCCACAACCGGGAATGAAAGTCATTTTTTAAAAAGACCAACACATTTTGTGATGCAGGATTTTGGTTAAACACGAAGGTAAATCACAAAATATAATGACAACACTGCAAAAAAAAATTAAACCCTTTTTTTCTGAACGAATCTACACCCATATTTTGCTCTTCGAAAACAATACAAAATTACTTTTTTATGTATTTAATGCAAATTTTCTTTATTATGCTCACAGCTATTACACAAATGCATATATTTGTTTCGTTATCAATACGAAAAGTCCGTATTGTCAACGAACACGACTTGCAATACTTAGTTCAGTAAAGTCTGCTTGCCGTCGTAGTTTACGTAGGAGTGCCCACAACCGGAGGGTGACCACAACCGGCGCACTTCCTCTATATAAAAAAGGTGACAAAAGTATACCATCCAATTATAGACCTATAACACTCGTAAATTGTATCGCGACGGTTTTCACACAAATACTCTGCAATCGACTGACTGGGTGGACTAATGAGAGGAACCTAATACCTGAATCACAGTCGGGATTTAGGAAGGGCAGAAGTTGCCTCGACAGTGTGTTTACACTTACTTCCTTGATTCAGATCCATCTCAGGCATCCGAAAGGCGCAGTATACGCGGTGTTCGTTGATCTTAAAGGAGCTTTTGGTTCTGTTTATCACTCATTATTATGGCAAAGGCTCTACGAGTTAGGCGTTAGCTCGAAATTTATCAGTATTCTCCGAAATTTTTATGAGTCCGCAAAAGTTTGCATAAAAGTTGAAAACTCCTTTACAAAAAATGTAAAAGTTACTCGGGGAGTAATGCAGGGCGAAGTCCTTAGCTTATTGCTTTTCTGGCTCTTTATAAGTGATTTGGGTGATTTTCTTGCGAGTCACGACTGTAGAGGCCTCTGTATTGATAGTAAAACTGAAGTAGGGGAAGTGCGCCGGTTGTGGGCACCCTCCGGTTGTGGGCACTCCTACGTGAACTACGACGGCAAGCAGACTTTACTGAACTAAGTATTGCAAGTCGTGTTCGTTGACAATACGGACTTTTCGTATTGATAACGAAACAAATATATACATTTGTGTAATAGCTGTGAGCATAATAAAGAAAATTTGCATTAAATACATAAAAAAGTAATTTTGTATTGTTTTCGAAGAGCAACATATGGGTGTAGATTCGTTCAGAAAAAAAGGGTTTAATTTTTTTTTGCAGTGTTGTCATTATATTTTGTGATTTACCTTCGTGTTTAACCAAAATCCTGCATCACAAAATGTGTTGGTCTTTTTAAAAAATGACTTTCATTCCCGGTTGTGGGCACCTTTATGTTAAGGAAGCTCTACCATCTGACAATGATGAGGACTACTGTCTCATCTATCTAAACTTTCTGCCAAGGAAAGTGACAGCCGCAAACTTCATTAAATGCGATGAATATAGTCGTTCAGTGCATTCGAAGTGCGTTATGTTATGCGTACTAGCTACTTCACATGCAAGCATTATGCTTTTGTTAGCGATGAGCATAGTGTGAATACGTGTCATCATTTTTGTTCTTTATCCCGGCAAATTCTCTTAAAATAAAGAAACTTTTATTTCTTCTTTATTTGTGTTGGTTTCCTTTAATATTTTTCCATTTTTAGCGGATTTTTCAAGGGTGCCCACAACCGGGTACAAAATTTTTTTTGTCAAAAAATTCCCATTTCACTAAATTTCTAATAAAACTTTTTTATTTGAAGGAATCAATTTAATTCCTTCACTGACAGTCACCTTAGACCTCTAGCTTTAAATTCGTACACATATATTTGTATAATATGCACATGGAAAAATGTTATGAGGCAAAAACAAAAAGGTGCCCACAACCGGAACACTTCCCTTACTTTCGCTAGAATACGCCGACGACATTGTCTTATTATCAGACACGCCTTCGGAAATGGTCAAGAAGTTAAAGGTTCTTCAGATTTACTGCAAAGAAAAACGCCTAACTGTAAATGTACCTAAGATTAAAATTGTTATTTTCGAGAAGAATCCCCCACGCGATCCGAGATTTAAATATTTTAAATACGGCAACGATAAGATTGAAGTAGTTAAGGAAGTCACGTACCTTGGCGTGCCTTTTTCGAATTCGGCGACATTTGATTTAGCTAGTAATAACTTTGTCAGTTCGGCGAATGTAGCAGTCTGGAGCATTGGTCATCTGTATGATATCGAGAAAGTACAAACTTCCTTTTTCAAAACATTGCTACGCCTCTTAACAAATACTCCTAATTATGCCGTACGTCTTAAAGTTGGTGAGCTACCTCTGTCATACCGGGTTTTTTGTTTCATACTGTCATGGTTGCAAAAGATTTACTCCATGGATCCCTCGCGCCACCTAAGAAAATGTTTGGAGAGACTCAAAGATTTGTCGTGTTCGGCGGACACAAGTAAATGTAGATATAATTGGTGCCTTGCAATTAGAGAACTATTCTTAGATTGTGACATGATTGATGTTTGGAACTCTCTTTCTTATGATGCCCTGATGGCCAGTGCAAAGGATTTAAAAACAAGCTACAAGAATTTTTTATTGAAACGTGATCTTCAAAGTATTTCTAACTCAAAAAGTTTTACAAATTTATCCAAATATAACATTGAGCAATAAAACACAACCTTATCTGTTACTGAAAATGACACTAATTTTAAAATCTGTGTTTGCCCAATTTAGATTATTAAATAAATATGTCCCTAGAATCGTTTACAAAAAGAAAAAATATCAATTTCCTTCTGACGACGAAATTTGTCAATTTTGTAAGCTTGGTTATGATGACTCGTTTCATCTTATAGCAATTTGTCCAGCGTATAACCACCTCCGCCAAAAAAATCTCAAGTTTATAGAAAACGAGAGTCTGCGGGATCAATGGTTAAATATTTTGTCATCTGGTGAACATTTGGTTGGCAAAGACTGCATTAATACCTTATGCGAAATATTGGAATATCGTGAATATATGACAGTTAAATGATTCTTTTTTGCATTGTAATTTTATTTAATTTTTGCAGTACGAATAATGTATATGTATATGTTCTACTTTGGATCTCCTCTTGTATGGACCTGAGGGTCCCCTAAACAAGTGTATATGTTTATATGTTAAATAAACTTACTTACTTAAAACAAAACATAGCTAAATTATTTGAATTACTTACAGTTACATAAACAAAAATTCAGTGGTGTAGGCAAAAAGGTATTTAAGACCTTTGATAATATATCCTTCGCGCTACTAAAGATTTTTATATATGCAGACTACCGATGCAGCCAAAAGCCTACTTCGTACCAAATCAATAAATTAAAAACAATATTTACTGAAATGAATTATAAGTATTATTAATAAATTATTTAAACAAATGATTGTTGTTATTTACCAACTTTTTTCTGAATGCACTTAGAAAGTTGCAGTTTTTTCCTAATTTTGCAATTTACTGAACTCTATATAATTACAAATAAAGAATAAAAATTGAATTATTATTAAACAGTTTTTAAACAAATTACTGTTATTATTTATCACAACAATAATTTATTTAAACATTGTTTAAATAATAATTGAATCTTTACTCTTTATCTATATTCATACAAAGTTTAGTAAATTGCAAAATTAGAAAAAAACTGCAATTCTCTAGGTACATTCCGTAAAAAGTTGGAAAATAACAGCAATAGTTTGTTTAAAAATTTTTTAAACAGTAGTTGAATTTTTTCTCTTTATCTTTAATCATATAGAGTTAAGTGAAATGCAAAATTAGAAAAAAACTGCAACTCTCTAAGTACATTCTGTAAAAATTTTGAAAGTAACAACAATAATTTGATTAAACAAATAAAAAATTCATTTTAACATCAAAATATATTGTATGTATTGACTTAAAACAATTTTTTTGTAAAACTTTGATGATTTTATTTTTATTTCTTTGCAATATACAAAATAAACACCCGGGCAATTTTCAGTATTCTCGTACACACTTTTATAATTGTTATAAATAAACAGAAAGAAATGTAAAAAAATTTTATGTTTTTTGTTTTTTAAAAGTAGATAAAATTTTCATCAGTGACTCAAAATTGCTATTTTATTGTTGCAAAAGTAGAGCAGATTTACAACATTATTTATTGCTTGGCGACTCCGTGTGGCCAGTCAGTAGCGCGAAGGATATAGCCACACGCTTTTAAATGTTGACGGTAAAGTAGAAAACGGGGGCTTGATATTCCCGTTTTCTACTTTACCATCAAAATGATCAAAGTTTAAATGCTTGGCGCTGGTGTTCGAAGAAATTAAAGAACCGTCAGTTACTTTTTAACTTTGTTTTGTTTTAATGTAGATAAATAAGCAATGAAGTAAAAAGTTAGAGTGAAAAATGAAACGTGGAAGGATTCCTAAAAGTGATAGTACTATTGTCATAGACGTTATTTTAAAATGTAAAGAACATATACTGCTACCAAATGACAAAATTATAAGTAAAACCAATCCTATTTGGAAGCAAGTTTCCGATGAATTAGATGGAAAAAAGGCTAGTGCATCCCTTTATTCCTTTGTTTGTGACAACAAGTACGGAATAAGGGATTTATTAAATGATAGATCAGTAAATATTAAAAATAATAACTCTGTTAATTTAAATGAGAGCACATCCACAGTGAATTTAACACTCGAAAATGACTCGCCAGAAATTTCACAATGCACTATCTCATCTCAATGACAAGAGAAAATTTCGATAATTTAATTATCGAAAAAGTTTACAAGAAACGTAGGGTGAAGAAGCTGTCCCCAGGATTGTGGCAGAGAGAAATTTCTGAACGCCTATGGAACAATACACGGATGCATTGTGGTTTTAATTTCAAGTGGCATCATATCAGCAATGATTTGTCTTCCGGTTCAATTCATGGTAAGTAAATGAGAATTAGGTCAAAGTTAAGGAATTTTAATAAGGAAAAATCTGACGGACGGTCAGAACAAAAATTAGTTCTATGTTATAATTACGTTATTTAAATGAGAAAGACAAATTAAATTTTAAATTCGTTTTCATGGAATGGTCAAGAATTTAATTTTGAACATTTAAAACGATTGAAAGTTGCGTTTGAATAAAAATTCAATTCCTTACGCTTCTGACAAAAAAAATTTTTAATTTAATTTGACATTTTCTTTCAAAATACGAAAATATGACATTAGACTAACAAGGTTCCAATTATTTGTCGGATTTTTTCTTAAAAAAAGTAGAAAAGTTAAAGTTAAATTTCTAAAATTTATTTGAAAATTCTAAATTTTTGTGTTCATTAGTCTTTGAAAATATCATAAAGATTTAATTATTCCTTAATTTTTTTGTTTAATTTATAAACTTTGAAATAGCTGCAATTTTGATACAAAACCTTAGTTTTTATCTATACTACCGTCCATAATTAAATGGACACGCAAAAAAGAAAAAGGATAAAAATATTTCTACTTTTTCTAAAACCTGGTAAAATTGTGTAAAAAATGACACCTAATAGAAGAGATTAGATCAATTTTCCTGTTAGATATATAACAAAATATTAATTTTGCATGCTTTTCTTAATTTTTCAATTGACATTTTTTAAAGTTCTTGGTCATATTTTAATCGCTATTAAATATGGAATTAAATTTATTTTAGAAATTTTGATGTAAAATATTTAAAAGTTATAGATACATAACAATTTAATAAAACTTTTTAACAATGTATTTATTTGATTTTTAAAAATTATTTTTTTATTGCAAAAGTATCTTTTAATTTTTGGAAATTTTATGATATGAATTTGACGGCTTCCAACTAACAAAGAAAAAAATTTACTAAAATACCAATTAGTAAATTCGATTCTACATTAAATAGCGATTAAAATGAGTCCAAGAACGTTAGAAGCTGAAGCTGGCACCCAGTTATCAGCACCCACTTTTTTTCAAAATTTTATGTTGGCAATGAAACAAAAGAAAACCATAGCTGAGAAAATCAAACGTCCCTAACAGAATGTATATTCTTCAAAGGTTATACATTAAAAAAAATTGAATACAAAATCAATAAAAAAAATTTAATTCTAAAAGGAAATTCATTTTTGATGCATGGAAAAATAATAAAATAAATAAAAAAGCATAATAATCACATATTATAATTAAAAAACAAATAATAAAATTAATTATTTATTAATACTTATATGATTTTATTTTAATTGTATTCAACAAAAATGTCATTACAATAAGTTAATAAAAATGATAATAGTAATAAATAACAATATATTATTGCCTATATTTAAAAAATAAATAGTCTAAATATTAATTAAAAAATTATTAATAAAAAAAGCAAACCAAAAATGGATAGTTTTTGTTGAAATACTTTTGTGAGATTATTATATATAAAACTTAAAAATCTTATTAGACCGCGAGACGAGATCATTTGACCTTAAAGAATGATTTTTTTTAAAAAAACAAACTTTTAATTTCAAAAAAATTCAACTTTTCTTCCTTGACAATTTTAAACTATCGTTTTTTGTTAAAATCCTTTTGCCAGATTAGTATGAAACTTTTTAACTATCGATTTTTGTTGAAATATGTTTGTCAAAATGGTAAAAACATAAAAAAATGTATTGGACCGCGTGACAAGACCATTGGGCCTTAAAAATGATTTTTTCTGAAAAAAAACTTTTAATTATAAAAAAATTCACATATTCTTCCTTGACTATTTTAAACTATCGATTTTTGTTAAAATCCTTTTGCCAGATTAGTATGAAACTAAAAAATGTTATTAGACCGCGGGACAAGATCATTGGGCCTTAAAAATGATTTTTTCTGAAAAAAACAAACTTTTAATTTTAAAAAAATTCACATTATCTTCCTTGACTATTTTTAACTATCGATTTTTGTTGAAATATGTTTGCCAGATTAGTATGAAACTAAAAAATTTTATTAGACCGCGGGACAAGACCATTGGGCCTTAAAAAATGATTTTTTCTGAAAAAAACAAACTTTTAATTTTAAAAAAATTCACATGTTTTTCCTTGACTATTTTTAACTATCTATTTTTGTTAAAATCCTTGTGAGAGATTAGTATAAACCTAAAAAGTTTTATTAGATCGCGGGACAAGATCATTGGGCCTTAAAAAATATTTTTAATTAATTTTAATTTAATTGTATTTTAAATTTATTTAAAAAAATCACATTTTATTGATTTTGTATTCAATTGTTTTTAATGTGTAACCTTTGAAGAATATACATTTTGTTAGAGCCGGTTGATTTTCTCAGCTATGGTTTTCTTTTGTTTCATTTGCCAATATAAAATTTTGAAAAAATAAGTGGGTGCTGATAACTGGATGCCAGCTTCAGCTTTATATATTTTAAATAAATTGACCTAATCTCTTCTACCAGTTGTCATTTTTTCACAATTTTAACAGATTTTAGGAAAAAATAGAGATAATTTTTATTTTTATTCTTTTTCTTTTCTACGTTTAACCCTTTCTACGCTATAATGAAAAAGAGGTGCCCACTCAATTATGAATGGTAGTGTATTTCTAACAAAAAATGAATTTCACTGAATAGTAAATTTAATTTATTCTCAATAATTTAATTCTTGAAGTAGTAATATATAAAATTACCATTTATAAATTATTTAACTAATATTTTTACTTGAAAATTCCAAAACTATTTTAATTTTAGCAGAGTTGTTTTTAATTTTTTAAAATTGTTGAATTTTAAAAGATTTTGAATTGAATTCCGAAACTATTTCAATTTTAGTAGAGTTGTTTTCAGTTTTAAAAAATTATTGCACGTATTATTAATCATTTTTTGGGTATAAAAATTGAAATAACCAATATAGATTGTGTTTAAATATTCTAAAAATTTAATAATTTGGTTATTCAATTTTAAGTAAATAAAACTAAGACATTTTTTAATTTGTGTTTAATTATGATTAACAGGAAAATGCAAGTGTGGCACGAAGGTATATTTGAAAGTCGATGGCAGTACACATACAGTAAAATTTCACTGTCAGTTTACTATTAAAAAAGGGGTTTGTGGTAAAAGACAACTGCGGCAACCATTCAGAACAGAAATTGCAGAAATTCTAAAACACAAATCAGCTGAGCGCTATAGGATAGACGAAGCAAAAAAACTGATGGTTCCTGGTGAAAAAGAACCACCGATTTTGCCGAAGGCTTCTGTCTTAAATGTTGCTAAACATGAATATACCAAATCATTGCAACTGGATAGTAATCCAATTGTCGCTATTTCGAAATTGAAAAGAATGGGAGATTCGAAGACAAATGTGCCTATTCGGTATATAGGATATGACCCCTTTTTCGTAATGTATAGGACAAACTTTCAAAGCCTAGTTTACAAAAAGAATTCTTCGAATGAAGATTTAAGCCTAGATATTGATGCTACAGGGAAATTATTTTGTAGGATACTAAAGGAAGATGGAACTTTAGGTCCTCACATATTCGGTCAAAATAATCCGAATCTGTGTGATGCTAAACACAAGTTTTTGACTGATTTAGTTACAGGGCAGTGTACTCTTGATAAAGTAATTTGCGATGTAGAAAAAAAACTGGAAGAAGAAACTAATGACAATGATGAAGTTTACGAAGAATTGGAAGAAATCGAAACAGTTTGCGATAATAAATGGCCACAGTGGACTCAGGACATTATAGATAGCATAGAGCCATTTTTAAATAAAGGGGGAGAAATAAATGCGTTATATTGTCCAATGTGGACATGCGTTTATAGAGACAAGTTCAATTATGGTAGAGTTCCAGCATCTACCGCTTCAGTTGAAGGAGAAATAAATAAATTAAAAAACGTTATATTTAAAAAGGAAGGAAGAAAAAGGCCTGGCGTATTTCTCGAAGAACATCTGTCAATATTAGATGGAACAACGAATCTTGCTCAATCAAAAATGTGCGATTCTGAAAAGGAAAATAATTTTAATGAACATTCTTTGGAAGAACCTGCTTCAAAGCGAAGTAAAACATTTGCAGAATCGAATTTTCCAGAAGAGACAGAAGAAGACTGTATTGCTTGTAAAAATGGGGATCATCCTACAGGAGCACATAGATGTGAAATATGCGCAACACCAGTTCATATTTTCAAGCAATGTTCCCAAAAAATAGTAAATTCGGAAGAGGGATTTGGCGAAAAAAAAATTTGCCTGGAGTGTTTCAAATTCAAATCTGCAGACGTGATTTTAGCATCACGTTGAGAAGAAAATTGGAAAGGTCTCATAAAGAAAAGTAAAAAAGAGCAACGGGCTAGCAAGTATTTAAATAATGAAAACCATTTATTAACTGCTCTAAACTTCACAAAAAATATATATTTTCCTGTTATACAAAATGGCTCTATTAAATCTGGTACAGTCTCTAAAATTAAAAAAACCATGTCCGCTTCGAATACATGCGCATTTGATTCAATAATGCAAATTATTTCACTTGCAGCTATTGAAAACAGAGAATTAAGTTCAATAATTCATAATACTTAGAAACTTTTTCTTAAAAATTGTCAATATATTTTTTATTAATTCTATAATTTTAATATATAAATAACATACAAATACCAATAGTTTTTAATAATTCTTATTAATAATTAATAATTTTTAGGTAATAACAAATATTTTTCTGAATATTGAAAATTAGAAAGTTAATAAACAAAAATAAATGTATACTTATTATAGAGGAAGAATTCATTATATTTTTAATTTTCAAAAATAAGCAATTATAAAATTAAATTCTTAAAAATTTCCATGGTTATAAAGTTACGTTATTATTATTAATTTAATTTTAAATATACAATAATATTTTAGCATATTTTTATTTATTTAATTTCTTTATATTATCATAAGAAAAATACTTAGATGTGTTCTTTATTTTATAGTAATGTAAATTATTTGTTTTCTTAAATTAAATAAATTAAATTAATTTTTAATAAATAACAAAATTATAAGTTGTATTTAAATCAAATAAATGATTATAATTTTGACAAATAAATTTTAATTGTAATAAATTAACTTTTTTAATTTAAAATTTTCTAAATTTTAAGAAAAATGTTTTCCTAAAAATATAATTTTTTAAATCTAATTAATTATAAAATGACTTTGTATTCTTTCTCTATTGTTTATATTAATTTATATTAATTTTTAATTATAAATATATTAGTTGAAATTTTTTTTTAAATTTATAATAATTATTAATTATTTTTAAGAAATATTCTTCTAAACATTGAAAATACAAAATTTTAAGGGCATTTGAACCTTGATGACGTTTCAGTTTGTGCAAAGCATGTGTGACGTCATCAAGTTTCAAATGCCCTTAAAATTCAAAAGTTAATAAACTAAAATAAATAAAAAATAAGTATAAACCAACTATTTACTACTATTTTACGTTATTGTACTATTTAAGTACTTTTTTAGATTTCAGCAAGTCGAAGCTATTATTTTTTTTTTTTTTGAGAATTTGCACTACTTTAAATTCGCTAATAGAAGAAATCAAAAAACTATTTTCATAAATCGTAATCAAATTCTTTAAAACAATTGAATTATTTTCAATATCTTATATTTTAATAAAATTTCACAAAGAAATTCAATTATTCAGAAAAAATTGATAAAATTTATCCAAAATTTAATTAAACAGCCACACAAAAAAATAAGAAGTTCTGATCTGGGGGTCTCACTATGTAGACTTTATGTTTTTTGGGTCGCTGAATCTAAATCCGAGGT
This sequence comes from Leptopilina heterotoma, assembly GCF_015476425.1. Classification (NCBI taxonomy): domain Eukaryota; kingdom Metazoa; phylum Arthropoda; class Insecta; order Hymenoptera; family Figitidae; genus Leptopilina; species Leptopilina heterotoma. The sequence goes on from NW_025111108.1 coordinate 199,804, forward strand.
CCATTTAACCCTATCAGATCAGGATTTTGACATAACCTCAAAAAACCAATATGGTGGACATGTTTTTGAAAAGTTTATCGGACTCGCTTGAAACTCGTTACTCGGGGGTGTTTTTTGGGTCGCTGATTACGAATTTAAAGTAAATTTGAAAAATTCAAAATGGTGCATCTAATAAATATGTTCTTTAAAGGAATTAAGAACTTGAGTGATCCAATTCACCCAGAATTACTCTATATCTTACGTGTGCCTGCATCCAGAGCACCAACGGTGGGCAACGGAGTTTGTCCGCTATCCGTCTATGTTGTTGGATGACGACGCCTGAGAGCCTGCTTTCTAACCCTCAACCGCCGATACTGGGGTTCCGAGTCCCTGCATCGTAACACGATTTCTACGTGTGTCTGCCATGACGTCATCGAAGCCATTACCCAGTGACTTAGCCAGATAGAGGAAAACTCCGTTGCCCACCGTCACCTCGTGGAGGTGCCCTGGATGCAGGCACACGTAAGATATAGAGTAATTTCTTGTAAATTGAATAACTCAAGTTCTTAATTCCTTAAAAGAACATATTTATTGGATGCACCATTTTGAATTTTTGAAATTGACTTAAAATTCGTAATCAGCGACCCAAAAACCCCCGAGTAACGAGTTTTAAGCGAATCCGATGAATTTTTCAAAAACATGTCCGCCATATTGGATCCGCCATTTTGAATTTTTGAAATCTGACTTTAAATTCGTAATCAGCGACTCCAAAAACCTCCGAGTAACGAGTTTTAAGCTAATCCGATGAATTTCTTAAAAACGTGGCCGCCATATTGGATCCGCCATTTTGAATTTTTGAAATCAGACTTCAAATTCGTAATCAACGACCCCAAAAACCCCGAGTAACGAATTTCAAGCGAATCCGATAAGCTTTTCAAAAACATGTCCACCATATTTGTTTTTTGAGGTTATGTCAAAATCCTGATCTGATGGGGTTAAATGGACCTCGGATTTGGATTCAGCGACCCAAAAAACATAAAGTCTATATAGTGAGACCCCCAGATCAGAACTTTTTATTTTTTTTGTGTGGCTGTGATTATTTTCATAAATAATAAAATTTCCGCATTTTAAACATTTTAATAAAATTCTTCTTAGGAATTCAATTTTTTTAAAAATTTTAATAAAATTCTTTGCTACTATTCAATACTATTTTAATAGAAATTTTGAAAAGAATTTAATTATTGTCACAAATTTTAATAAAAGGCTTCGCAGTAATTCAATTATTATTCAACTAATTAACAAAATTTCTGCAAGACATTTAATTATTGTTATAAATTTGAATAAAATTCTTTTCAAAAATTCAATTATTTTCATGAATGACAAAATACTTTACAGAAATTCAATATTTGTGTTGTTACTTAAAATAATAAAATCCTTTGCAGAAAATAAAATATTTTCGTATAAATAATAAATTTACAGAAATTCAATTATTCTCATAAATAATAAAATTTCTCCTAGGGATTCAATTATTTTCGCAAATAATAAAACTCATTGCAGAATTTCAATTATTTTTAATAAAATTTTAATCGAATTTATCGAAAAATGGCATTATTCTTAAAAATTTTATTACAATTTGTTCATAACGATTCTTTATGGGAATAGAATTTTAAGAAACATTCAATTATTCAAGGAATTATTTATTTTTGTATTTAAATAATTAAATTCTAGTAGAATTTTCTAATATAAATTGATCTAAAAATGAATTTCAATTAAAATTTTAGATTACAATTAAATATTAAAAGCAATATAGCGTGAATTTTTAAAAATAATTGAATTTTGAAAAAATTGAATTGAATTTTGTAAATATTATTCTAATTTTTTATTTTTTTAATATTTATTTAATTGAAAAATTTAGGAATATTTGAAATTTTTTAAAACTGAATATTGTAAACTATAATGGATTTGAAAATATCATCCTTCTAATTTTAGGTTAGGATTTCTGTCAAAATAATTGTGCGAATAAATTAACCGAGTTGAGTTGTACAATTCGAAACTCCGATTTTCGAATTGGCTAGTTCGATTCGAATTTACTTTCGATTCGAATCGGCCAATTCGAAACTTCAAATTGGTAGTTCGATTCGAATTTACTTTCGATTCGAATTTTTTGTTGTTGAGTCGAATAATTTTCGGTTCGACTCGATTAAATGCACACCTCTAGTTTAAATCACTAAATGGATTCTTATGATGTTCATCCGTTGACCTACAAAAACTTTTACTAAAATTAATAAATACAAGTTTTAAAAATTTTCTTTAGTTTTATGGATTGTACAAAGTTTAAAAAATTTAAAAAGATATTAATGTACTGTAGTAATTATATATAATATTATAGTGTTTACAAAGAACAGTTTTGAAAAAGTTATAGTTAACTTAATTAATCCGTTTCAAAGGATCTTATTTTTTTGGAGGAGACCTATAATTTCAAAAGACATTTTTTATGATTTCCTTATTGTCAAAATATAGATATTCAACAGTAAGTAGAAACAAAAATCCTACAAACATTAAGGGGACCCGCACCCGAAATTTCAACTATAACAGAATATAATTGAAAAAATTTGGTATATTTTTTTTCTGACACTATTTTGCTTCAGAAATAAGGTGGACAACAAAAAAAAATTTTCATGATTTTTTCGAAAATTTAAAAAAAAAATTTTTTGATTTTTTTTTGTAACTTTTAACAAAATTAAAATTTTACAAAATCCATGCCCTTAATTGTACAGGGGAGTGTAAGGAACGCATTAAAACAAAAACCATTAAAAAATAATCAAATTTGTGAAAGAAGAAGCATTTTTTGTAAATTTATGTTATAACATCAAACACTTAGAATGCATAAAACTACATATCAAGTAAATAACCTTCCATTTTTTTAAATCAAAACATGCCTGCTTCGCACGTGGGACCTTCTGCCTCAAAAAGAGTATTTTTCCTATGCGTTTGAGCTAAGCTTATTATTCTACGTGCTCACTTGCATTTTTCTGAAGTTTCTTTAACGATTTGTTCATATCGTTTACTGTCTCTTTTTCCACAAATCTCTACTGTTCGAATGTCAAGCTGAAAGCCGATTTTGCTTTCCATTTTAGCAACTATTCTCATTTTGTCGTTCAATCTTTCATAGACGGGTGAAATTTTTTGATAACAGTAAATTTATTGGAGTACCAACATTGTAAGTATGAGAACCAGGGGATTTGTTTCTTGCAATAGCTGTTTGATAAAAACACTATGATGAAGAGCCAGATGGAAATTCACTGTGATTTGGTTTCACATCAGTAGATGTTGTATGTTCAATTGTCTCAAGAATTGCATTTTTCATATCCTGCGAATGAATCTAACTTAGATAACTATAGATGTTAGCAGAACCGGAGGAACAAATTTTTGCTAGGTATCGAATTGTTACCGAAATTGGGAAGTGGAGGTGACTTAAATAAAAATATCATTCAACAAACATTGCCATTCAAAATTTCATTGTGCAGAATACTACGCACGGGAAATTATCAAGTGTGGAGTACCCTTTTACTCCACACAAGTTCAATCGGTTCTGGATATTATCCTAGCAAATTTGTACTATTATTTTTTGCAGTAATCAAAATGTCTAAGTGAATATTTTTATTGCAAATTCGAGAGATTCTTCTCCCAAATAAAATCGGACAATAGACATGACATGTGAGTCAATTACGTAGCCAGTGATCATGCCAACAACATACATTTTCATTGGAATGTAGTTATGTTCATCATCATAACAATCTTCTCAATACTTGCGTATCTTTTGCCTAATTGCGAACAAGCCATAACAATACTCATGTACAAATCAATTGGAGGTCTTTATGAAGAGAAGTTGGAAACACGTTTCGAAGAATAAATTTCTGATTTTACATGTTCAGAACCTTCGTATTTGCAATCCTCCCAATTAGCCCAAAGTTTGTCAGTAAAACCTTGTTTTTCATTAGGTAGATTCTTTTCAGAAGATAGATTCTTTACTTAAACACTCAATTTTGGCAACCCTATTTGGTTAGTTTGCAATGATTGGAGCTCACCGACGTTATTATGTGAATAATTTGAATCTACTTGTTGGTGATCGGCAACTTAACATTCAACATTATTGTTCAAATGTTTGAATAACTTCAATTAGAAGGACAATTTGTGAAATCGGTGAACAAAAATAAACGGTGACGGTTTTGTGAAAAAGTGTTTTCAAAATGCCGAAGAAAAGAAATTCTGATTATTATAGCCATAAGGCGCAAAAAAGATGGAAAAATATAAACAATACTGTTGAATGTGATGTTGCTGAAAACCAACCAGTAGATTCAAATTATTCAGATAACGTCAATAAGCCAGAAACAGTGCAAACTAACCAATTAGGATCGCCAAAATTGAGTGTTCGAGTGAAGAATCTACCTTCTGCTTCTAGTGATGCTCAAGAGGTGACGAATAATTTTGAATACCTTCTAGTGGATACAAGGCTTTTATCATCTCTACTTTCTAAAGTGAATTGCCAGGATTGTGGTAGAAGCAACCTGAAGATTGTTGTTAGTGATGAAAAACAAGGTTTTGTTCACAAACTTTGTACTGTGTGTAAGGATTGCGAAGCCGATGGCTGTGAAACTGTGAAATCAAAAATTTATACTTCAAAACGTGTTTCCAACTCCTCTTCATCAAGACCTCCATTTGATTTGAACATGCGTATTGTTATGGCCTTTTCGCAATTAGGCAAAGGATACGCAGGTATTGAAAAGTTTGCTATGATCATGAACATGACTACATTCCAACGAAACACTTTTGATACGTGTACAGAGACTTTACATACTGCGTGCAACAAAGTTTTAGATAAAATTTATGAAGAGTGTCGAGGTCATGTCAAAGAATATAACAAAGTTATAGAAGATGATTCTGACGCAAATGATTTAGTAAATATTCGAGTAAGCTATGATGGGTCTTGGCTGACCCGCGGTTACAAGTCAAAACATGGTGTAGGATGTGTTGTTGACATGGTTACAGGCTACGTGATTGACTCACATGTCATGTCCAAGTATTGTCCGGTTTGTAAGACGGCAATAGCCGATTTGGGAGAAGAATCCCCCGAGTTTGCAATATGGATGGAAGGACATGCTGATAACTGTCAAGCTAACCATGAAGGCTCTTCTGGATCGATGGAGATTGCAGCTGCAACATCCATATGGTTGCGATCTGAAAAATTCGGTTTTCGATACACAACAATGTTATCAGATGGCGATTCGAAAACTTTCAACCACTTGACAACATTGAATGTGTATGGTCCTACAATAAAATTGGAAAAAGAAGAATGCTTCAATCATGTATCCAAAAGGTGAGTCAACAACCGAGAAGCTGTGTAATAACTTTTGAATTTACTATAATTTTGCACAAATTTGACAAGAAACTAATCTTGCTGACTATTTTTATTTTCTAAAGGGCATACACTGGAATTAAAAACTTAGTCACATTATGGAAAGCTCGTAAAGTAACTCTTGGTGGTAGAAGTCACGGTTCCTTGAAGGGAACTAATATTCAGAAGTTAGCTGGTTATTATAAAAACGCTTTGTACAGGAATAAAGGAAATATTCAAGTAAATAAAGATAAATAAATAAAATCACTTTGACATTTTGACAACAGTAAAAAATAATGATACGACATTTTTAGGATAACATCTAAAGTTATCTAAATTATTTTTATTTGCAGGATATGAAAAATGCAATTCTTGCAACAATTGAACATGCATCATCAACTGATGTAAAACCAAATCACAGTAAGTGTCCATCAGGCTCTTAGTCATGGTGTTTTTATCAAGCAGCTATTGCAAGAAACAAATCTCCTGGTTCTCATGCCGACAATGTTGGTACTCCACTGAACGCACTGTGTTACGAGAAAATTTTACCGGTCTACGAAAGATTGACAGACGAAAATTTGTTGCTTCGTTGTACTTTAGGTTTAACCCAGAACAGCAATGAAAGTTTGCACAGCACAATATGGAATAAGTGTCCAAAAGAAGCCTTTGTTTCAAAAGTTAGAGTTGATATTGCTGTTGCTGAAGCTACCTGTGAGTTCAATGTTGGAGTAATGAGAACGGTAGCCGAAATTCAACGCGAACTGGGCTTAGAGCTTGGAGACCGAACAGTGGAAATAGGCAGAAAAAGAGACAGTGAGCGCTATGCACAAAGCGTCAAACAATCTTCAGAAAAATCCAAGCGAGCACGTAGAATAATAAGCTTAGCTCAAACGCAAAGGGAAATAACTCTACTTGAGGCAGAAGGTCCCACGTACGGAGCAGGCATGTTTTGATTTAAAAAAATGGAAGGTTATTTACTTGATATGAAGTTTTATGCATTCTAAAAGATCCTAAAGTTTTAAACGTTCAAATGAACGAAGTTTATTTATTTCTTCTCCAAATTAAATTTTTATTGCAATTCTTTTGCGTTACTATCCAAAAAATTAATTACTGAGTTTCTAAATGTAAATATTTCAGTTTTTCAATTTGTTTGTGATTAGTAATTTATTAAAATATCTTCAATAAAAAATATTTCGTTCATTTGAACGTTCAAAACTTGGGGATCATCATTCTAAGTGTTTGGTGTTAAACCATAAATTTACAAAAAATGCTTCTTCTTTCACAAATTTGATTATTTTTTAATGGTTTTTGTTTTAATGCGTTCCTTACACTCCCCTGTACAATTAAGGGCATGGATTTTGTAAAATTTTAATTTTGTAAAAAGTTACAAAAAAAAATCAAAAAATTTTTTTTTTAATTTTTGAAAAAATCATGAAAATTTTTTTTTTGTTGTCCACCTTATTTCTGAAGCAAAATAGTGTCAGAAAAGAAATATACCAAATTTTTTCAATTATATTCTGTTATAGTTGAAATTTCGGGTGCGGGTCCCCTTAACCGCTATGAAAGTTTTTGTAAAAATAAATAAGTTCGTAAAGAAGACAATTTAAAAATTATTTTACGTAGATTGAGATGAATCGAAATATACAAATAAATTAATCATAACAAATAGAATTTATAAAATATTCAATAGATTTAATAATTAAATAAATACTAAAGAAAAATATATACTGAATTCCTCTTTCTAAAAATATTTTTCTTCACGTAGTATCTATTATTTTAATAGTATGTTATAGTAGATTATTTGTTCTAAAATTTAATGAATTTATAAAAATGAATTTCATTATACATTAAAGTTTTAAAAGAGTTAAGTATTGCAAATTTTAATAATGGACCATAAAACCTTGAAAAGACATTGAGATATGCAAGATGCATTTTAAATTCTCAAATAAATAATATTAACAAACTTAATACTTGTTTTAGGAAAATTGATGTTTCTAGCAGTTGATGATGCCGACCTAAAGCCACCTATAAGTTTAGAAAAAATCCCAAGAACATTTCATATTATTTTAAATGAAATAAACGCAGTTTACCAACTACTTGGAATTGTGCATTTTAAACCACCTTATGTATCATTACTTCGACACTCTGGAGATAATTCACAGAATTCTATAAATGTGAAAGATGAGACACCAATTGGGCATTATATCGCAATTTGCCTTCGTCCTTATGGGAAATGGACTGAATTCGACGACCTTAAGGAAAAAGAAAAATATAGAAGAGATTCCAGTTTGTGCTGTCCTAGTATTCTCATATATATTAAAATGACAAATTAAAAGCTCTAATTCATATATGAAAAATGTTAAAGATTAAAGCTTGTAACCGATATAATATATTAGTTTTTAATTGTTATTTAATTTTTATTATCAAAGGCATTTTAATACACTGTTAAAAATATGTTGATGTCTGATTTTTAACAGTGTACAAGTCTGAAAATGTTTATTTTTTTCTGATATATTCGAAATATTTTTGTAAATTTCAGATATTGAAAGCTGTTATTTCGATATTTATAAAATATCCTTTAAATATCTTTTCATTACTTCATAATAAAAATTATTTCTATATATACTCCTATGTATACTCCTGCGTTTAAAGCTTTTTCTAAACATTTTACAGATTAAAGCTTGAAATCTAATTACTAATATAAAAGTTTTTAATTTGCATTTATGTAAGTTTTATTATAAATATTTTTATTCATGTTCGTAAATATTGATTTGTTGTTTCGCTAAGAGCAAAATATTTTTCTGTTCATTTCAGAGGTTTGAAGTCGTTATTTAGATATTTACATAATATCATTTAAGTAGCAATTAATCATTTGATATACCAAAATTATTATTAATCATGTGATACATGTATAAAATACGTATTTATTATTTATTGCTAAGCTTGAGAGTTTTCTGAAGACATTTTAGAAACAAATTATAATAAGCTACGTAATACTAAACTGTCTTTAATTATCATTAAATTATTTTTTTATTAAACATATTTTGATTCACGTCTGAAAATATTTATTCTTCTGATACATTCCTAACCTTTTATGTCAATTTCAGGAGTTAAAAGTTGTTATTTTAATATTTATTTAACAGCTTTTTAATAATATTTAACTGTTTACCAAGTCAAAATTTCTATAGAATTGGACTAGAGTGAATCTACGAAGTATCCTATAGAATTTTACTACACTTGAGCTTAACTTATTTTCAGCAAGTCCGAACAAACTGAAAGGCAGAGTCGCACTTATTTTCACTCTGAAACGTAATATTCGAGTTGATTTGATTGGTGGATTCTTTAACATCAACCAATGAGAACGCACGGAGAACCTTTCAACTGAAAATAAGTGAGACTGGAAATTGTGAAAATAAGTGCGACTACAAATAAGTGAGACTAAAAATAAGTAAAGCTCCAGTGTATTCATATTTTATAGAATTTAAAAATAAAATATTTCACAGAATTCGTGCAGATATTAAAAAATTATTTTTACATACATTCTATAAAACATTCTATAAAATCCTCTATAAAATATTGTATAGAATTCTTTATAATCCTGCTATAGAAATTTTGTGACTGGGTGTTTATATAAAATATGCAGTCAAATTTTCAGTTTTTTGTCAGTTTCCCAAAATTATCACTTACCTAAAAGAGATTTAAGTTTTAACAAAGAATGGGCTATTATGATTTTTAAAAATGTTAATGAATTGTAGACAACTGCCTACATTAAGTTCAAAATCAAAAATAACGATAAAATATATTTATTAAATAGTTAGAGAGATTAATCTTGCCACAACAGTTTAATTATTAGTTTAAAATTAGAAAGAAGAAAATAAAATTATTCGTAACCACAAATTGTACAAGTAAAATTGGCTATATTAATTACACATTTTAACCCTTAAACCGCACCCTGGGTGTGCGACACCCATATTCCAGCTTTTTACACCAATATATCGTTTATATTCGCAAAAATTAAACATGTGTCGCTATTGGACGGTACATTTTGTACTTAAGTTTATGTTCCGTGAGTAATATTAGTCTCTCATGTATCTTTGCGTATTTGAAAACTTTATGAAGTTAAAAGCGAAAAATTTATGAGTGGCTGACACCCAATTTTCGGTTTGAGGTAATTTCAGTAGTTTTAAAAAACTTTATTTTAATTATTAAGATTAAATAAATTATTATGAAACCTATTTTCTTTCAAAATAGATGTACTGAGCTATATAAGATTATTTTTCCAAAAGAAAATATCCTATTCCAGCTTGGAAAACACACTTAAAAGTCCCTGGGTGTCGCACAACCAGTGTGCGGTTTAAGGATGGATTCGTAAGTGTGCGGTTTAAGGGTTAAGTGAGCAGATCTATGAGTAAATTTAATCATACGTATCTGCATTAGGAAATTAAATAGCCAAGAACAAGCAACAAATACTTCCTCAAAAATATTTTTCCAACCATTGCAGAATTTTTGTAAGGTTGTTAGACATGAGCCTTTAAATAGCACTTAATTACTAAGACGAAAAAAATCAGATTAATTGAAGATTATCCAATTTTTTAATATTCTGCTGGTAGTTGGTTAGCTAAAAACTGTTTTCAACCATTGCAGAATTTTTGTATGGTTGTTAGACGTGAGCCTTTAAATAGCTTTGAATTCCCAAGGTGACAAAAATTGAATTAATTTAGTTTTTTCATATTTTTTAATGTTCTGCTTGTAGATGCAGAGTCGAAAACTCATTCCAACTATTTCAGAATTTGTGTATGGTTGTAAGACGTGAGCCTTTAAATACCATTGAATTCCCAAGGTGAAAAAAATTAAATTAATTTTTTTTTTTCATAATTTTCAATGTTCTGCTAACAGTTGGTTAGCTAAAATCTGCTTTTAACCATTGCAGAATTTTTGAATGGTTGTTAGACGTGAGCCTTTAAATATCATTTAATTCCCAAGGTAAAAAAAATTAAATTAATTGATTTTTTTCATGATGTTCAATGTTCTGCTGGCAGTTGGTTAGCTAAAAACTGTTTTCAACCATTGCAGAATTTTTGTATGGTTGTTAGACGTGAGCCTTTAAATAGCATTTAATTCCCAAGGTGAAAAACATTAAATTAATTCAGTATTTTTATGATTTTCAATGTTCTGCTGACAGTTGGTTAGCTATAAACTGTTTTTAACCATTGCAGAATTTTTGTATGGTTGTTAGATGTGAGCCTTTAAATAGCCTTTAATTTGTATGTATTAGGAATCAAAAAATAGGTTTATTTATATATTTAAAAAAATATGTTCTGTTAACTTTTTTTAAAGTTAGCAGAACATGCGTTTTTTCGAAATCTATGGAAGCATTTAAATTCGGTATAGGGCACTTAAATAACCTTTAAAGAGCCTTTAATTTTTAGGGTAGTCCGAAGTCTGTGTGCTGACTTTGCCCTGCTAACTTTATTGACATAAAAGGTCCAGTTTGCCCCATTCCCTGGGATAAACCGGACCCCCCCCCATGGTCAAACTGGACTGTTTGGTTTTTTATTTATAATATTGCATTTACATAATCTACAATAATAAAAAACATAAAGAATCATGTAAACAATGGTTGTAGTAATGAAAATAATAATGCGGGATTGAATTTTAATTAAATAAATATTTTTTTTAATAAAAAAATTAAAATGTTTGTCATTATCTGAGATACAATATTAAAGGGTTCAATTCTAATTAGAAGACAATTATTTTTCAATGTAAGTGAATATTTTAATGAAAGAAACATTTTATTTAAAAATAATTTTTATGAAACTTTAATTCAATGGAAATATCCTATGGCCGGTTTGCCCCACAGGCCCATTTTAAGAATAAATGTTTGTCAAAAAGAAACGATTTGCAAATTCATCAAAGTTTTTGGTGTTAAATATTCCTGAGGTGTGTACCTTCAAAACCTAAGACCTAATAATTGGAAACATTACACGATTTCCTCAGAATTTCCTTAAGAAAAAATTCGTAAAAGTGTAGAAAAAAACTAAAAAAAAAATTTTTTTGCTCCCTTCGTCGCACAAATGCAAGCTAAAACTGTCAGATTGAAAAAATATGATATACCAAACATGGTTGTTTTAAATTTGTAAACAACACTTTTTCCAATTTCGCCATTTCGGAAATATTGAGGGGGGTCCGGTTTGCCCCACTCTCCCCTAAAATATTTTAATTTTTATTAATTAATTAATTAATAATTCAAAAACAAAAAAAGTCATTTTTTTCGTTTCACATATTGAAAGTACACATCATAAGCTTTCTTTTGGTACAAGAAAAAAAGGGGGCTTTTTTTAAAAAAAAATCAAAAAAATTTTTAATTTTCAAAAAAGGGTTAAATTTTAAATTTAAAAAAAAATTCTCACTATTTGAAATAGCAGAAAAAACCTACCAAAAACATAAAGGTCACAATTTTTTTTCTTTATTATATAAAAGCTACAATTTTTTATTAAACTCACTGTTTATACTTATCCAAAATCTTCAACCCCTGCACCCCTACAATTTTTTATAAAACTTCATATTTACTTGATGGTTTTAAGTACTCATGCATAGTTCTGAATTCTGTGAAAATATTAGACCGATCTAACAACTTGCAATTTTGACATTGGTACACTTGAGAAAATTTGCCCCTTATATATTACATACACATTTTGAGATTAAAAATTGTTTAAAAACAAATTTATAATTGCAAAACTTGATTTTTAAACCTTTCTTTATTACCGTCAACAGGGGTAATTATGGAACTTCAGAGGTAAATATGGAACGCGTAATTTTTTTTATGTAAAATTTTTGTTGTAAATTATTTTAATTTGGTTCTTGTTGTAAATAATAGTTTAATATATTGCCTACAAAGTTACTCAGATGTTTTTATTTTTATTGTCGTTGGCAACGAGAAAATAAGTATTAAACATCGAAAAAGTGGAAAGGTTATTTCACAAAAGTGTAAAAATCTACTAATTTCTTCGAATTAAATTCGCGTTTAGTTTACTATTATTATTTTACTCTTCAGTACTAAATAAAGTTTTCTTAATATACAGACAAAGAGAATTTGTTATACTTTCTTTTATAATTAATTATAATAATTTGTTCTATAATTGCCCCAAATGCGAGGCAATTATGGAGCAATATTTAGGGGAGGGTAGGCTACATTAAACCGGATATTTTATAAAGTCCAAGAACTAAATTAATTTTACAAATTTCGATCAGGTTTTTGTATCAAAATTAAGCTGAAGTACTCTTTTAGTTAATACACACGTTACAAACACAAATTATTATGATTAAATAATTGAATTTAATTTTTTTCTAACAAGTTACACTTTTCTGATTTTGAAGGATCTGTGTCTACATTGAACTACCTCTAATAAAACACTACAATTTACTTCAAAAATAATATTTCCACTTACACATTGTAAAAAATCTTATTTTTCACTCAAAAAATAGAAAATTGTTGTTAAAGAGTTATTATTTGTTAATATAAGAGATTAATATATTTTGATGTCAGGTTAGGTAGGTAAAGTGACAGTTTGAGTTTATCTCGTTCACAATTATGATGAAAGCATGTCTTCCAGTATTTTTCTTACTAATTAGTAGAGCAGACAACTTTACAACTCTTAAAATTGAAAATTCTTTGCTTTTTTGGGTGGTTCAATGATGCCGCACTCACTGTATTCACATGACATTCATAACAAAAATTGTTTATAATAAATTTGTGTAAGATTTAAAGTTCTTTATCACATCGGAATATTGAAGTTGACACCCTAAGCGAAATAAATCACAAGTTTACTAATTTTTAAAACTTCCTATTTCAAAAAAAACTTAATTATATTTCCACAAAATTTTTTGTTTTGTACGTGAAAAACAGTTTTTTTAGTTTTTCTTTATAAATAATAAACCTACGTGCCCGAAATTTTTGGACATAGTTTGTTTCAGTAAAACTAACTTATATATTAAATAAGAAAAAATTTCACTCAGTCATTTCTCAGAAAATTGAAGTAGTTCACTGTTGACGCTGGTTCAATGTAGCCTACTCTCCCCTATGTTTAAATAACTCCGTCAAAAAAATTTTTTTGTAAATGGAATTTGAAGGAAATCTTTAGAAGAATGTTCACAATATATTTGAATAGCTAATAAAATTTTTTTGTACACTTTAGATTTTTAGTGAAGAAGAAACTCAAAAAATCGCGTTTTTTTGTTCCATAATTACCCCTGTTGACGGTACTAAAAATTAACAAAAAAATATTAGAATGCGAAAATTTACGCTTAAGGGAAGAGTATAGTATTTTATTTTTTTTTTATTTTTTTATTTTAATCTACTATATTTCAAGAGTATTGTGTGAAAAGTTGAAGCAGATCAGAGCAAAACTGACGGATGATCCAGCTTCGACTTACAGTGAACACCACAAAATGGTTTTTTTGAAGGCGTCTTCGGAAATCGCGTGCCAATCAGTTCCTTCTCATCATATAGCTTTCAAATTTTGACTAAATTATCTTTAAATGATGTACTATAAATGTAAAATTTGTCTAGTACACTGGCTCTAACCAAAGCGCCAAAAAAAAATCACAAAAACATACCATTTTTTTCACAGAATTAACTATACCTTTTCCTTAAACCGTTTTTTCCACACTTGCTGTTTTTAAAGTCGGTGTTCACTGTCACTCAAAATCTACTGCACCGATTCTTTTGAAATTTGGTACACTTTTTATACACATAAATGGCGAGGTAACGCTGTCGAGTTTTTATTTGTTTGTTAATTATTACTGATTTTACAATAACAAATGTGTTGACATTTTATAGCAAAAATCGATTTTTTGACTTCAAAGTGGTGCCAAAAATCCAAAAATGAAAAAAAAATAAAAACTCGACAGCGTTACCTCGGGACACTCATTTTTGAATTTTTTCACAGAATTAACTATACCCTCCCCTTAAGAACGTTTGGTGCACATCTCAGGCATGTTTACGCGAGATCGATATCTGTGCACCTCGAGACAAAAAATTCGATATTTCGGTTAGTTTTAATGTCTCCAAAAAAATTCTGGCGAAAATAACGAATCCAAATATTATAGTTACAAAAAAATCAAAGGGGTGCTTATGCCCGAAAAAATGAAATCCAAATTTTTTTGACTTTTTTTCCGAGCAAATTTTGGATTTTTTTTCTTTGATATTGCACTTTAAATTGTTAGATAATCAACTATTATTACCTAAAATATAAACATAATCTAACTAAATGGATAAATGTTATTCATTTAAAAAAAAATCTTTATACCAAGTTTCACAAAAATTCAAACTACGAACAAAAGTAGATCTGTTATTTATTTTGGTCAAATTACCATCAAATTTAATTGTAGCACCTATCAAATCATGATTGGATAAGAAACTAACTGAATGTTGATTATATGAGTATATTTTATCCAAATTGTCAACAATCATTACGTCTATTCTAGAACTAGTATTATTAGTATGATGTGTAGAATTGTGAGGAACTATCGACAAACCAGCAGAATAAATCATTGAGGTGAAATACTTAGTAATAGGAGCAGTAGCATTAAGATTACAATTAAAATCACCCATTATTATAATATTATTAAAAAACTGAACAGAAGAAAAAATTAAGTTCTCCAATTCGGTTCCGAAGGAAGCGTTCGGCGGTTTGTAAACCACTCCAACCAATGTATTGTCACATGAAGATTGCAAATTAAGAAACAATAAGAATAATTTAATAAATATTAAAACCCTTTCTCCCAGTTTCTCAGGTCTGGAAAAAATCATGAATAATGTTGATAGTATAATAAAACTTTACTGAAATTTTTAGCTTGGCGTTTTTTTTTTTTTTTTGAGAAAAAAATTCCTAAAGATTACAATGCAAGCGCTCCGCCCAGCGGGCAACTGTTCGACAGGTGTAAAGAGGCGCCAATATCGGAGTTATTTTTAAATAAGGAAAGAAATGTTAATTTGCACATTCAATATATTTTAAATATTAACTAATTTAACAAAAAATGTATTTAAATTTTCAAAAAAAGAAGACCCCTGCCTTTCCCACCCTGTGAGGTACAACTATCTCATTACTTTTAAGAACGTGAAATAATTTCATGTAATTTTAAACTGTAATTTATTTACGTTCCTAAATATTAAAGGAATAAAAAAGGACAGGATACGAAAGGATGATTTGAACTGATTTTATTTAACAGTATAATTGGTTTTCTTTAGGTTATTTTAAAAAAATTCAATTTTTAGAAATCAGTACTAACCTAATAATGTAAAAAGTTATTATTCTTATTCGACACAAAATTAATATTTTACAAAGAATAAAAACACTTTTAAAAAAGGTTAAAAATAATAATCTCTGTAATAATTAAAATAAAACAATTTTTAATTAGGAATGAAAAAATGGTTACAATTAACAATTGCAAACATTGAAAGGTTGATAATAGATTATAATGAGTATTAATCAGATAATATTCAGTATGATCTTCTTTTTCTATAATCCTAATTGTATAATTCATGTTTCTCCGTGTATAAACGACCCTATTGCAATTGATCAACTAAATTATGTTCAATTTTTTGTGTTCTTCTTTACTAGGTACAAAGTTTAAATTTTATTATTGTTATTCCTCAGCATTGTAATATTTAGGAATTTTTTTTCTCAAACAGGGAGAAAGGGTTTAAATATTAAAAACAAATTTTATTGTTTAAACAAATTAACCTAAAATTCATAATTTCTTTTTTTAGTAATTTTTTTCTAAGAGTTTTTAAAGTTTAGTATTTTGAGCACAAAAAATGTTCAGAACAATTTTTTGTATCTCAAAGCAAAAAAAGTTATTTTCAAAATAAAAAAATTTTACAAAAATTTTTTAATGCAAATATCTAGAAAAATAAAAATAATTTTTTATTGTTGCTGTATATACTCCATTAGGACCCTGTATGGATTTGTTAGAATTATTATTAATGTTGCAATGGAGGAAGAGTCTGTAAATGGAAATTTAATAAATATGTGAGAGGATGCGGAAGAAAGGGATAGAGGTGGATGAAATAGAAGAGAGGTTGACGAAATTGTAGGAAATGTAAAATGAGTGGGAAAATAAGTGGAAAAAGGTAAGCTTGTAGAGAAGAATAAATGGTTTTAAAAAATGTTTAAAAAAAGCGTATGAGGGAACAGAGAAAGTTGAGAGAAGAGAATGTGTAAGGATAAAGTTGTAAATGGGAGATTTGTCAAGGAGAGTGGATGTAGTGGAAAAGGAAAAAGAATGTTGTGATGAGAGGTATGGATGAAGGTGTGTTGCAGGGTAAAAGAGAGGTGGAAAAAGTATTTGCATGGGTGGGTGCTTAGATGAATGCCAATACGATACAAGCGATAGGAATAGGTGTGAAGGGTACACCAAAGTTATGATTGATGAAGTTAGGGAAGCGAGGAAAAGAAAATGGATGTGGTGAGGTTAAAAGAGAGAATTTAAAGGAAAAAAAGGGGGATTGAAAGGAAGTGTGATAAGAACCCTCTGGGCACGGAAACGTCTTTGTTCTAGAAACGTTCCTAAAACGTTTCATGTCCTCCACATAACGTCTTAAAAACGTTTTATGTTCTAAAAACGTTTTTAGAACATTGGACGTTCCTAAGCCGTTTTGTTGCGGAGAGAGCAAAGGATGGTGTGGCTATTGAGGGAAAGAGCATGGACTAAGAGAGTGAATGGGATGGAGGTAAGAACAGGTAAAGAATGTATTCGAGTGGATGGTTAGAAATGGTGTGAAGTATTGGGTGAGGGATGATAGAGGTGGAGTGGTTTGCAGACTTTAGAGTCATTTTGTTATATTTCGAATGAAATAGTTGTCAACTAATTTTAGAGAATTATAATACATTGCAGAAATAATTTTAAAGGTGTCAAGATCACGAATAGAAATGAAATTATAAAAATTTGTATTTTATTATAATAAGCTTTTTTTTCCAGTCCGTGTTCTCAATTAAATTAATAACTATTTAAATATGGTGTAAAGTGCTTGGGTTTTTGGGATCGCTGATTGCGAATCCGTTATTAGATTTTGAAAATTAAAAATGGCGGATGCAATATGAAAGATAAATTTTTAACTGAAAGAGTTTTTAAGCTACCGGTTGATGATTCGACAAACTTCCAAAATTATACACTGAAAGCCCGATCAGCGGTAGCTTGATTACGTCGTTTGCAGATGGGGCGGGCGAGGGTCAAAGAGGGAGTCGTAAAGTTGTGGCAGTACCGTATACATTAAAGACGCTCTGGACCCTTAAAAAAATTCAGTAGTAAAATAATGGTAGGGGAATGTAAGGTATCGTGGCGTGTAAAGTATGGTGGTGGACTTCTCAAATCTGGCATGTAACGTCACATCTGAACGCCTTATCACTATGATCGATGTCTTTTATTGTAATGACATTTTATATGCAGTAGTATTAATGAGCAAACGCGTGCTTTGTACTCTAAGTGATTTTGAATAAAAATGTAGTAAAAAAAATAAAAAGTTTTATTGGATATATGTGTTAATAGTGCCAGAGTGAAGATTTTTTGGAAATTGAGTCAGGTAAATGTATGGAACGTATTGTTTAGACCTTGGACAACAGTTTTTTGTATTTTACATTTTTCTCAATTAGCTCTGTATGATAGTAACACCATCATATTTTCATCAATAGCTTGTAAGGTATGATGGCGTTATTTTTGTAACGTACAGTGGCGGATCATTTTTTTGCACGAGTTTCAATTGTCTTTGCATTTTTTGTGTACTAAGGCTTCTTGTGCTCCACCGCAACAATTCTCGAATATGCGACACTTGCGGTCCTCTCTTATTCTAGTTGCGTTAAAACAGTCACCAGCTACTTTACATGTCCACATTGTAACCATAACTGAAGTGAAACTTTTTTTTCTATAATGTAAAATCATCAGTTTTTTCTCTTTTTCTTATTTTTTATCATTTCTGGCAGTTTTAATAAATGATTTTAACATCTACATAATGTTTTAGTTGAATACACCAAATCCGCCACCATACCTTACAACTTTCAAAAATAAAAAAATCAGTGTTTTGCGCCAAGAGCTGTCAAATTTCACTGCATTTAAATTTAAACAACCGCTTCTGACAGAAATATGCTTAATAGATGTCAGCAACTGCCTCCTTTTGAAATTTTGAAAAATATTGTTTTTTGAGAGAGAGAGACGCAAAAAACAAAGTGTCCGCCACCATACCATACACTTCCCTACCCCATCATTAAACAGTTCGTACGGTCCTATATGTATACGCTCGAATAGCGGTAGAGCACCCCCGGAGCCAACCGCTGATCGGGCTTCCAGTGTACTACAAAATTAATTATTAAGTTTGCAACGACAGCCTTTAAAATCTGACGTGAGAAATTACATTTCGTACAGAAAGTATATCTATATATATACTATAGTGCGTTAAGCCTGTTAGTCGCGTAGATAATAGCCACCGCGCATACACTGCCGCGTCACGCCTCCGTCACAGCCCCCACCGCGCGACTAACTTCGATAGCGACCAGACTTCTATACATATACCTTGCTTGCACTTAGAATTTACTCAGTTCACACAAGTTGGTGAGGTGCTATTCCTGACCGAAAAATATCCTTTCTTAGCCTGACAGAGAGAACGAGAGGTGCTATTCCGTTCATTAGCTCTTGTGTTCCCAGAAGGAGATGTACTACGTACTACGGGTGCTAACGAGTCTCTGTACCAATGCATCGGTTGATCCGTGGGTGCTCTCAGGGAAGACTAGCACTCACTCTCTTCCCCTTTACCTCCCCAAGTGAAATGAGGAGCTATTCTTTCACTTGAAGCGATGCTGAGAAATTGTTTTTTCGCCTCAGGAACTTCTTGGGTTAAGAATCGACTCCACAGAGACTTTTAATTATTTCGGTATATTTCTAATTGGATAAGAGGGTCAGCGAGCGTACTGACTCTTCACAGACGTGATTTCTCTCTAGTGAAATATTCCAAATTCGACTCCATCTACACTTTATAAAAAACGAATGAATCTTGTTTAGAAAAAAAATTCAGTAAAGCTAGTCTTCGTAAAAAATTTTTGTTTACAATTTTTTCATCTTTTATTATAAATTAATGTTGCATATTTCAGTCTTCATTTTAGATTTTTTATGTCTGGCATCGGATTTATAATCAGCGACACCGAAAACCACTAGATGTACAGATTCTCATGAAAATTTAATAATTTTTAAAAAATTTTCCTCCATATTGCATCCATCTATTTTTAATTTTCATAAAAGTGACATCGGCTACGTAATTAGCGACGCCAAAAACCAGCAGAAGCAAAGCCCTTAAGATTTTAGAGTTACGTGTTTGATTATACATGTTATTTTAAGTTAGAAAAAATCCTGACCACATAGAGAAAATCGGACTTTAGATTCGTATTCAATGCATCAAAATACTTCAGAAAATCATATACCGTTTGACGTGGAAAAATTTCCATTTTTTTTGTGGTCCTGTAAAATCGTAGCCTATATTTAAGAGGAATATAAACTAAAAATGATTGTAAAACTAATGAAATTATAATAATCAAAGATAAATTAACAAATGAAGGAGCCAAGCTAGGTTATACCATATCCAGTCAGAAATGAAAGATCTATACAACGTCTAAAACATCTATCTACACTACCGTCGGGAATTATCGGTACGGCTGCACACGCACGGCCTTAAAACATGCCAATCTTTAAATCTCGATTTCTTTGTAAATGCAAATGTCAGAAAATTAACAAAGATACCATTCGAAAGATTATAAAATTCTGCGATTAATGATAGATAACTGAAAATTTTAATAATTTATACAAAAATTGCAGCAATCTGCACATTTTTTAAAAATTGTAAAAAAAATTTGAAACTTATATAGGTGTAATCATTCAAGTCGCATCTTTAATTTAAGACCAAAAGAGTTTAAAAATCTTATTCGGTTCGTGAGATATCATTATAAACGTCGGAGCATGTTTTTTGACAAATGCATTGAGTTAGTCGATTTTGAACGGTTTTTGCTGAAAATGCTCGGCCGTTTATAATGATATCTCGATAACCGAATAAGATTTCTTAACTTTTTTGGTCTTAAATTAAAGATGAGACTTGAATGATTACACCTATATAAGTTTCAAATTTTTTCTACAATTTTTAAAAAATGTGCAGGGGTTCAAAAGATTTTCAAAAAAATTTTATTATTTAATTTTTTTTGTCAAATTTGCCGATTGCTGCTAATTTGGTATAAATTATTAAAATTTTCAGCTATGTATCATTAATCGCAGAATTTAATAATCTTTCGAATGGTATATTTGTTAATTTTCTGACATTTGTATTTACAAAAAAATCGTGATTTAAAGATTGGTATGTTTTTGGGCCGTGCGCGTGCAGCCGTACCGATAATTCCCGACGGTAGTGTATGTGGAATCTAAATCGAGATCTATATAGACGTCAAAATGGAACGCCACAAGATATCTATGGACGTCAAAATTGTTGTATATTAGACGTCTACCGCGCAGGTTCGGCTGCTCATTCGCAAAAGTCTATTCGACATTTTAGATGCTAAGTAGATGTCTAATAGCTGTCTAGGACTTCGAATAGAGAAATTAATTCTTGTTGGTGTGAACCATGAAGAAATGAGAGGTACAATGGACGATTTAGACAATCTATTCGATATCTAAGTAATTGCAAATACGTCTGTTAGATAATGTCCTGAAAAAATTTGACATTCGTAAAGTTACCATTAAACACAATATCGTAGATGCATTTACTTGCTTCTCAACAGTGTCAATATACCGAGTACGTCAATATAGCGAAATTTATAAAATATTAAATTTTATATAAAATGTGTGTAAAATTACACTAAGCGACTGAATGTCAAATACAAATGTCTTTGAAATCAAACAATTTTAACATGTACATTTAATATTTCTAGAACGAATCTAGACCTAGATCTCCTCTCAACTTCTTAGACGTCGGTTAGACCTTTTATTTCTCACTGGGTAGCTCTACTTGGAACTCTCCTAAATTCGATTCTTTTACTCAAAGCGCATCTTAATGAACGTAATGGTGCTCTGCACTAAGGTGAACGCCTTCTCTTCCCCATTCTGGTCTTTGCAACTTCTCTGTAGGAGCCCTTGCGAGAGAATACCTGTCTCTATGAATTCTCAATGTTACCCCTGGGTTAAAAATCGCGGTCTACTAATCAGACATCCTTTTCAGAGTGTACGTACTAGTCACGTTCGTCACGTAGAGTTATCAGGCAATCTGATATTTTATGATTTTTAATTCATTTAGTTTTATGCTCATAAGTAAATCTAGGCTAGTCTTTTTATTGGTATTATTATTTTTATACATTTTATTATCTTTTATTTTATTAATATTTTGTTAGATATATATATTTCTGTGAAAAGTGTTAATGACTACACCTGGCTCTCGTCTAAATCATAGCAAACACATATTTGAATAAAATCTTGGTAATTAGATGGAGCCTTACGCCATATTAAAATATTAACTAATTTAATTAAGAACTCGCACTCCAGCCGGCGAGCGAATTTATTGGCTTATAAAAAATCATATCATTAAACTTTAGAAAAAAGCATTATTTATCAGTTCCAATATTTATGGTAAATTACCTGAATAGTAATTTATGGTTTTTTACTATATATTTAAATGAAAACCATTTTTGTCATTCATCGTTGGTTTTATAGTCCGCGTACACCACATTTTGGCATTATATATTATATTAACATGACATATATATATATATATTATATAATTAACGAAAAATCAAAATTACACTGGGTGGATGCCACCCAGCCTTACTCTCGCCGGGTAAATATGTAGGGTACCTCTTTCCACGACCACCCTTTATTTCCAAGCGTTTCCCAGTTGTTAAAATCTTGCGGATGACCTCGAATATACATCATTCCATTATGAGAAGAAGTTCCACCAAGATTTTTACCTCTTGGCCAGCTGCACGATCCATCGGTAGACAAACACGCAAATTTTTCATTCGTTGTATTGTATTGCCAGTCAATATCACTTCCTATTCAAAATGTAAAAACTAAACACAAATACATTCATATTACCCAAAGAAAAATTTAATCTTACCCAGAAACATTCCAACCATACTTGGTATGCTAGTGCCGGGTGGTTCATCAGGACCAGCTTCAAGGAGAAGAACTTTCCACTCTGGAATCTCACTTAATCTTGATGCCACTACTGAACCTGCTGAGCCTCCTGAATTGAACAAAATGTAGGAGTAATTTATTATTGAAACTTCTCAGTATTATTACAAATGTATATGACGGATTGCACGTCAAATGTCCACCCAAAATAAAAATGTTGATTGATTAATCCCCAATTCCTTTATGAGTTGTTCTATAAGTTAGTAATTTATCTGACAAATACTTTTGAATTTTTATAATTATCAGAAGAGGAGGTAAAAGTTTTGAGTTTTGTTCAGACATACACTACTTCGTTTATTTATTGTATTTAAACAAAGCGATAAAAAATTATTTTCGAAAATGGCTTCTTTAGATTTTTTCATAAGAGTAGATATACAGGGAGCGTTCTGGATATGACCTTGATTTCTGCAATATCTAGAACACTCCCTGTATATTTGTGATGAGTAATTCAATTTGTCTGTAATAAGAAAGGAATTTTAAAGTTCATTTTTTTCAATGATAAATAATAATAATGTGCATTTGTTTACATTTTTAAAATGTATTATTATTATCTTAAGAATTTATTATTATTATTATCTTAAGAATTTTGCGTACTTTTAGAGTGCAGTTAAAATCAAGACAAAACATCCTTTGTTATAATTCGACAGATTGCATGATAAATAAATAAATGTTATAAATAATAATATAATAGGTGTTTTGAAACGTTATTTATAAATAGATAACATAGGAATTTTAAAACAATTTGTGCAAGTTAATACTTGTTAAGAATTTGATTATCACTAGTGGAATTTAAATGTCTATTATATTATTTTGATTATCAAAAATGTTATTGTTGAAAGGAATGTTTATTAGTTAGTTGTTGGGTATAAAAAGGATGGCAAATTTAATGTTGTTCATCAGTCAGTATCAAACCCTCAAAGTAAACAATATTAAATGTGCACGGAGAGAAATCTGTTGCTATTATTGCTTGTAGAATCTTTACAAATTTTATTAGTCACTGGTGAATAGAAATTTAGCTTGAGGTTATAATAATTTATATACGAAATCATCTATTTAATGTAATGGAGAGTTCGATGCAATAAAAACAAAAAGCAGCTGCTAATTTTGCACGAAATCTTTATTATAAATATAAAGAGAACGTGCTATAAAAGTATTAGATTCTTCTTATAAAAATCGCTCGAACTCCGACTGATTTTCAGGCGGACTTTATACAACACAATCTTACTTGCGTGTACGCACATATAACTCACACACACACATATATTTCTCTGGATGGTTTCGAGGAACGGAACGCGTACAAAGCGGTGACGTTTTCAATAACATAACCTAACAATTTTCACATGTTGCTTATATATTCAAACACGAATAAAAATGCAATAATTTTTAAATAATATACTTACTATTAAATAAATATTATCTTTTTATAACAGCAACAAGTATTAAATACTACATATAATATATAATGTTTTACAGGACGACAAAACTGTCCAGAGAAATATATGTGTGTGTAAGTTATATGTGCGTATACACAAGTAAGATTGTGTTGTATAAAGTCCGCCTGAAAATCAGTCGGAGTTCGAGCGATTCTTATAAGAAGAATCTAATACTTTTATAGCACGTTCTCTTTGTATTTATAATAAAGATTTCGTGCAAAATTAGCTACTGTCTCTTATGCTTATTGCATTGAAAGTATTTTTACAATAAGTATATGAATCCATGCTAAAAATATAAGAGAAACGTTAAGCAATTTAAGTAATGTGCTCTTTCGAGTAATATTAGCAGCAGATTTCTCTCCGTGTGTGATCGGATTGAGAGAAAAAATTCTAATTTTGAACGAACTTTAAATCAATCGTTCAAAATTTTTAAAAATTACCAAGATTTAACAAAAAGATTTAAAAAATTAAGTATTAAAGAAGAGAGCAATTCTTCTTTTGATAATTGCAAAGATTTATCAAAAAAGTTTTAAAAATTAAATATTAAATAAACCATGAATTTTGAAAAATTAAACAAAGCTGGCCAAGGAAAAAATTTTCTTCCGAATAAAAAATTAAGTGAACTCAGTGTAAATGAAATATACGTTGTTTCAAATATAAATCAAGTGAAAACTAGATTTGGTTGTCGAATCGTAGCTGAAATTGACAATCAATTTTCAGTGTTTTTACCAAAAAGAATTTTTGACACTATTAACGAACATGAAAGTTTATTAACAGTTTATTAAAGGGTTAAAAGATTTAATTACAAAAAATCAATTGGGATTAAAGTATCTTGAAGGAACATACAATTACATAGAATTTATTCAATTGTAAGAAAAAGAAAAAAAATTCTTATTTGCCAAGAAATCAACTGATCCTTGCAAGTACATTCAATTTAAATTCTTCGTTTACAAAGCAAATTACAATAGGGCTAGAATTGAAAAGTGATGGAGAATTGTGCAGTGTTTTGAAATTTGTTTCAAGCCATCCACGATGTAAAATTTCATTAGACTTGCAAGATTGGATCATTTTTAAAACTTATCTAGAAACTATTTCAAATTACTTTAATCGAACTAAATCACCAATGAACGTTATTGAATGTGGAAATTTTGAAATATGTTTTAGAATTTTTTTGGGAGAGAATACTGTGACACTTGTAGATAGAAGGATTGAGAAGAAACTGTCTTCTCCATTCATTATAAAAGAATCATCATTTTATATTTTGGAGAATCTCATTTCATGTGTGGATCAGCAATTTGAATACTTATCTTCAATACATTTAAAGAAAGTGTTTAATTCAATTGTAAAATCTATTGCTGAAATTTTATGGAAAGCAAATCAATTTAATGAAAAAGAAATTGAAGACTTTGTTAAAAACAATTGTGAAAAATTAATAATTAAAATTGAAAAAAAACAAAAAAAAATTTTCTTCAAGTTTTGAATATAAGACATTACTTGTTGATATTATTAATTTTAATTTAAAAAATTTATCTAAAAAATTATGTGAAATTATTCCTAAACTTAATGATATTGGGATTAGTGTAATATAAACACATGTTTTGAATAAATAAATGTTTTATTGCAAATAAAAAATTATTACAATTCAGATTGATTTATCCATGTGTTATGTGTCCTGTCAAAACCTAACCATTTTACAAAAATTTTATTACCTCGCCTTTTAATTATTTTTTCAATTAAATATATATCAGGATTTTTAACTTTAGAAAGTTCTTGCTCGTAGAAACATCCACTAATTGGATTTTCCTGAAAATCTTTCAAAAGATATGTTACTGGATTTGTATTTTTTACATGGCTTATAGTAAATATTTCTGTAGTCCAATTTGGAATATAACCTTTTTCAAATACATGTTTAAATTTACTTATACGTACTTTATCACCAACTTGAAATCTTTTCAATTGTCTATTAACAATATAATTTTTCTTAAATATATTCAACAATAAATGTCTTTCAATTTTATTATTTACATCCTTAGGTTTCATTTTAATAGTTTGGTGCTTGGTGCTATTATACGAAAATATTAAGTCATTTAAAATGTCTATCCACTTATAACTACCACGTAAACTAAATTTCATCCACATTTTGTTTTTTAAAGTGCGATTAAATCTTTCACAAATAGATGCTTTTAAATTACTAAACGTTGAATACAAATTAATATTATATTTTGAAATAAGATTTTTAAAATTTAAATTATAAAATTCTTTTCCTTGATAATAATTTTTTTTATTGATAACACTTCTATATTACTTTTTCACATTCTCAATAAATTGTTTTATAGTATCTTGTAATGTTGTAAGCTTTATATTATTTTTAATTACATCGGATTTCAAAGATTTTATTACATCATAGATGGCGTTTACTTCGGTTTTTACAATTTTATTGACGAGATTTAAATTGACTGCATCTTTTTCGTCCTGAGCATCAGATAAATTGCAAAGTTTTTTATTTTCCATGTTAAAATCTCCTTGCGATGTAAACTTAAAATAATATTGTCTTCAAAATTTATTGGTGAATCACCAATCATTAATCCTTTATTTAATTTTCGAACACCATATACATTGTCTAATTCTTTTTTCTTTTTGTCCAATAATTGTAAATAATCGTTTACAAGTGTTTTTTCTAAAGTATAAGATGAATGATGAATTTCTGAATCTTTACTTTTAATAAAACTATCATCAAATGATGCAGTTTTAAATGACATTTCATCTTCTTCTTCTTTTATTTGTGAATTTGTATAAATATTGTCGATGGAATCCAGAATTTCTTCTTTCAATTCTTGTTCATTTTTTATTTGCATTTTAGTAGGTTGAATACTTTTTACAATTTCAATTTCATCTGTCAATTTCTTAAATGGTGTCACTATTGGTTTAAATGTGTCATTTAACGACTGTTCAATTTGTTCCTTGCCCAACTTCATTAATCTATGTTTCCATCGAATTGCTTGACTTGCTTTAGCTATTTCACCAAGAATGTTTTTTTGTTTTCGCATATTTTCAACTTGTGAAGAAGGCATGTTGTTCAATTAATGTATAAAAACATACTGTCATTTAATTATATTAGTCTTCTAATTTTATGAAGCAATTAAAGCATTTTCTATATCTACCATTATTAATTTTAGAATCTTTATCAATTACTAGAAAGTCGTGCTTATTTTTCCAACAAGAATTACAAATTTCTTTAAATTTTGTGAATGTCATATCTGTGTTAACATGATCGTCATATAAATGCTTGAGATTCATTTCATCTTGCCTAAAAAGAATTAATAAATTTACATTGTCTCGTATCAAATGTTTTGGAATACGAGCATATGTCTGACATAAGTAAAAACAATCGACGGCCTTGTGTCTATTCATAGCAAAGAACGCTTTAATGTTATCTTGTTTCTAGCACGCGACATCATCAAATATAAATATTGAGTTAGGTCGTGCATCATTTGGAGAAACTACATTTGCATGCTCATTAAATGGAAAATATTTTATACCATCTATTGGTTGTAAAACATTTTCTAAAAATTTATATTTTGGTTGATTTAAAGATTTTGAAAAAACATAGACATTTTCAAATTTTAATCCATTTGGATGTATTAAAAGTGCAAGTAATGCATTTGTTTTCCGCAGTTAGAAGGTCCACAAAATATTGCTCGTACACTATTCGGTAATAAATTACCATGTCGTTGTTTGTTTTCACTTTTTTGTACTACCGAATCAAAATTAATAACGGGTAACTTGATAGGTTGTGCATTAAACTCCATCGTTCTTTGAACTAAATAAAAACCTATAAATAATCTGCTTATAAAGCTAATTTTTTTAGTATATCATTCAGTTATGGTAAGGATATGATTGTGCACGCAAATAAAAAACAAGTCAGTTGTAAGCAATCTGTGAAAGAGATAAGACGTGGAAAAGGCATTTTAAATAAAATTATAAATAATTTACCAATTGAACTACATATTCCTGGCTATCAGTATTGTGGTCCAGGAACAAAATTAGCTAAGCGACTTGTTAGTGGTGACCAAGGAATTAATCCTTTAGACGCAGCATGTAAAGAACACGACATTTCTTATTTAAGAAATAAGGAGAATATTGAAGCTAGAAACGCTGCAGATAAAGTACTCGCGGAAAAAACTTGGAGTCGTGTTACTGCACCAAACGCTAGTGTTCGTGAAAAACTTGCCGCTTATACGATAACAAATGCAATGAAAGCCAAATCTAAATTAGGCATGGGTCTAAATAAGACAAAAAAAATCAAAGAAAGACCTACCACTACTATTTCCAGGTTAAAAAAAATTATTTCAGCAGCTAAAAAAACTATGAATCCAAGTGATAACATGAATGCTGTTATTAAATCTGCCTTACTTGGAGCACGCGTAGCTGTAAAAAAGCTGGTGGAAAAGGAAAAGTGAAAAAACCTCGCATTTTACCAGTTTCTACTAAAGTGGGGGAAATTTTACCCTTCCCTATTCCTATTTTCGCGGGACTAAGTGCAACAGGAGCCATTGCAGGTGGAGCAGCTGGTATTGCAAAAGCTGTAAATGATGCTGATGTCGCAAAAAAGCAACTGGAAGAAAGTAAACGTCATAACGAAGCAATGGAAGCTATTTCATTGGGCAAAGGACTTTATTTAAAACCTCACAAGGAAGGAGTAGGAATTCATTTAAAACCACACATTCAGGGACGTGGTTTAAAAAAAAGGAAAATTCAAAACAAAAATCCAAAGTGAAATTACCGCACCGTGCGTTAACAAACATCGATTTACTTAAACTAGCAAAGCGTTTATTATGACACATTTGTATGTCGACATTTATGTCTTAAATTTTTGTGTAATCAATTAAATATTAATGATATGTATTCTGTGTATATAAATAAATAAAATTTTAACTTTAAGAGTCAGTCTCTTATTTGAGTTAATCATGAACGAATCCATTACGTTAACGTTACCTGGTAATTCATCCATCTTAGAATCTCAATACTTTCCACCAATTGAATTATCACCATATAAAAAGTATGCATTAGGGCTTGTTGAATTTCTTTCATATAATTCGATTCCTAATGTAGATATTGGTAATAATAAATTTTATGTAGGTGATGAGCTTTATTTTATGACAACCGGAAGTTGCGATATAAGTGACATTAATAGAGATTTACAAAAAATTTTAAAAAGTCGAGGTTGTAATATTAGTATTGAACCTAATAATAATACTTTAAAATGTATTATTTATTGCGATGAAGAAATTAATTTTGAACCTAAAGACTCAATTGGTCGTTTATTAGGATTTTCTCATCGAAAATTAGCAGCTAAAGATTACCACGAATCAGATCAACCAGTTTCTATTATTAAAGTAAATTCGTTAAGAGTAGAATGTAATATAACTACAGGAGCATATATAAATGGTGAACAAGTACACACAATTCATCAATTTTTTCCTATTGTTCCACCAGGATATAAAATCGTGGAAGTACCAAATCACGTCATTTACTTGCCAGTCTCGGTCAAGACAATAGATTATATTCAATTGCGAATAGTCGATCAAGATGGAAATTTAGTTAATTTTCGAGAAGAAACTATAACTATCAGATAACACATTAAGGTCGTATAATAATAATAATGGGAATTATTTTTAAAATTCGAAATAAGGTTGAATTTAGTTATAAAACTGTAACACAATGTCAAAAAAATCAGTCGACGACAAATCTTCAAAAGATTAACACCTCAAAATCTTCAGTTTCTGAAAAATCTAGGTCTAAAAGTTGTGAAAAGAAAAAGTGGAAACGATTTACAGTATTTTGTACTTGTATTTGTGCATTTGTTTTTCGAAAAGTTATAGTTTGCTATGGAAGAGGAAATTTTAAATATTGAAAGACCAATAATTTTTGATGAATCTATTTCGCAATATGAAGTTCATGCGCAGCAACCATATGCTTCATCGAAGTACAATAATAGTGATGAAATACGAATTGCTGTTCAAAATCAGGACCACTGCCTACTGCCAAGTAAAAGTTGAATTCATATAAGTGGAAGACTTGTAAAAGCCGATGGAACTCTTGTAGCAAACACGTCACTAATTTCTAATGGCATCTGTCTCTTATTCGAAGAAGCAAAATACGAGCTTAATGGTATAGAAATTGACAAAAATAAAAATGTTGGTCTTACAAGTTTAATAAAAAATTATGTTTCTTTTAATGCAAGTCAGAGTAAATTTTTAGAAAATGTTAGCTGGTTAGAATTTACTGGTAAACCGACATTGACAAATGCACAAGGTTATTTTGATTTTTGTGTGCCATTAAATATGCTTTTTGGTTTTGCTGAAGATTATCAAAAAGTTATTGTCAACGCTACACATGAGCTTATTTTTACAAGGTCAAGAGCCGATACAAATGCAGTATTACAAACAGCACCTCTTGAAGAATTTAGAATTACAATTGAAAAAATTGAATGGTCATTACCTTATGTTAAACTGTCAGATGCTTGAAAATTTAAGTTATTAAAATATATAGAAAAGAATCCATCTATTCCAATTAGTTTTCGAACTTGGGAATTATACGAATATCCTCTCTTACCATTAACTCAAAAACACATCTGGAGTGTGAAAACTTCAACACAATTGGAAAAACCTAGATTTATTATATTAGGCTTTCAAAGAAACAAAAAAATAATATAGCTGTAAACTCGAGTTATTTTGATCATTGTAATATTACTGATGTAAAATTATTTTTAAATTCACAAGGTTTTTCATATGGTAATATGAATCTGAATTTTAATAGAAATCAATATTCTACACTGTACGAAATGTATACTAATTTTCAAACTGTTTACTATGGTAAAGAATCTCAACCTTTTTTGACAAAAAAAGAGTTTTTGGAATATGCCCCCTTAATAGTAATTGATTGTTCAAAACAAAATGAATCACTTAAAAGTGGCCCCGTGGATATTCGTTTGGAATTTGAGTCAAGAGAAAATTTTCTACTAAATACTTCCGCTTATTGTTTAATATTACATGACCGCATCATTGAATATAAACCCTTAAGTAATATTGTAAGAAAAATTGTATAAATTTAAGAACTATATTTCATTAAAATAATTTTTTTTAAAGAAGCGTTGTTAAAACAGAATTAAAGAATAAAGTTCAGTTCAGTGTCTGTTACATAATAATCAACATAACAAGTGAAAGAGATAAGCTAATAATCTTGTTACTTATACGTATTACTTCACGCAGCCTTGCTAGGAATTTGTCGTAGGTTAGTATTCTGTATACACATGTATTTTATACATTTGTGACTGTCCACGAGAAAACACGGCTTAGCTCCCAAACGTGAATTTCACAGGGCGAGCGATTGAAGTACTACGATTGAAGTTAACTACGCTTGACATACACATCTTTAAAACGATATATTGTCGAAAGTAATTGATATTTTTAACTTTTGACTTTTGCATTTTAAAAAGCAACATAAAATCTGTCGATTACCTTAAAAAACTCAAATTGATTTTTTGGACCTAGGCCGTGTTTTCTCGTGGACAGTCACATATATATAGAGTTAAGTTTCTGTCACTGCGCTGAAAAAAAGGTTTGATTTTACATTGCTAAAATGTTATACATTAAGTTACTTTTTAAATCCAAATTGTACATAAAACAGAAAAAGTAGAATAAATATTTTTATCTGTATATATTTTGCATTTCTATTTATAATTTATTTTAACCTGTAATTTTATCATACATTTTTAAATAAATTATGTAATTGTATATAAATAATAATTGGGTAATAATATTAATAATAATTTTAAATCAATAAACTTTTAATTTAATGGAATTTTAGAATAAACATTTGGTTTAAATTATCTTTCAACTTATTTTTCATATTTTTTCTAAATTTAAAATAAAGTACAATTCACGATTAATTTTTTTACAAGTTTAAGTTTCTTACCTTAAAAATAAGTTAAAAACTTCAAACTAAAGTTATTATTTTTTTTTATAATTAATTTTTTTCTTTTGAAAATTAGGAAGGGTTAAAGTTAAAAGTTACTGAAAAGTGAAATTAATGAAATAATAATGGTAAATATTCTAAAACTTATTTTACACTTTATGATTATTCTCTTTTTAAATTCTCAAAAATATTTTTTTACTAACAAGGACAAATTAAATATACAAATAATAAGTGAATGATGAAACGTATTTATTTTCACAGTTTTTTTTAATTTTATAAAATAATTATAACTATAATTGTGTGTGTGTTTTTATTCTATTATAAATTTATATCATAAAGATCAAACAAATTAAAAGATTAAAATTTAAAGATAAAGATTAATGTTACGGCCGAACTCCGTAACTTTTTATATTGTTAATACCTTTTTTAATTATATTTAAACTAAAATTACATGCAAC
This sequence comes from Leptopilina heterotoma, assembly GCF_015476425.1. Classification (NCBI taxonomy): domain Eukaryota; kingdom Metazoa; phylum Arthropoda; class Insecta; order Hymenoptera; family Figitidae; genus Leptopilina; species Leptopilina heterotoma. The sequence goes on from NW_025111108.1 coordinate 232,260, forward strand.
AATTACACGCAACATGAGATTTTGTTAAACATCACAAAAACATTTACACAAAATACAACCATTTGTAATTTCACAAAAGGTACATTCTTCTTTTTGAATATTTAAATCTAAAGTATTTTAATCGGATAAAAATCTAATTTTATATAAATAATAGATTTAATGGAATTTAACATTCCTTTAAGTTTCACAATTTGAAGTTAAAAACCTAAGAATAAAACACGGTATTTCTTAATAAATTCCTTTTCTTGGACAAACAGTTTATTGACCCTTTTGAGGAATAGTTAGAAAATATGAAAAGTAAATTGCTCAATATAAGGAGTGGTGCATCTAAGTCACTGAACTCGGATCGCGCCACTGCCTAAATCTGCAAGCTTGCAGAATTGGCTTGGCAACAGTCAAGTGCAATAAACTTCACATACGATTTCCCCACTAAATCGTCTTTCAATAAAATTGATTGACACTGGGAAATCTGGGCAGTTTAAGCCAGGCCGTTGTAGCCGGCAGTTAGCCCGGGCAGTTTAGGCCCGCAGTTTAGTCCAGGTCGTAGTCACCTGTAGTTATAGCCGGCAGTTTTGGGCCAGGCATTTTCGAAGTCCGGCAAGTTAGCCGTGTTCAAAGTTGAAATATTTCTTAGAAGTTTTAAAGAGTTAAATTAAGAAAAGTTCGTTCAAGAAGAAGTGAATTTATTTGAGAAAAATACAATTAAATCGAAGTAAAAAGGGTTGAATTGAATACATATGTTTGAATAAAATAAAATAATTGAAGTGCATAATTGAAAGAATTGATGAAGTAAAAAAACATAAAATATTGAAATAAAGTGAAAGAAAATAAATAAAGAGAATTTATTAAATAAATATTGAGAATACAGAATTGAAGAAAATAATAAAATAAAAGAGTAAAGAATAAATATAAAGAAGTTGTGATTCATACAAAAGAATAAAATAATTTAAAGTAAAGTAAAAAAATCTAGAGTCAGCAGAAAGATAAACATAATTCTAATAAATATAAAGGATTTGTTTTAATTCCAATATATGTAAAGACAACCTTTCTTTACGAGGTTTAAGTCTCAGGTTTAGTGTATTCCTAAAGGAATATTAAAGTTCTCAGTGAAAATATCAATCTAGTGACCGTAGATTTGGTATTTCCCCAATTTTCTGGAATAACCGTGTCGAGACAGACAGAAAGATAAAACATTCGTCATTGGATTCACATTTCAGGGAAAGAATTTCTAAGTATTGAGTAAAGCATCTTGTATTAAATTACATAGTCTTACACCACATAACACACATACATATTTCTATTTTTTCTACACACATAAAAGTTAGCGAATTTGTAATAGGGACTTTTTGTGGGTAAAATACATATTATCATTGTTCTTTAACTTAATTCTGTTTTTAATTTCAATTATCCTATCTTCTCCGAATTCAATGAGTAGGTTTCTCACCCCTTGGTTGAATCAATAACCAAGAAGAGAGAGAATCTACTACCTATACGATTTTCGTCCGAAGGACATGTTAGTTGAAGTTTTTAAAAATTAATATTTATAAATTAAATAAATTTCTAAAATACTACTTTAACAATTAAAAAGAATAAGGCAACTAAACATTCATTTTAGTTATTTTTCTTAACAATTATAATTTTTTTCATTTTATTTCTTTATCGGCATTTATTCCTCGCTTATTCCTTCATCAGTATCTATATCATCGACTTTCATAGGAATATCCTCGTTTCTTTGTTCCACATCTGCTCCACTTACATCACCATTGCCTTCATTAACTACAGGCTTATCTACTGTGTCGTAGCCGTCGTCTATAGTTTTAATTTCAACAGGACTCTCTTTTTCTTCTGTTGGTTTCTCTTCATCGTATTCTCCTACTGCCTTGCCCTCTTCTTCATGTGACACCGCCTCTTCCTCTCCTTCATGTCTCGCCACCTTGTCCTCTCCTTCGTTTCCTTCACGATGTGGTATATCACTCTCTGTTTCTTCTTTAAAATGCAAACTCATTTCAGGATAAAACATATTATATAAATGTTCATCACCAGTAGCCGTGTGAATCATGCTTTCGGGGATTTGAAGTTCTGGTCTTCGTTGTAATATAAATGACGTCTCGTAAACTCTCACCAATTCTACAATTAGTTCTTGATGTCTTAGATAAATTTTATCTCCATCTTCCAATTGTATGTAGAAATTGTAATTCTGAAGCGCTATTGCAATCATTAGTGCATTTCTGAAATGTGACAAATCTGATTCCACCGTTACCCATTCGACAGGTATTTTAGCAGTGACCAGGAAGCAAGCATATGGTTCACCACTCTGTAAACAAGACAAAAAAAAATATATTATAATTTTTTTTTATTTATTTATTTTGATATATTACTAATATATTCATTTATTTATTGTTATTCAAAATTTAAATTAATATTACTTAATTTATCTTAATATTTTTAAATTTATTTCAATTAAAATTTGTTTGTAAACAATAATTATTTGTTTATATATATTAACAACAATTATTTTTAGTCCTTTTAATTTATTAATATATTTATATTTATTAAAAGTTTGAAATAATAATTATTAGTTAATTATTCACTTATTTTAAATTTATTATTTTTATTAATTGAATTATTTTTAAGAGAATTGTAAAAATCAAATAACAATAGAAGAGTGGGAAGAGTTTCATGCCTCTGTATATCCGAATCGAGTAAACTTGGATTTGGGTTTTTTCAATAGAAGCGTACCTGAGCTGGATGGAGAAATCTCGCTCGCGGAGGTTGTGTTCGCGCTTAATAAATGTAAAATCGGTAAAGCCCCAGGTATGGACGGCATTAATGCTGAATTTTATAAGAACTTACCACCAACCTGGATCTTTTTAGTACACTCATTTTTCAATAAAATTATAGAAGAGGAGCGAGCTCCTGAGGCTTGGTCACGGGCAATTATCACATTAATATATAAAAAAGGTGAAAAAACAAATCCTAATAACTATAGAGGTATTGCCTTATGTAACATCAACATTGCTAAAATTTTGACACAAATTTTAGTTACCAGACTATCAGGATGGGCCGAAGGAAACTCGCTTCTACCAGAATCTCAAAATGGTTTTAGATCCAGCAGAAATTGTGTAGATAATATATATACCTTACAATCTGCACTGCAGTTTCGTTTAAGATTGAAAAAATCATCTGCATGTGCTTTATTTATAGACTTCCGATGAGCTTTTGACTCTGTGTCACATTCATTACTTTGGCAAAAGTTATATGATATGGAGATGAGTGGTAAAATGATTAAAATCATTAAGTTAATCTATGACCGAGCATCTTTTATGGTTAGGATTGGGAATGAATTTTCAAACCCAATTGAGGTAACGGAGGGTGTACTCCAAGGAAAACCACTCAGTCCCATGTTATTTACGCTGTTTCTTGCGGATTTCGAAAAAAGCTCAGAGACGCTGGAAATGAGGGCATAAATATTAACGGTTGTGCAAGTCTGCTCTTGTCTTTGTATGCTGATGATGCAGTTGTTGTGGCGAACTCTCCAACGAGAATGCGAAAATTAATAAGAGCAATTGAGAAATACTGTAATTCAAATAACTTGTAAATACCTTAAAAACTGAAATTGTACACTTCAGAAGGGCGGGAAAAGCAACAAAGGAGAAATTTGTTATGAACGGAGAACAACTTAACATTGTTGGTTCTTATAATTATTTAGGCGTTGTTCTCTCTAGTTCTACACTTAACATAAAGGCAACCGAAAACGCAATTACTAGGTCAAATCAGGCCTTCGGTGTAGTTAAGCAGATTGTATATAATGGTAAAATAAATTATTGGTCTTCTCAAAGTAAGTTATATCATAGTATTGATGCGGCGACTCTTATGTATTGTATACATGTATGGGGGTTGAGACATTTGTCAGCTCCTGTCTTTGCCAAAGTATACTTTTAACGCGGCTTTGCGATTGGAACTGGGCATTGTGAGTTTCGAGTTTAAGATTTTCAAAGCGGCTTATTTATGTCATTAAAATATTATCTATGGATGGGACTCGATTGCCTCGGTTATGTTTTATGCGACAGGTTAAATTAATGCAACGTATTGAAGTAGCACCCGAGTATAATTGGGTTGCCCAACTAAACGTATTTTTGGAAAAAATTAATATAACAGACTTATGGAGCTCTCTTAATTTACAAACGTGGACCGAAAAAATGAGTCTTGCTTTAAAACGGTATGAAAGATACCTTAAGTTTTCAGATATTGTCCGGTACGAACAATCCAATTCGAAGTTGCATAATATAATGAGAACTTTAGAAGATAAAACAGCTTTATATTTGTATAGAAAAAGAAAAACATACTTGACTAAAATTTTCGTTCAATTGCGCTTCGCTTCAAAATATTATGTAAGATTTTTGTACAAAGGAAATTTATATAGTTGGGATCAGTGTGCAGTTTGTAGTTTGTGTAACCGGGAAGAAAGTGAAACATTGTACCATTTTCTTTTCACGTGTCCAATCTACGAAGGCTACAGAAATTTTTATCTAAAACAATTTGATTTAAATAATGTTCAAAATTGTGATGCTTTGACCCGGCTCTGTAATGCGCCTGACGAAAGAGCTATAAAGAATGTGTGCCTTTACATTGTAAACAGCCTTTTAATGCGATCGTTTATCCTGAATGAATGAAAAAAAAACAAAAAAAACAGAAAAAAAAAATTTTACGGAACTTCCTGCTACAAAATGTAAATTTTATAAAGCAGAATAAATAAATAAAAAAATATTTTAAACTATTTATTTATTCTTCATAGTAAAGTAATTAGCAAAAATTATCCTTTAATAATAGTTATTTATGATACAAGTGCGTAAAATCGTTGATTATACGAGTGTGACGTTTGCAGCTCGAGCCGAAGGCGAGTGCTGCAAGTCACACAAGTATAATCTGATTTACGCACGAGTGTCATACAAAATTTTTTGCAACACTAAAACAACTAAACTTGCAGCAATATTGCCAATATTACTGAAAGTTTAGGTGTAGTGGGGGAACTGTTAAATGAAGTTTTCTAGAAGCTAAAATAAAAATGTGATTGTAAATTGTTGTTTAAAAGCTTTAATTCATGGTTTCTCATCAAACAGTCACAAGAATGCGTAAAGTAATCATTTTACGCACTGAAAATCACTTTACACACTGGAATTCACTTTACACACTGCTAGCGGTGTGTAAAGTAACACTTTACACACCGCTATAAAATGAAGTACTTTACACACAGTTTTCTGTGTGTAAAATTCAATTTTACAGGTTAGTGTTGCAAAAAAAATTTACTTACTGTGGCATTTGTGCCTCGTCGCTCGAATTTGAACCCTAATGATGATTCACTTAATTCAGCTGTTACACCTTTGTAAGTCATAGTAGTTTTTCCTTCAGAATGGAGAGTATTTCTCTTCAAATCTCGTGCTCTTACAGCTATTGCCATCATGCAAACTTTTCTAAAATTGTGTGCTGAAGACGATCTACAGAACCATTCTGCTGGAGCTTTTACAGAAATAATATAAGTAGCCTCTTAAACATCTTCCGTACTGTAAAAAAAGTTAAAATTAAAAAATAATATTTAAATATTAAAATCATTAAAAAATCGAAATTATTAAAGCAAAAAATTATTTAATTAAAAAAAATTATTAAATTATTAAAATAAATAAAAAAAAAAATTTTAAACAAATTAAAAATAATTAACAAATTTTTTAAAAATTGTTAATTAATTATTTAAAAATTGTTAAATAATTATTTTAAAAAATTAATTAGTTGTTAAAAAAAATTATTAAATAAATATTTAAAATAAAAGATAATTAACTAATTAATTCTATAAAAATTTGTTAATTATTAAAAAAAAACATTATAAAATTATTAGGAATAAAAAATTTTTTTTTAACAAATTAAAGTTCTTAAAAAATTGTTAATTAATTTTTTAAAAATGTTAATTAATTCTTCAAAAACTTGTTAGTTATTAAAAAAAAATCATTATAAAAAATTATTAAAAATAAATCAAAATTTTTAAAACAAATTAAAAATAAAAATTGTTAATTAATTATTATTTAAAAAATGGTTAAATAATTATTTTGAAAAATTAATTAGTTGTTAAAAAAAATTATTAATTAAGTATTTTTAAAAAATGTTAATTAACTAATTAATTCTTTAAAAATTTGTTAATTATTAAAAAAATCATTATAAAATTATTGGGAATAAAACAAATTTTTTTTAAAATGTTAATTAATTAATTTTTCAAAAACTTGTCAGTTAATAACAAAATCATTATAAAATTATTAAGAATAAATCAAAAATTTTTTAAAACAAATTAAAGATATTAAAAAAATTCTTAATTAATTAAAAAAAAATTGTTCATTAATTAATTAATTATTAAAAAAAAATTGTAATTAATTACCTATAAAAAACTATTAATTGATTATTTTAAAACTTGTTATTTAATTACACAGTGCAACATTTTTGAGGTCATCGAATGTGCACTAAGTTTTGACTTCAGTTTCTGAAAGTACTTATTAAAACTAGCAAAAGCCTATTTCAGTTTTGCTAGATTAGCTCGGATTTGAGTTTTATCAACATTTGAATTTTTTTTTAAAATTTCACATTTTTCAGTTTTCTGATACGGGCGAATGGGAACACTGGCTATTAAAGTTTATTAAAAAAATTCGCAATGGTCACAATTTGAAAAGCAATAATCCCTCTTTAATTACAGAGAAAGAAAAAAATGAGTAATTTGGTCGAAAATTGTTCCAGTTACGAATTTTTTTTTGGTTTCTTACATTTTTTGGTTTTATGAAAAGGGCGGGTAAGAAAGCTGGCTATTAAAAGATTATTAAAAAAAATTTCGCAGTGGTCACCATTTAAAGAGCAATAATTCCTCTTTAATTTCTGACATTGAAAAAAAAATTTGGTCGAAAATTATTTGAGTTATGAATTTTTTTTGTAATTTTTCAAATTTTTCGGTTTTTTTAATACGAGAGGGTTGGAACGCTATCTATTAAAAGTTTATTACACAAGATTCCCAATTGTCATAATTTGAAAAGCAATAATCGCTCTTTAAATTCGAATAAAGAAAAAAAAATTTGGTCAAAAATTGTTCGAGTTACGAATTTTCTTTTGACTTTTTCACATTTTTCGGTTTTTTGATAAAGCGGGTGGAAACGCTGGCTATTAGAAGTTTATAAAAAAAATTCGCAATTGTCACCATTTGAAGAGCAGTAATTCCAACCTAATTTCTGACATTGAAAAAAAAATTTGGTCGAAAATTGTTCGAGTTATGAATTTTTTTCGTACTTTTGCAAATTTTTTTTGTTTTTGATCCGGGCGGGTGAGAACGCTGGTTATTAAATTTTTCTTTTTTAAAAACGCAATAGTCACATTTTGGAGAGCAATACTTCCTCTTTAATTTCTGACAAAGAAAACAAAATTTGGTCAAAAATTGTTCCACTTATTAATTTTTTTGACTTTTTCACATTTTTCAATTTTTTGATCAGGCGGGTGGGAACGCAGGCTATTAAAAATTTATAAAAAAAATTTCGAATGATCACAATTTGAAGAGCATAATTCCGTCTTTAATTTCTGATCAAGATAAAATATTTGATTCGAAATATTTGGTTTCGAAAAAAGTCAAAAAAAAAAAAAACAAAACCCTTGGTTGCACAGGACCGCGGGTATACAAATGTACAGAAATAAATAAATAACACGAATAATTTTCTACCAATTTTTTTTCTTTTATCAGAAATTAAAGAAGGATTATTGCATTTTAAAATTTGACCGTTGTGAATTTTTATAATTCATTTTTAATAGCCAGCGTTTCCACCCGCTTTATCAAAAAACCGAAAAATGTGAAAAAGTAAAAAAAAAATCATAACTCGAACAATTTTTGACCAAATTTTTTTTTCAAAGTCAGAAACTAAAGAGGAATTATTGCTCTTCAAATGATTACCACTGCGAATTTTTTTTATAATCTTTTAATAGCCAGCTTTCTCACCCACCCGTTTCATAAAACCAAAAAATGTAAACAAGCCAAAAAAATTCGTAACTGGAACAATTTTCGACCAAATTTTTTTTTTTCTCTCTAATTAAAGAGGGATTATTGCTTTTCAACACGGAGAGAAGAGTTATAGTGAGTTGTACTATTACGCATTTAGTAAGAAAATTTGAGTTGTCACAAATAAATATTAAGTAAAGGTTACAAAACAGCGTTCAATTTTTTTTGTCGATCAAACTAAACATAGAAGTAAGGATGAATGTCTGCTTAGTAAAGCAGACAAAACTAATTCTGTTTACATTTTTAATCATATTATTAATTGAACTTTAAAAAAATATTAAAATTAATTAAAAAGCTACCTATTAAAAATTAAACGAAATCGAGAAAAAATATTATTTTTCAAAACTTTATTTGCAGTGTTATACTTATTATTTATGTTTGTTATTACAACAAATATTAGGTTATTGTTATCATATTAATTATAAAAAAAAGTTTAGCTGTTTATTTAAATATGCGACAAATATATTTTGTAAAGAAATATAGCTCTTATAATTTTCTCTATTTAACTAAACAATTACAGAAATTATAATTTTTAAATTGATTTATTATTGTTACCTTATATCACCGTCAGTGTATTTTTGTAAAATATCACTTGATTTTCTTCTCGTTCCCCATATATAATAAATTTTTGAAAAAATAATTAATTAATAATAATTATTTCTAAATAATTAATTATTTATAAAGTGTTAACTATTATATTAATTATTATAAAAGAGGTTAAATTTTATTTTGGTAAATTGTAAACAGAATCGCAGATATGACAATTTATATCTTAGACGATACTAATGAAGTTAGTAGTCTTAATAACTAAACGGCCGTTTAGTGAAGTTTACTTTTTGTTTTGTTAAACGAAAAAGTCACCATATTGTTTAGTAACTATGACTCAGGGCTGAGTAAGATTGACTACTTTCTTCTCTCCGTGAAATTTTGACCATTGCGAATTTTTTTAATAAACTTTTTATAGCCAGTGTTCCCATCAGCCCGTATCAGAAAACTGAAAAATGTGAAAATTCAAAAAAAAATTCAAATGTCGATAAAATTTAAATCCGAGCTAATCTTGCAAAACTGAAATAGGTTTTTGCTAGTTTCGATAAGTACTTTCAGAAACTGAAGTCAAAACTTAGTGCACATTTTATTTGTTGCACTGTGTTATTAGAATTTGTTAATTAATTGATTAATTATTAAAAAATTGATAAAAAATTATTATTAATTATTTAAATATTTTTAGAAATTTTTAATTAATTCTTTAAAAACTTGTTAATTAATTAATTAATTATTAAAAAATAAATTTATAATTTAAAAACTTACTTATTTTAAACAACGCGCACTGTTTAAAAAATCCAAATTATGAAGAGCACTGTCTTTACGAAGGTGATGAATATAGTGTCACTTTATTAATGAAGCACCCCATTAATCAAGCTCCTTTTTATACACGCAGTATTGTTTAGAAAATATGAGACGAAGATAAAAGTATGAATTGAAAGAAGAAGGTAGAATCTGATGAAGTTCTCACTCTTACGGGATGAGATAGATGCTTCTATCTTTATGATGCAATGTTCTCTTTTTTTATTTAATTATAATTACAATTATATTTTTCTCATAGTTTTTAAAACCCCAAGGTAATGTATCAGTACAATTTGGTAAAAGCATTCTTTTATCATCATTCCAACTTATAACGTTTTTGGTTTGTTTTAAAGTATACACTTCATGTTTTTGACTTTTTATTAAATGTTGCGATTTTCTTAAATTTTTATAGTTGAAAAGTGCATTTTTATAGTCTCGAAATGTTATTTTTTTTAACGTTGAACCTTTAACACCTTTAGCTTTTTTCTTTTCTTTCTTTTCTCCTAATATTTTGTATGTATATAGATTAGAGCGCAAACCTATAAATTCAGTTACAATTTTTCCATTGCATTCGTCTTTCATTAATCCCAATATTTTTTTATTTGCTAATGGAATTCCATAAATATTATTTTGTGGATAATCAGAAGTATCAAAAAATTTTAAATCTCGTTTTATGTAGTCATAAAAATTTGGAACTTTTAAATGGTAAATTAAACTGTCTGTATCAGTGTATAGCAATTTAGATTTTTCACCAAATGTTTTTTTATGTAGTTGTAATGAAAATCATACGTATACAATTTTGATACATCTAAAATACTAAATCCAACATAAATTGGTTTATTGAAATTAACTTTTAGTCCATTAAGCTCAATAATTACCAAATTATTATCAAATATATTGCAACTATGGAAATTTGGTTTAGCAATAAGAGCTTTTGCTCCGTATCTACCATCCCATTTTGTTACAATTCTAATATCTTTATGTTTTCTTACATTCTCCATGGTTTTCCCAAAAACTGAATTGTTCATCAACTTGTAAAAGTTTTTTTCAAATACGTTAGAACTGTTTTTTCCTAATTCCGTATTTAAATCAATATATTTTTTTAACCATTGAGATTGCTTAAATTTTAATATTCGATGAATTTTTTTCAATTTCAATCCTAGTTTTAAATAATATTTTAAATTTTTATAATGAATAATATATTTTTCCTTTGGAAGTAAATTAGTTATTAATTTTGGTAATTTACTATCAGGATTTGGAGGAACGAAATGTTCTGGACATAGTGGCAAATCTTTATGCAATTCATGTAAATCTTTTGGATATTCTAGGTCTACTTCTAAAATATAACCACAGGGAGAATCATCTGGAATTTCAAAAATATCAAAATTCATTAAATTTGTTTTCCACTGAAAATCTGATATAGGTAAAAATTCGCTCATTCCTGCACCATATTAATTATTTATGTCAAAGTACATAATATATGATTCTTCAATATTTTTATCAAAATCTAAGTCCATGAATCTATTATTAGCTTTTGCATATCTGTTCGAACATTGGGAAACTCCACCTGTAATACCTTTTTCCAAAAAAGCACCATATCCACGTCGGTCAACAATTCTAATTCTACCTTTGTTAACTTGAGCATTGCATCAAATGCAAGCCCAGGTGCAGTAAAATAATGTAAAGGGTCTAAATTATAGGCTGATAAACAAATTTTTCGAAAATTTTCAAATATATCAGCCAAAAGTAAGACGTCCGTTTTTAAATACAAGTCGGAATAATCTCCTAATGTTCTTAATTAAAACGTGGTCCAAACTTTACAAGCGTGGAAGTAATCATCTTCTGAAATGTGTGAATCATTTAATTTTGAATAAAATTCATTTTTTTGTGGTAAGTGATTTTCTTCCAGTTTATTCCAATTATTATTGATATACTCATATGGAAAAACTCCTTTTCTAGTTAATAAATTAAATTTATCAATATCATCAGAATATTTCCCTGTTATTTTCCTTTCATCATTTTTAAGAAAGCATGCCAATTTATCCAAACTAGTGGGCATAAATTTAAAAGAATCTAGAAATCTTAAACTAACGTTTGTTCCTTCAACATATTTAGTAAAAGATATATATTTCTCTTTATTTATAGGCAATAGCTTAACAGAACCTTCAAAAGATGTACATAATTCTTTTATAAAAAAATGAGAATCATATCCTGAGAGATTGTGAAAAATTACTGGAATTACATGAGCATTTTTATAATTTATATTACACACCTGATGAGTAGCACCTCTGTACTTTCCTGTAAAATGATTGTGGTCTCTGCATTTAATGTCATCATTGTTAAATGTGTTTTCACAAATATAACATTTTTCGGCATTTTGAAACTCAAACTCTTGTTGATATGTTAAAGGTTCCATTGGAACAATTTTTTTAAAATAAAAGTCAACTAGATTTGAAATTTCCTTTAATTTATTTATAAACCACGATACACAATCTTTGCCTCTATAACTTTCAAATACTGAAATCGAATCATCAAACTTACATTTTAAATAAAATGCGACACTGTGTGCAACGGGTTTTTGATATGCACCAGAAACTATTGTATTACACAGCCACACAAAAAAAAAGTTCTGATCTGGAGGTCTCACTATGTAGACTTTACGTTTTTTGGGTCGCTGAATCCGAATCCGAGGTCCACTTAACCCCATCAGATCAGGATTTTGACATAACCTCAAAAAACCAATATGGCGGACACATTTTTGAAAAGTTCATCGGATTCGCTTGAAATTCGTTACTCGGGGGTTTTTGGGGTCGCTGATTACGAATTTGAAGTCTGATTTCAAAAATTCAAAATGGCGGATTCAATGTGGCGGACACGTTTTTGAAAAATTTATCGGATTCGCTTGAAATTCGTTACTCTGGGGTTTTTGGGGTCGCTGATTGCGAATCTGATGTCGGTTTTTGATGGGGTTAAATGGACCTCGGATTCGGATTCAGCGACCCAAAAAACATAAAGTCTACATAGTGAGACCCCCAGATCAGAACTTTTTTTTTGTGTGGCTGTGTTATTATTGTTAATAGATTCTAAAATACTTTTCGTATCAGCAGATATGACAAACGGAACATTTTCTTTGAACCTAAAATTTTTAAATTTTTAAATATTTTTATTTTCTTTTGGTAAAATAATTCTACATTTATTTAACGAGGTGCAATCAATTTTATGGTCTTCTAAAGATTTTTCATATTTAAAGTGACATAAGCATCTGTCACAAATCAAGGTTTAATTATGATCCTTCGAAAATTGAGATTTAACTAACCGAGACAAATTACGAATCCATGGAAAATGATAATTTGCACCATTTTCAAAATAATTATTGGCATTTTTAATCATCAATAAGTGAATAGTTTGTTTTTTAGAATATTGCTCACTTAGATATAAAGGAACTATTTCATTTTTATTATTTTCACTACTATCAAATCCATAAATGTTTATTGCTAAACTATTCATTTTTTAAAATTTAGTTATATCTGTTAAAGCAATAGGAAAATTAATTCCTTCATATTTTAAAACTGTTCTAAAATCAGGATAAGAGCTCGTAACAGTTGAATTATTTTTAACAGGATGTAATGCTGATACTATCGACCAAAGAAAGCAGAAATTATCTTTATTTTTAATATTTACAACAGTCTTTTTATCTCTTATAAATTTTGGCAATTCTATAAATGTACTAGAGCTTCCTTGTAATGGTGCGTACCTATTAATATTTACTATCAAATTTGTCCATAACGATTGTTACATTACGTCAAAAACTGTGTATTTTGTCATATATTTACACTGAGCAAACATACTTAATTCAAATAAAAAAATTATGTTAAGTGATTTTGTTTAATTGAAATTAGTTTGTAACCTTAATCCCAATATATAAAAAATATCTACTGCTTTGATTCAAAAATATTATTTGTTTGAATAATTATGTTTAATTTAAACATATTTTCCGTTTTGATTTAAGCAAAAATTATGTTTAAAAATTTTCTGTTTGATTTACACTTAAAAGTTGATTGCAAATAATTTAAAATCAACCATAACTTTTATTTGAATTAAATATATTATTTTTTTAAATGAACCAAAAAATATGTTTGAATTAAACTTAAATATGTTTGACTGTATAGCAAAGCTATTTTAAGTATATATATATATATATATATATATATATTATATATATATTATATTATTATATTATTATTATATATATATTATATATATATTATATTTTAGCTATTTTAAGCTATTTTAAGGTCGTGGGCTCGTATCCCACCATGCTACCGCTTTTTCTGGATTCTTTGATAATTTTGAAATTATTAATTAATTTCGAAAATATTTTTCAGATTAATCAGGTTTCTGTATTCAGGCAGCTGTGCTGTCGATACATATGAAATCTAAGAGCTTATAGAGATTTATTTAAGATATTTAATTTGTTTGTATAAATTTGATTCGGATTATTGATAGCTTCTTTCTTCTTAATATTTTAAGTTTGATTTAAACAAAATATGTTTGTTCTAAATAAATCGTTTTCTCAGTGTATTGTGATTTATTATGATGCATTCATATTAAGAAATTTTCTTAATATAATAATGTTTTAAACAGTATTTAAAATTTATAAAAATTAAAATAAATATAAAAAATACAGATAGGGGGTTGGCGCGCGAAGTATACATATATAGGTTGTGGTCAAAGTCTGGAGTGCGGGCAATCCGCGGAGTGCCCGGGCACTTCGCAGTGTGCCCAAGCTGTTTTAGGCAAAGTCCGAAATACTGATTTATTTCATTATGGCATTTGGAATTGCACATAACATTATTTTTTTACACTTGTAAGCCTTACTTATAAATTTTTTTGTGCAATTGCATTTGATAAATCCTTCTAGTCCAAATAGTGACTCCTCACCATTAATATGCGGAACTGAAACAATTTTTTGTGGGATTTATGTCAATTTTAAAAATCAAAATAATTTTATTTATAAATTGAATAGACAAAGAGATGATGTTATCCTTTATACTTGAAAAGCAATACACTGCAATTAAATAGATTCTAAATACAAATGAAGAAATACAAACAAGCCTATAATGTCATGATTTCATATTTTATATGAAAAAGATAATTAATAAATTTTAAATTCAATTTAGTGGAAGCTTTTAGAATTACATTTTTCAACATTTTAGTCAATCCTTCCCTATTAGGGAATGAAACACACGGCCCGATATGGCCCTGATCAGGAAATCCACATTTGATCGCCGCCCCGATCTGGCCCAGGTCGGGCAGTGTGTTTCATTTCCTAATATGGCCATAGTAGGGATATTTCTACACGGGAAAGTAAAGTGTGTCTATTTAGTAAATTAGACCGTAACAAGTGCGTTTACACGTGTTTTTCAATATAGGTGATATAAAATATTTTTGTCACTTAGAAATTTAAATCATTGAATACTTACCACCAATTACAATAAAATCATAATAATTTTCAGCAGGATTTGTAGGAATTATTCTTTCACACAGTTGAGAAACTTCCCTTTTTCCTCTTATAAATGTATCTAATAGCGTCATAAATAATACAAATTGCGACCCTGGACACCCTTGTGCCAAAGTTGGTCCTAAGAATGGGTCAGAACAATGTGGTATTGATGATAGTTGATAAGACATCCTAAAAAAGAATATTAATATTGTAATTAAAAAAATATAAACAAACTAAAAGAAGGAAATTTCATATTTATGCTCTTCACTGACACTTAATCACTTTCCCAGTGGGCACAGGGATGTCTAAAAGACGTCTCAGAAACATCCCTTTTTGTCCACGGACAATTCGGGGACAATGATGGTAATGTCTCTGAGTCATCAAAAAGACGTTTTATGTCTGGTCCAAAAGACGCCCAAGAGACGTCTAAAAGACATAAGAAAGGACGTCTAAACTACATCTTGAAGACGTCTTTTGGGCGTCTAAAAGAAATAAAAGGGACATCTAAAAGACGTCTTTTGGCCGTCCTTTTTACATTCCTTCAGATCTTAAATAGACATTGTTTTATAACGTTTTCTAAGTTGAAACACAGTAATATTGTATTAAATTTATTTTAAGTTTAATTTTATTTTTTCTAAAATGTGTAGAAATAATGAAAAAATTCCTACGAAGCTGGGATCGAACTCGGATACCTTGGGCATGAAGCACTGCGCCTTAAGCCCCTCAGCCGTTCAAGACAGATATAAACATCTACAAAGTTAACGATCTCACTTGTCAATGAAATAAATTTAACTTAGAAAAATTCCAATGAATTTTACATTTATGAATTTCTAAGTCCAAGTTAAACTTAGAAAATTATTATTTTTTTTTGAAAATTTTTCTATTTTCAAAAGTTAAATCAAAAGGACAGTAAGGAAGAGTAAGATTTTTAGACGAAGATAACACAGCCACACAAAAAAAATAAAAAGTTCTGATCTGGGGGTCTCACTATATAGACTTTATGTTTTTTGGGTCGCTGAATCCAAATCCGAGGTCCATTTAACCCCATCAGATCAGGATTTTGACATAACCTCAGAAAACCAATATGGTGGACATGTTTTTGAAAAGTTTATCGGATTCGCTTGAAATTCGTTACTCGGGGGTTTTTGGGGTCGTTGATTACGAATTTAAAGTCTGATTTCGAAAATTCAAAATGGCGGATCCAATATGGCGGACACGTTTTTGAAAAATTCATCGGATTCGCTTAAAACTCGTTACTCGGGGGTTTTTTGGGTCGATGATTACGAATTTTAAGTCAATATCAAAAATTCAAAATGGTGCATGCAATAAATATGTTCTTTTAAGGAATTAAGAACTTGAGTTATTCAATTTACAAGGAATTACTCTATATCTTACGTGTGCCTGCATCCAGGGCACCTCCACGAGGTGACAATGGGCAACGGAGTTTTCCGCTATCCGGCTAAGTCACTGGGTAATAGCTTCGATGCCGTCATGGCAGACACACGTAGAAAACGTGTTACTATGCAGGGACTCGGAACCCCAGTATCGGCGGTTGAGGGTTAGAAAGCAGGCTCTCAGGCGTCGTCATCCAACAACATAGCCTGATAGCGGACAAACTCCGTTGCCCACCGTTGGTGCCCTGGATGCAGACACACGTAAGATATAGCGTAATTCTGGGTGAATTGGATCACTCAAGTTCTTAATTCCTTTAAAGAACATATTTATTAGATGCACCATTTTTAATTTTTAAAATTGACTTTAAATTTGTAATCAGCGACCCAAAAAACACCCCCGAGTAACGAGTTTCAAGCGAATCCGATGAATTTTTTAAAAACGTGGCCGCAATATTGGATCCGCCCATTTGAATTTTTGAAATCAGACTTCAAATTCGTAATTAGCGACCCCAAAAACCCCCAAGTAACGAGTTTTAAGCGAATCCGATAAACTTTTCAAAAACATGTCCGCCATATTGGATCCGACATTTTGAATTTTTGAAATCTGACTTTAAATTCGTAATCAGCGACCCCAAAAACCACGAGTAACGAGTTTTAAGCTAATCTGATAAATTTTTCAAAAACGTGTCCGCCATATTGGATCCGCCATTTTGAATTTTTGAAATCAGACTTTAAATTCGTAATCAACGACCCCAAAAATTTTTAACAGGTAAGTCAACTACGCGGAAAATAAAAATATAACTTCTTGTCTTTTTCAAGTAAGTCGCGGTGGGACTTAAAGTAAGATCGATGAGACCTCGGGAACAAGATCGCGGTAAATATTAAGCAGAGTATGGCAAGGATCGCGTGCATTTAGAGTTCGCGGGCAATGTTTGTAGGAGTCAGCTGCCGTCGGTATGATGCATACTGTTGGTACCTATATTGTTGAATTTTACTGACGTATGGTTTTAGTATAAATGCCCACTTTTCGCGGATTTTTACGCTTAAAAGAACAAAGAACACTCGCGCACTAATTAAAGGATTCGTTTGCGGTTAGCTGATATCTTTTCTCGACAACAGTCCTATCACAGGGAATTGACTCCATAGCTGTCAAGGAGATCCTCATGTTTTTTTTCTAGGATGTATGCTCTTTTCAAACTATTTTAAACGCTTTGGTTTTTTACCCGTCATTAATTCGGTTGGTGTCGAGTCAGGGTGCTGTCCCATGCTGAGCAGAAAACAGAATGCAAAGCAGAATTTCGTGAGTGCAAGAGAGATAGTCAGATATCACTATCCTTTCCACTCTCACGAAATTCTGCTTTGCATTGTGTTTTCTGCTCAACATGGGACCGTACCCTCAGTCGTCTTGTGATATACCTTATTTATCAACGTTTCAACGATTGATAATCGCGATAACTAACCACTGTGAGCATTCTCGTTTAATTGGATCCGCGAGAAATTCGAGATTTCCCGGTTTACTCTCTCTACTATATTAAACTGGAAGTGTCGGATTGAATTTAAGATGTGGGAGATGTTTTCTTTAGCCAGTTTCTCTCTCCACACGCTGGAGGTGAACTGCGTTTCGTGGTCAGTTACTACTTTTGAGGACTTCCCGTAGGTTGGTATGTAATCCGAAAGTAGTCTCTTGATACACGCAGCCGTTGTCTGTTTTCGCATTCCATAGAGCCTTACTAACTTTGTAAACCCATCTAAGATCGCCAACACCTTCTACATTTCTCCGCACTTGCGGTATACCAATCCGTTTTCTCGTTAATTCTCTCACCGTGATTCTCATTTGTTAGTAGGTCGTTTATTCAGGTATTCTTTTCTTGCTCCGCGTGCAGGTTCCTAAGTTTTTTCATCAACTTACTAGAAGGTGAGTAAGCCAGGGAACATATTATTGTAATGTGTTTATCTTTAGCGATCCCTTCCGGTATGGTCGTAGAAGCATATCTACTCAGGGCGTCCGCTACAACGTTATCCTTCCCTGGACAATACAATATTTTCGCCCCTCGAAAAGTACGGCTAGCACAGGTAATAATCATCAATACCCTTATACACTGGAAACTCCGAAGAGCGGTATTCCGAAGAGCGAAATAAAAATGGCGCGACGCGGTAAACAGTTAGAGGGGGAGACATGGGCGGGTTTAGAAACTGAAATCTACAAGCAGGAGCGTCTATTTAAAGTGTTCCGTGAGTTCACGTGGAGTGTGCATTAAGTTTTTAGAAAAAAGACAGAAAAAAAAAACTTTCTTGATATCGAAGAAAAAAGTAAAATAATTAAAAAAGTAAAAGCCGGTGCTGACAAAGACACAATTTTAATGGAACATAAAATTAGTAAAACTGCATTTTATAAAATTATCAATTATGAGGTTAAAATTTTTAACAAAGTGGGTAAACCTGAAAATAAACAACGAAAGGTTTTTAGAAAATTAGGTAACGAAACTTTAGATTTATCCGTAATTGAATGGTTTCAACAAGTGAGGGATAAAGGAGATCCAATCTCTGGTTCATTAATTCAAGAAAAAGCGCTTATATTAAATGAAAAATTGAATATATCTTCAAATTTTAAAGTAAGTATAAATCACATTTTCTAGAAAAATTAAATTTAGCCTGTCAAATCTAATACGTATGTTTGAAACATACAGATTAATTTATATAAAAATTATGTTTGGTGTTCATGTTTTGAGGTTAGGTTGCGAAATATTTTACATAAATATATACAGTGTTTAAAACTTTTTAAATAAATGCTGTAAATCTTAAATATAACTTTTAACAAACAATTGTAGAAATAATAAGTAAATATTAATTATATTTTATTTAAGGTTATGTACATTAGAAGTATATTGTTTTTTTTGTTTCTTTCAAATCATTAGTTTAAAAAGACCAGTTACGTGACTTACTACTATTATTTTTTAAAATGATTTTAATTATTAAATATATATTTATTATTATTATTAATTATTTTTATTGAAAGACACTGAAATCTAAAAGTAACTGTTACATATTTGTGACTGTCCACGAGAAAACACGGCTTAGGTCCAAAAAAATCAATTTTGAGTTTTTTATGGTAATCGACAGATTTTGTGTTGCTTTTTCAAATGCAAAAGTTAAAAGTTAAAAATATCAATTACTTTCGACAATATATTGTTTTAAAGATGGGTATGTCAAGCGTAGTTAACTTCAATTGTAGTAATTCAATCGCTCGCCCTGTGAAATTCTCGTTCGGGAGCTAAGCCGTGTTTTCTCGTGGACAGTCACATTTGTTATAGGCAAGCAATGGTTGGTTGCAAAAATTTAAAAAAAGATACAATATTCGATCTTTTGAAATGAAAGACGAGAAGTTATCAAATGATTTAGAAAGTGCTAATGAATTTTCTATCATTCTAAAAAATAAAATTGCTTCTGAAAATCTGTTGCTGGATAACGTTTACAACGCCGATGAGACGGAAATTTATTGGAGGACAATTGTATCTTGTACTCTCTCCCAAAAAGGTGAAAATGAAGTTTCGAGAAGGAAAGAAAGAAAGGACCGTATAACAGCTTTATTTTGTTCGAATGCAAAAGGAAATAATAGAATCCCACTCTTAATTATTGGAAAATCGAATGTTCCATCATGTTTAAGAAATGTCATATCGAAGGAAGAAAAGAAGGAATTGTTTAAGGGGATCCTACTTATCGACATGTAGATGAAATTATTGAAAAACTTGCGACCGTCTTTTCTTGAAGAAAATGTAATATAATGCTTTGTTAATTATGGGAAATTGAGTTTTAGAGAAAAATACATAGGATGAATATTTTAGTTTTAATAATTATTAAATAATAATTATTTTTCATGAATTAAATATGTACAGTTTTCCTCTATCTATGCCTTCACCACATCGCAAAGCACGACCGCTTTTTCGTTGAAACGAAGAAACACAATATTGTTTCCTTTTCGTAAATTGAATATATTTATCAAATACACAGGATGAAACTAATTACACACTCAAAAATAAATAAAAACTTTATTTTAAACTAATTACCATTACTCAGATAATGACTGTATTTGACAGCTGTGCTATAGGTTTTATCTATGTAAATGTTTCCAGAAAGTGTGAAGAGATGGCGCGTCTAAAAAGCAACCGTAAATTATTTAAACATGTCAAAATTGTTTTTATTATTCATTTGTAAATATTCGTAATGTGAAAACAACTACAAGCAAAAATGTTATGAACTTTTGAAAAATTTATTATTTATCAAAAAAAAGTAAAGTTATTATTTTTAAATAACATTTGTTTTATAAAATATAATGTCGGTAAATTACATTTCATAAAAAAATGTTTTATCCAAAAAAATGACAGCCATGTTTTAAAAACTACAAAAACGACAATTTTCCCGACTTGGGAAACTCTAAATTGTTAAAAAATTACACCAGATGACATTATTAGACATAAAAATAAACAAATTGATTTACTTTTTCAGTAAAATGCATTTTGTAAACAATGTGACAGCTGAGCGACAGTCAGTTCGAGAACGATTCGATATTCAAATATCGATTGCAAAGTGTCGATTCGCTGTAATCGATTAGGGTGCATTTATAACAGTAGTTTAACTATTTACAAAAATTATTTTTTGGAAAAACGAGGATCACAGCTAAATCACAATTCTGCACTAAACGTCAGCAACTTTATTGCTGTTTCTAGGTTATAAACTGTGTCAAATCGTAACAGTTTTATTTTTTCGTAAACAATTTTTTGTTGGTTAACAACCTTTATTACAGTGTTGGGAAGTGACGCGTCACTCGAGGTTTTTGACGTAAAATACTTGGTTTTTTACATAGGTAAAATACGTATTTTACCCCCCTTCCCCAAAAAATACATTGTGTATAAAACTTTTGAAGTAAAATACGAGGTATTTTACTGTAAAAATCCATGTAATTTACCTAAGGTATTTTACGCGCCCAACCTTGCCTCTATAGGGAAAAAAATTCCCTAAAAAAATAAAAATAATTCAAATTTTCTATATAAGTAAATCTTTTTTAGCGATAATTCGCAAATATAACATTTTGGGGAAATAAAAAGATATATTGTTCTGAAAAGTAGCAAATTTTATTTTAAAAATGTATTTTTGAACGAAGTGTATGACTAAAGGTACATTTACACCTTTGGTAAAAATTATAATTAGAAAAAAATATATTATGTATTATGTATTATTATATTATTACAGTAGGATCTTTTAATAATAATAATAATAAATAATCAAATGAGCGACGACACTGTATTTGACGTCACAGATTCCCTTTTCCTTTGCCCCCCGAAACCCCTTGTCTACTCAACTCACTAATGACTGCACTGTTCAGAACTGCACTATTGAAAGATCCTACTGTATAATATATTATTATTATTATTATTATTATTATTATTATTATTATATTACATTATATTATATTATATAAATTATAGATTTTCCAGATAGGATAGAAAAATCTATTTCTGTCAAGAATGTTAAAATGTAAATTTTACATCACCATGGGAAGCAATGTTTAAAATAGAAAGAATATTAATTTATTATCACAAAGAATTTCTTATTTCAACTGAAATGAACATTTATTCGTTAGGGGCCATACTTAAATTATGTAACGCTTTTTTTTTTGCCGTTTTACATCCTTCCCTCCCCCATGTAACAAATTTTTACATACATTAGCGCCATTTTTATGATAAGTGTAAGAATTATCTTAACCCCCACCCCCTATTATATTCATGATCAATATTGAAAGCACAATTTCTGTATAATTAGTAAAATATTTATTTATATTTATATTATTAAAATATACAGTATATAATAATACAGTCAGGTCTCGCCAAGTGTCGTTTTCAGTAAGTGTCATGACTCACAAAGTGTCATCGTTCAAGACCCGACAAGTGTCACTTTCCCCACTTTTTTTACCCTCTCCAATGCTAAAAATGGACTACCCAAAACCGGTTTGCAACATAAACCAATGAAATGACCACTTTTATTAAAGGGGCGTGGCTTAGGCCACTGACACTTACTGAGACAGACGGTCCCAAAAGATTCCCAGTGACGACACTTAGCGAGACCTGACTGTAATAATGATTATATTAATAATAATAATAGCATACAGTACACTTGTGTTCATCGATGGCTTCTCTCAGGGAAGGCACAAATTTGACAAGTTTTGCCCACTTTCTATATTCTTTATAGTTCGTGTCAATAATGTCAACAGATTTCTGCTTTTCCATTGGCTGTTTTTTAGACAGTATAGAAGGTAGGCAAACTTTGTGAAATTAGTGCCTTCTCTGGTAGAAGGCATCGATGAGCACGAGTGCACACTGTAAAATAATTATAATTTTTTCGAGAGAATACTACTAAAGGTTATGTATACTTTTAATAACGCAGCGCCGACACATAAAATGACGCAAATGAGAATTTTAAAAATTTAAGTTTATTTATTTAAATAAGGTATATTTATTATTTTCATTAATATATATATATATATATATTTTAGCACAATTGCGATGATTACTTTTACCATAAAGAATTCTTAATGTTATATATGTAAATAAAAAAAGTAAAATCACATATTTTTTATCTTATAAATTTAATGTCATTTACGTTTATAAGATTTATAAAATATGCGGAACTTAGTACGAATAAAAGAGAAAAACATTTAATTTGAATTTTCTGACTCTCTTTCTCTTATGTGTTACCATGACAACCTGCAGTTAATAGAGCTGTGCAAGTACCTTTAATATATATAGCATTTGTGTCATATTCTTGTTTACAAAATTTGCAGAAGAATTTAATTGTTTTTGAATTCAATGCTTCTCAAATATTTCCATTTTACACTCTTTGGTTTTGTCATTTTTTAAATCTTTAAATGGTTAATAAATAAAATAACAACTACTAAATAAAAACACAACGTCGGAAAATCGAATTTACCACAGTGTAATGACAAAAGTGAGGTTATGTTACATTCTCTTAATTTCTTGGAGAATTTATCGTCTGTTATATTTTCGCTCAGAAATTTGATGTTTAGAGTGAATTACATAAGATGAATATTTCATTTGTCAAAATTATTAAAAAAAACTTTTTTTTAAAAAATTAAATATGTGCAGTTTTTCACTAACCAAAACCTCCCGTGCAGAAATTGCCCGCCCGGGCCCTGACCCCGCATGAAACAGGGAACCCGACCGGGCCCCGGTCTGGGAGCTCGTTAAATCGGGGGCAAATCGGGCTGTCGCCATGGCCCCGGTCGGTTTTATTGTTTCACCCCGACTTAGGGAAGCCCGGTCTGGCCCCTGCCAAAATTTCTACACGGGCTTCACCACATCACAAACTGCAACAGCCTTTTCTCTAAATCTACGAAACAAAATAATTTTTCCTTTTGAGAAATTGAATATATTTGAAGAATACACAAGATGAGACTCATTAGACACTCAAAAATGAATAAAAGCTTTATTTTTAACCAAATACCATAGCATCAAACAATGACTGTATTTGACAGTCATGTTGTAGGTTTTAGTTGTCTAAATGCTTCTTGATTATGTAAAAAGGTGGCGCTGTCAAAAATACATAGAGAATAATAAAGAAAATAGAAAAATTATCTTTTATTATTCATTTCTATTCTAATCTGCCAAAAATAATTTTACTTTTTTGAAAATGTTTTATTTAATAAAATTTAAGTAGATAATAAATGTATGCAAAAATATTTTGAAACAATTTTATTGTTGGTAAAGTGCATTTCGTGCATTTTGTATCTTTGATGAGTACAATATCTTACAGACTCTGTAACAGCCTTTTCCTAAAATCAGCGAAAAGAAAAATTGTTTCCATTTGAGAAATTCAATAATATTAAAAAATGCATAAAATGACACATATAATAACAAAATTTTTTAGCAAAATACATAATGCAAACAAGGTTTAAGGCCAACGCAGAATAGATCTGTAACCGGAACCGCAATCGTGAGCGTAACCGTAAGAATGAGTTAAAGAAGGATAGGTATATTGTTTATCCTTCTCTAACTCATTCTTACGCTTACGGTTACGATTGCGGTTCCGGTTACAGATCTATTCTGCGTTGGCCTTTATTGTGACAGCTGAGCGATCGTCGCGATCGTGAATCGTTCACCGAAAACAATTCGTTACAAGAGAGGCGCCTACATGAAACTAAGGGTACAGTCACACGATCTAATGTTTGCATGATGCATGCATGCAGAAATATTTGACCGTTTACACCTCATTAGGCTTTTTCACTACATCGAGATATTTCGAGTTCGAAATATGACGTCAGATATTTGGAGGGAAAACAAACAGACGACGCAATGTAATTCTTACACTGTAAAAAAAGTTGGTGTAAAATAACACGAAGCTTGTAATTTCACACATCAAAATTATAGGTTCTACGTAGTAAATTTATTTCGTTCCAAAAGTAGTTTTACTATTCACAGTATTTTTACATAATATGACTATGTAATTTAACAAGTTTGTGTAAATTTACGTTGTCCAACATTGAAAAGTTTGGTCACTATGTCCCACATGTATTTTTACATTGCGTGTATTTCTACACTTTGACGTAATATTACGTCGCACGAGCTGTACAATTACATTGCGAATGTAATTTTCTTATTCCTTTAAAATTTTCAAAAAATTTTCAAGTTTTTATAAATAACTAAAAAAGTGTATATAATGTACATTTATAGAAAGTATATGCTAATTTATAAGTAAATAATAATATTACAAAAAGTTTTGGGCTATATTTCATAAATACAAAAAGTTACGACTGAAAATATTATTTCAAAAAATATTTGCAGGTTATGTAGATTACACTTGGCGTGTAAAAATACCACGTCGGACATAGTGACCAAACTTTCCAACGTCGGACATAGTAAATTTAGACCAGATTTTTTTTACAGTGTATGGGAGGAAAAAATTTTGATACTTCTTTTCAATGTTTTGCAGATTTTATAAATTTTAAACACTTTATATCTACATATATGGAATTCAAATGAATTCTATAAAATAATTGTAGTGTAATTAACACTTTACACTTCACAGGAACTTGAAAATATGCTAAAATGTATGTTTTTGAGATTAGAAACGTTTGTTTACAACTATTTTATACATAGAGATAATAGTGGTAAGCAGACGTTCCTAACCTTAAAAACATACATTTTAGCTTATTTTCAAGTATCTGTGAAGTGTAAAGTGTTAATTCCACTGCAATTATTTTATAGAATTCATTTGAATTCCATATATGTAGATATAAAGTGTTTAAAATTTATAAAATTTGCAAAAAATTGAAAAGAAGTATCAAAATTTTTTCCTTCCATAAGAATTACATTTCGTCGTCTGTTTGTTTTCCCTCCAGCTATCTGACGTCACACCGGAAATCGACTCTGACGTCACAATTGAAAAAGCCTAATTCTCCGCTTTCGGAAAATCACTTTTCTGGCGGGATATTTAAAATTGATTAAAATTTTAAAATAACATATTACTAATTATTACAATAAAAAATGAAAAAAAACGTTTATTATAAGGAATTAATTATAAATAAATTTCTCTTAATTTGTGGCATATTTTAAATAATAATAAAAATTCACAATATTTAAATATGCCACAAATTAAGAGAAATTTATTTATAATTAATTCCTTATAATAAACATTCTTTTTTCATTTTTTATTGTAATAATTAGTAATACGTTATTTTAAAATTTTAATCAATTTTAAATATCCCGCCAGAAAAGTGATTTTTCGAAAGCGGAGAATGAGGCCGCAGTCCCATGGCAGGGTTTTACGTTGCGTTTTGTAACTAGGCCATGAGTGCAAACATGGAGTATAGACTCAGGCTGGAGTCCCATGGCAGCGTTTTGCGTTGCGTTTTGTAACTAGGCCATGCGTGTGAGAGAGATGGAGATATACGTTTGCTATATTTGCACTCATGGCCTAGTTACAAAACGCAACGCAAAACCCTGCCATGGGACTGCGGCCTTAAGGAGACCAATCTTATATGCATGTACTTCACTGAAAGGCGCAACATTTTGTCGGAAGTACATCAGTAGTACGTGTACATCCTGTAGATGGCAAACGATCGCATATATAGTCGCTTGATTATTCTATCAATAATTTTAATAAAGTTTTAATAGGCACGTGGCCACTGAATAACATGACCTTTATAGTAAAATTAATTATTACTATAATTTGAGGCTTTGAGGTTATTAACATAACCTCAAACTAAAAAGTGATCTAACAATTATGACAAATAGTAGCTCATTCTGTTCTTTAAAACATTCTTTACAATT
Organism: Leptopilina heterotoma; assembly: GCF_015476425.1. Classification (NCBI taxonomy): domain Eukaryota; kingdom Metazoa; phylum Arthropoda; class Insecta; order Hymenoptera; family Figitidae; genus Leptopilina; species Leptopilina heterotoma. The sequence continues at coordinate 258,912 of NW_025111108.1, forward strand.
ACATTTGTTAAATTTTGTTTAAAATATTTTGTTCAATAGTTAAGCAAATAAAATAAAAAAAAATTTTTTTAATAACTTTTGAACAAAATATTTTAAACAAAATTCAACGAGTGGAAATGTAGAGAATGTTTCAAAGATGAGTAGAATGAGCTATTATTTATCAAAATTGGTTACAAATTTTAATTGGTTACTGACCCTTAAAGAAAAAACACATAATGTTTAACAATTATGATTTTACATCAAATTTTGGTCCAACCTAATTTTTCCTGATAATTGTACAACTGGATCTTTCAGAATTTGGTGAAATCATTTTAATTATGGTTTTATTTGCTGTTAAAAATCACTTTTTAGTTTGAGGTTATGTCAAGCGATCGACACTCCTGAATCAAAAAAATCTGTAAAAAGCACATTTTTTCACAAAAAAGTCGCACAATCCGAGCCCTGTAATATAGACTTTGTATTGTTATCTTATTATTATTATATATTTATATTTATAATTTGAATATATAGTATATACATGAATTAGTAAACTTATAGAAATCCATGTTCATTTTAAAACTTCAGCTATCTATGCGATCGTTGCGCGCTATACGAGAAGATTCAGAACTATGAACTTCCGACATAAAATGGTTGATTTCATACACACTACATTGGTCTCCTTAAGTCTATACTCCCTGAGTGCAAATATAGCAAACGTATATCTCCATCTCTCTCACACGCATGGCCTAGTTACAAAACGCAACGCAAAACGCTGCCATGGGACTCCAGCCTGAGGTGTGAACGGTCAAATGTTTCTGCATGCATGCATCATGCAAACATTAGATCGTGTGACTGTACCCTTAAAGTCAAAAGAGAGTAAGGTTTATACACAATAGTTTCGCGAAAGTCGTTCGCTAAGGGAGCATTTAGAGTACGTTCACACGACTTTTGGAAAAACCGTCTTGTCCTTCTCTCTTCTGTGGCAGAGGCATAAGTTTGTCTCACTCTACATTTTCTTACTTTTAGTCCTAAGCACAACTGATTCGGGTGCGGGAGACGACTTCGGGATATGGGCTTCCTAACCTCAAAATGTATGTGAATCTTACACAAGAAGACTATATACAGGAGAGCAAACTTCGTTCTAAATGTATAGAGAGTTGCGGGCTGTTTTACGGGAACAAGGATAGCGTGGATTGAGTTGCGCCAGAAACGAATTTTGGGTTCTGCACATACTAATGACATATATCAGCTGATTTAGCAGACAGCTTGTGTGCGCAGAGCCCAAATTCACTGTTGGCGCAACTCATTTCACGCCTACCATGTTCCCGTAAAGCGGCCCCACCAAAAACCTATAGTTGCTTCTCCTGTATATAGTCTTCTTGATCTTACATATCCCGAAACCATCTCCCGAAACCCAACCACTTGTGCTTAGGCCTTTTCCAAAAACAGAAAATGCAGAGTGAGACAAACTTATGCCTCTGTCATAAAAGAGAGAAAGACAAGAATGGTTTTTCCAAAAGTCGTGTGAACGTACTCTTACACCTTTTGTAAAAATTGTCCAGAACAAATATACAGTCTGTCTCTCTTAGGGTACGGTCCCATGTTGAGTAGAAAACACAATGCAAAGCAGAATTTCGTGAGAGTGGAAAGGATAGTAATATCTCACTATCTCTCTTGCACTCACGAAATTCTGCTTTGCATTCTGTTTTCTGCTCAGCATGGGACTGCACCCTTAGGGTACATTTATACGACGGTCGGTAGAAAAAAATTTACCGGAAAAGTCAAAATCGCGTTTACACTTCGCTTTTCCGATATAATGGAAAAACTATTTCTAGCGGGAATTTAAAAATTTATATTTTATTAAAATTAATTAACACTGTTTTAAGTAAGAAAAATCAAGTTTTTATTAGATGAATATTGTTTTTTAATGATTTACAATAAGAAGATGAATTTTCTTGATAAATAACCACGTAAATAAATATTAATTAACTTTTGTTTTGAAAAGTTGTAAGCAACGTCACAGCTGTTGTTGATGCGGAATTTTGTGTGAAAAGAAATCCATTATGAACGTTACTCGTCTAAATTAAACAAAACCAAATAAAAATTTATTAGGGATTTAAATTATCAAACAGTTCTTTTCTATACAGCAAAACGTATATCAATCTCACTTTTATATTTAAAAATTTCCGCCATTTGTGTAAAAGTGAGCATCTAAAATATGGCGTTTCCGGTCTTCTAATATTTTTCGGGACGCTTTTTCGTGATGCTCTTATGTATATAGATATAGTAAAATATAAGAAGTGCCACAAAAAACGTCTCGCTTAGCTTCTTAGATCGAAGTGTGGATTCCGCATAATTGCCTCTATATGGAAAAGAAAAAAATGAAAAACGCGTGACGTGTAGACGCGTAAAGGCCAACGCAGAATAGAATCTTTAACCGGAAACGCAATCGTAAGCGTTACCGTAAGAATAAGTTAAAGAAGGATAGGTATATCGTTTATCCTTCTCGAAAGGCGAGAACACAATAATGTGAACGTGAACGCGAACGTGTACGTTCTCCCATTTGATTAACATTGTGACGTTAAGTCGGTTCTGCAATGGGCACGTCGGACGTGGTCGTCTGACGTGCCGTCCTGACGTCACCCATCCCTGTTGAGCAGTGAATGTAAAAAGGATAGAAAAATATGTGCTTCTTTCTCTATCTCATTATTTAACGTAAAACGCAGTGTTAGAACACAAGCATGTAAACACCGCCTGAGTGTAAGAATGATAGAAGTATATATCTTTCTTTCTCTATCTCAATAGGTATGTTTTCGTTGCCTGCACTTCTTACACTTTAACACCTAACCTGCACTATGCTGTTTTCTTGTAATTTTACCATACATTTCGCTACACTTTCTGCACCTACTCTTGAGGTGGTGTAAGGCCGCAGTCCCATGGCAGCGTTTTGCGTTGCGTTGTAATGAGAGAGAATGCAGCAAACGTATATTTGCGTCTTTTTCTCTCCCATTACGACGCAACGCAAAACGCTGTCATGGGACTCCACCCTAAAAGTTACACTTAGGCCGCAGTCCCATGGCAGCGTTTTGCGTTGCGTCGTAATGGGAGAGAAAAAGACGCAAATATACGTTTGCTGCATTCTCTCTCATTACAACGAAACGCAAAACGCTGTCATGGGACTCCAACCTTAGTGCAGGCAACGAAAACGTACCTATTAAGGCCTAAGCACAATAGGTTCGCGAACGCAAAGCATGAGTTAGAAAAGGACAGAGATATATTTGTGTCCTTGTCTATCTCATGTGTCTCGTTCGCGAAACCAGGGGTTTTGACGCGTCACTCTACGTTTTATACGTATAATACATTTTCGACGTATTATACGTATAAAACTAGGTAAAATACATAATCATGATGGCAGACTTATTTAGACATATTTACCCTCTTTACCATAACCTCACATGTTTGTTATTTATTATTCATAATATTCCCATTATTCCTATATTTAAATTTAAAACAAAATTTTAATTGATAAAAAAAGTTTTGCACATGTTACACGTAATATGACACTAGTGAATATAGGTTATGTTGTATGCTTATATATACGCATATATAACTGTGACGGCTATGATTAAATTTCTAAATAAAAGAAATTAAATATGTAAAGATTTGAATTAATAAACATTTTATTTTACTATTAAAAAAACGATAAAAATTTTGTTAATTTAAAAACTAAGAAATTTCAAAATACTATCTTTCAGTTACCGAGTTGCGTCATCACATGTAATATACATAATGTAGAAAATCTAGGACGTAATATACGTAGTATTATACATGTATAAAACCACGTATTAAGGCCTTTCTCCAATAGGTTTTAAAAAGTGTGCGAATGACTGCGTCTGCGTCGGTTGCTATAGCAACACATGCTAAAATCAACGCAACGCAGTCAGGCTGGAGTCCCATGGTAGAGTTTTGCGTTGCGTTTTGTAACTAGGCAATGAGTGCAAATAGAGCAAACATATATCTGTATCTCTCTCACACTCATGGCCTAGTTACAAAACGCAACGCAAAACGCTGACATGGGACTCCAGCCTCATTCGCACACTTGTGGTAACCTATTGGAGAAAGGCCTTTATACATCTTGTATTATACGCACTCATCCCTGTGCAAAACGCAGCATTCGAACGCAAGCATGTAAACACCGCCTTACTCTTGTATGTTACCATGAAAACCTACAGGCGGGTAGGCTGCCTGCATTGAAGTAACCGCAGCTTTTGGGTATGATCTTAGAATACTATTCAATGCTATTGGAGACTCACCATTACTATGTTACATTATTCGTTTGTACTTCCCGTATGTCACCAACACTGCAACAATTATTTTTCATTTCCCCCTTTTACATCTTATTATTATTTTTCGAATTTGAAAATTAATCTAAAATTTTATTATATTATATTATAATAACAAAATAATAAATTTATTTTCTTACTATAGAATATGAAAACCAGCTATGAATATGGTTTATGATTGACCATCTATTTTATATAGACTTTTTTACAGTTTGTTTATTTTACGGCTAACGTCATAAGTCCAAAGCACAATATGTTCGTGAAAGTCGTTTGTGAACGAGACGCTTGATATAGAAAAGGACACAAATATATCTCTGTCCTTTTCTAACTCCTGCTTTGCGTTCGCGAACGCCATTCGCGAAAAAATTATGTGGTTAGGCCTATAGACGATAAAATCTGTAAAAATATAGTCAAATTAATCATGTTACCAATCTTAGATTAAATGTTTTTTTTATGGTTGAAAAAGCGGTACAAAATTGTCCATTGTAGCAGAAAGTTGTGCTCTATACCTCAAAAAATATATTGAGAAAATAAAATAAAAGAATATCTAAGGATTTTGAAGAATATATTATTGATTGCTTAATTCAAAATTTAAAGAATACTTTCATTGTTAAAAAACCATGGGTTCTTCAAAACCTCGTTCACAAAAAGGCGGTCCAAGACCGCATTCAAGGAAGAAAATTTTTTCTGAAAAGTAAGTTAATATGTATTTGTTATAATGCATTTTATTTTTGTTAAAATGAAGTAAGGTAAAATCATTCTGTTTTCATTGTATTTATTTAAATAATTATATATTATTATATTGATGTAATATAACCTAAAAAGAATGTATCTTTGTAAATGATGCTAGATGTACAGCGATTCTGAAATCAAGAAACGTTGTCTTCTTGAGGGCATAACTATTATTGAAAATATTCGATTTACTTCAAGCAATACTGTTAATGTGCTAATGGTAATTCTTTTTTTCCAGATTAATTTTGTTAGGATGTATTCATGCATGATTTATTTAATTTTTAAAAAATTCAGTGTTTATATTTGTATGATTTTTATCGTTTTGTAACTTTGATTAAATGACAATTGACAATAACTCTTATTAACATAATTTAATATAATTTTACAACAGTTAAAAAATAATTGTTTAAAAACAACTGAAATAATCTAAATAAAATATCTAAATATCTTTTTATGTTTACTAAGAAACTCCGAACTACAAAATTATTCTTCATTGTATGTAAAAGGTTTTTATTAAATTATAATTTATACAGTAAAACACTGAAAATTAAAAACATGTTCATTTTGACATTCGTCCGTTTATTAGTAACACACATTGTTAAATTAATATTGCAAATAAGAAATTGAATTAAATTTTTTACAACTAATAATTGAAATTGTTTAAAAAAATTATTGTTATTAACATTTCTTATAATGCACTTTGTAATTATGGAGATAGGGTTCCAAAGGGAAAAATGTTTAGTTTTTATGTACGAACTTGTTGCAATAAGTTTAAAAACTATATGCAAGCTTTACAAGTAAAAAAATAGGCACATTGGTTTTTAGAGGCCAAAAGTATATATTTCTCTGTTTCATTTTTTTAAAACAATTACTTGATCTTTATACTTAACAAAGTACATTTTTTAATATCAATTCTATGAGGTTTAAATTTCAAAAAGCTGCCTTGATTGTCCACATGTAGTAAATGCTTTTTTAAAATAGTGATTTATTATAAAAATGTGCTTGTTGTTTAGTTGTTTCAGGTGACAATAAAAACGGATATCTGTTCCAAAATTAAGCAGATTCGTTTGAAATGTAAAATATTTGTCAGAAATGTAATCACACATTTTTTATGAAAAATTTCACTATTTTTCTAAATTGGAGTTGAAAATTAACGAAAAAAATTTTTTTTGAATTTTTTTGGCGTCTTTTCTGTTTGCCTCATAAACTACGAAACTACCACTAATTCTAATACAAAACCATCAAAAATTTTTTTATTTATAACAAGAATGGATTTTTTTAAATTATTTACTTATTTTAAAATTTTTAACGCAATTATCTTGATAATTAACAAAATTCTTCAGAGAAATTCAATTATTTTCAGGAATTTTAATGAAATTCTTTACATTTTTATGAAATTCTTTCTTTATAATAATTTTATATCAAACACAGAAAATTCAATAGTTGACAACCCGAAGTATTTTTGGAAATTTGTAAATTTAAATAGACAATGTCATTCTTTACCTGGTGCCATGTATTTAAAAGAGGAAAGTAGTGAATCTCCTGTTGAAATTGCTAATCTTTTTGCGAAATTTTTCAAATCTGTCTATAACACTACTACACTGCGACCTAACGATGTAACATCTACAGAATTTAGTGAGGTGAATCTTAATTCAATAACGATAACAAGAAACGATATATTTGTAAAAATAAGAAACTTGGATGCAAATAAGGGAGCAGGCCCAGATGGAATCCCTCCTTCTTTGATTCGTTCATGTGGCTTTTCATTTGTTGAACCACTGTTTATTTTGTTTAATAAATCCTTGAATATGAATAAATTTCCTAATGAGTGGAAAAAGGGTATTATATCTCCTGTTTTTAAAGATGGTATTAAAAATAATATTGAAAATTACAGGCCAATAACATTACTCAGTTCAATTTCTAAAATTTTCGAAGGTCTTATTTATGAGTCGTTGTATGTCGCGTCATCAAACATTATAATTGATGAGCAACACGGGTTTGTTCGTGGTCGCTCTACAATTACTAATCTCGGCATCTTTGTTGATTATTTGTCAACAAATTTGGAAAAGGGACACCAGATTGACGCGATATATGCCGATTTTACTAAGGCATTTGATAAGGTTAATCATAGCATTCTTCTTGAAAAGCTACGTAGAATGGGTGTATCTCCAAATATAATTTTGTTTTTGGAAAGTTATCTATCGGGGAGATTTCAAAGAATAAAATTTAAAAGTGAATATTCAGATCCATTTTTGGCAACTTCTGGTGTTCCACAAGGCTCGAATCTTGGACCACTCTTGTTTGTTCTTTACATGAATGACATTAAATTTATTTTCAAGACTTGTTTTTTTTTTGCTTTACGCCGATGACCTAAAAATTTATAATGTTGTTAGTTCAAGTCCTTTACATATTCAGACCGATTTTGATCGCGTGATCCAATGGTGTGACAGTAATCAAATGTCAATAAATGTTAAAAAGAGTTATGTTATCTCGTTTTCTAAGAAAAGTACTTTGATATATTGTTATACTGTTGGTCATGAGGAGCTTACAAGGGTTACTTGTATTCGGGACTTGGGTCTTCTTCTATGCAGTGATCTCTCATTTAATAGACATATATCTGAAGTAACTTCAAAAGCATTAAGAGTCCTAGGTTTTATAACTAGAAACGCATCTATGTTTCACAATATAAATACACTTAGAATTCTTTTCTTCTCTTTGGTGAGATCGCTGCTGGAATATGCCTCTGTAATATATGTGCCTTTTTATGATTTTAATGTGATAAGACTTGAAAGAATTCAAAATAGATTTCTCCGTTTTGTGGCGCGACAGTTTAACATACCATTTGACAGATGCGCCCATGACTACAGTTCATTACGACTATTGCTTAACACTCCACTAATTGCATCTAGGTTTCTGTTTAATGATTTGACTTTTTTCTATAAGATTATAAATGGTGTTAATGATTGTCCACATTTATTGTCATTATTTAATTTATCTGTTCCTACTAGAGTTACTAGAAATTACACATTATTTGTGGAATCGTTCCATAGAACAAACTACGGATACCACTCTCTTGTAACAAGACTAGGCAGAGAGGCTAATTCTGTCTCTAATGTTATTGATTTTTTTGACAATAATTATTTAAGATTTACCTCCACATTGCGTAAGTTCACATTAAATTTTTGATTCTATTACTGCCTAGTGCAGGCTAACTAATTATTATTGATTAAAATAGGTTGTGGTTTGCAGCCTTTAGATTGTAAGAGTACTTTGTACGAAAGGGCTTGACCCGTAAATTTGTTAAATAAATAAATAAATAATTCAATCCCTGTAAAATTCAATTAATTTCATAAATAACAATATTCATCACAAGAATTCAATTAATTTCAAAAGTAATAAAATTTTTCGGAGAAATTCAATTATTTAAAAAAATTTTAACGAATATTCCGTCAAGAATTCACTAATTATGTTCAAAAAATTTTAAAAATTCTCGTAAAAATTTCAATTATCTTTACAAATAATAAAATTCTTCTCCAAAATTCAATTATTTTCAAAAATTTTCCTCATTTCAATTACTTTTTATCTCTACTATTTTAATAAAATTTTGCAAAAGAATTCTATTATTTAAACAAAATTTTAATAAAAATTTAACAGAAATTTAATTATTTAAAATTTTTTAATAAAGTTTCTCGAAAGAATTTAAATATAATATAAAGAAAATTGAAAAAAATAGTCTGCGAAATTCAATTATTTCGAAAAATTTAAATAAAATTCTTTTAATAATTCTATTATTTAAAAAAATGTTGATATAATTCTCTACATGATTTAGTTCATTAAATTGCAATTTTAATAAAATTTTCCTATACAATTCAATTGTTTTCAATACATTTCTTCTTAAGAATTCAATTATTTTCACAAATAATATACCCATTTGCTTGGGGTACAAAAGTTCCAAAGCCCAAAATGTCCAAAATATAAATTTTTTTATGGGAATTTAATTATTTAAAGAAATTTGAATAAAATTCTTCGCTAGAAATCAATTATTTCATTTCTTGAGAATTCAATTATTTTTACAAATTTTAATAAAATACTTTATAAATTTCAAAAAATTATAATAAAATTGGTCATAGAATACCTACAATTATTTTCGTAAAATACAACATTTTTCTACAAATACAATTATTGTTAAAAATGTTTGTAAAACTTTTCGAAACAATTCAATTATTTTCGTAAAAAATAAAATTCTTCTAAGCAATTTAATTATTTAAACAATTTTAATAAAATTCTTCCCAAGAATTCAATTTTTTCAAAAATAAACATTTTCACAGGAATTCAATTATTTAAAAAAAATTTTGTTTTAAATCTTTGTCAGATTTTAATTATTTTCAATTTTTTAATAAAATTTAAATATTTTTAAGAAGTTCATAAAAATTCGATCAATTTCCTCATGTTTTATTATATATGATATTCTCATAAGTTATTGAATTTAAAAATCTGAATTCCTGTGGAAAAATAATAATGATTAAAAATATTTATTTAAAATAGAAGTTATTAATGTTCTTCAGGGTCAGGGAAAAAGTGAAAGTTTTGTCTGGAAATCAGAGACCAATATTCTGGGTGTTTTTAACTTGGTTTCTAATGAACAATAATTTAAATAAGAAATATATCTCTCAAATTATTATTAATAAGTACTATTTCTTTCAAACAGTTGAGAAGGATGTTTTAAGGATTTTTGAATCAATTTGTAAAAGTAGATAAAATTCTTTATTTTTAAAATTAAATCTTTAATCTTAAAGTAGCTGAGACTGCGGCTAAAACTTAAATTTTGGAAAGATGTTTTTTTAGAAAATAAATCCATTTAGATGCAAAAATATTTAAATAGATCAATCTTGTATAGGGCAATTGTCCTCACCAACATTTCATAAAAAAGCTTCTAATATTTTAGCGTATAATAAATGTTTTGCTCTTTTTTCAAAATTTTGATTTTTTAACATTTAACAATTATAAATTTAATAAACTAAAATTTATTTATAAATAAAAAACAAAATTATGGGTTCAATTGTTGTGGGCGGTTTCGTTTTTCGGCCGAGTACTTGTCTAATGTCATAAATACACTGAAAAAAAAATTATTTGATTCCATTAATTCAAATTATTTGCAAAATTTTTATTTGGATCTAATAAATATTTATTTGCTTCAAATAATTTGAATTATTTGAATCACATTTATTTAACTCAAATAAATCTTAATTGAATCAATTAAATAATTAATTGATTCTAATAAATAAATTTATTTAATGCAAATAATTAGTTATTTCAAACAATTAATTAATTTATTTCACATAATTAATTGGATATTTCATATTTATATCTAACTATTTCCGTTAGAAAGATAATGCAATTTGACTCTTTTGGCTGTTCAATATTTAGCCCTAGTCTCCCTTATATAAATTTTTTTCTTCTTTTTATAATCTTAACAATTTTTCTGACTAATTAAAAAATTCCCTGACTTTTCCCTGATTTGCCTGACCTACTTATTTTTCCCTGACTTCCAGGTTTTCCATGAACAGTCGCCACCATGTAAGGACAATTTTTCAAATTCCAGGACATTTCCAGGAATTCCAGGACTTAAAGGACCAGTAGACACTCTGAATTATTTGTAAATTCTTGAAATAAATAAATATTTAAAAATAAAAACTTATAATAATATTAACAAAATTTAATTAAATTTTTTCAAAAAAATTAATTACAAAATTCAATTATTTTAAAAAATTTACCGTTAATTGCTTTTAATATTCAATTATTATCTGAAATTGTAACTGTAATAAATTTTTAAATCAATTTTTATTAGTAAATTCTACTGAAAATCAATTATTTAAATATAAAAATAACAATTTATTGAATAATTGCATGTTTCGGAAAATTGAATTCTCATAAAGAATTTTATCTAAACATTTTTAAATATCTGAATTCTTTTGACAACTTTTAATAAAATTTTTAAGAATTTTTTCGAGGAATTCGATTTAAACTTTATTAAAAAAAATTGAAAGTATACAATAATTTTTATTTATGAAAAAAATTGAATGGTTGCGAAGAAATGTATTTAAAAAATTTGTAAATAATGAAATTCCTGTGAAATTTTTATTATTTTTTGAAAATAATTAAGTTTGTGTAGAATTTTATTACATTTTTTTTTCAAATAATTGAATTCTTTTAAAAAATTTTATGAAAATAGTAGATATTGAAAATCATTGAATTGAGGAAAATTTTTAGAAAATAAATGAATTACGAAATAGAATTTAATAATTTCAAAAGATAATTGAAATTTGATGAGAATTAAAAAAAATTTTGAACATAATTGAATTTCTGCGAAGAATTTTTATTACTGTTGAAAATATGTAATTGAATTTCTGCAATCATTTGTAATTTCTCTAAAATTATCCAAATTATATCGTATAATTTACGACCTTTTCATTCTTTTTGAATCAAATTACAAACTTTATATGGTCCTTTTTTAAAAAAACGGACTTTTACGGACTTCAAGAAAAAATACGGACTTCTACGGGATTTACAGACCTTGTTGGAGCCCTGTAAAAGTTATTTTATTTGAAAATAATTAAATTATTGCAACTAATTTTATTGTTTTATTTTATAATTAAACGTTTCTTAAAATAAAATTCTGTCGTTAAATTGCAATAAAATTTTTAAGAATAATTGTATTTTTCCAAGAATTTATTTAAAATTGTATTAAAAATATTTAAAATTCTGTGATGAAAATAATTGAATTTCTTAATAAAATTTTATTATTTATAAAAATAATTAAATGTTTTAGTAAAATTGTAGTATAAAATATTGTTGTCAATAATGTAAATAATGTAATAATAATAATAATAATAATAATAATAATAATAATAATAATAATAATAATAATAATAATGAGGGTAAACTCTGTAAAGAGATACTAGGATGCACTCCCTTTGCGGAAACTTCCTGCTATCTTGGAGAGACACATCGACCTCCACATCCGAACATACATGTTCACGTGCCCTTGGATATCATAGACGTCGCATCAATGCTCCAGCAATGCTATAACGTCTATGTAACTAACGGAGGCGGTTCAGGGTCCATCCTGGCCAGATGGTAGTACCCTGTTAAGGCCCGATTGTCCCTCGACACGGGACAAAGAATAAAAAAAAAATGAAATGGACAAAAATTTAGATATTATACTCCAAGCGGGTACCTCAAATGAGGGTAATCCCGACACCGATTCTGATCGGGTTGAAGCCCCGGTAGTCGGTGCAGACGGCTCCAAGGATTTTGGAGGGAGCCAAAGCAAAAATTCTGAGGATGTGGGACTTAGCAGATTCGAAGAAAATGTTTTAGAACAGGTCGATTTGATCCCAAAAATACTTGACAGCATGTGGCGTGCTTGCAGGAAACAAAGACACATTAGCAAGGATGTTCAGGATGGAATGGTGGAATTGGGGAAGGTGCACGAGGTGCTTCGCAGTAACCTGCGTTTTATACCTAGGCCCTTCATTAGCCCAAGCAAACCAGAGTCGAATCCTGAAATTCCTAGATCGATGTCTCACGCCACATCTGGCGAGAGCAAGCCCATCGACCCAAAGAAGCGCCCTAGAGAGTATGAAGGTCCGGAGACTGATTCTACTGTGACCACTCCCAAGGGTAAGAGGGTTAAGAGCAAGGAGACCAAGCCAAACCCTACTGTTATGGAGACGGAGGTGAGTAAGGCTGCTTCGGCCAAGGTTGCTTCTTATTCGGAGGCAACTGTGGAAAATAAGCCTGAAAACGAAAAAGACTTTGAAACCGTCTCCAATAGGAAACGGGATGCCCGTAAGAGAAAGGCCTTGAAGAAAGCGGAGGAGAGGGAGCGACTTCAGAAGCGCCCCCCCAAAATTAGAACAACGGAGGCAATAAAAATTTCGGCCCGGAATCCAGAGACCTACTATGATCTTATAAAGCTGGCAACAACTTCGGTAAATCCAGAGGAAACTGGCACAGAGATTGTGAAAATTAGGAGAACTCTTAAAAAGGAGGTTCTCGTTGTGGTAAAAAAGGGGGGTGAAACTTCAAAGTTCGCTCAGAATCTTACCTCCGTTCTTCAGGACAAGGCCGAGGTTACGGCTCTTGTCAGTAAAAAGACCCTCGAAATTCGGGAACTTGACGAAACAACTTCAGAAGAGGACGTTTTAACCGTCTTAAAGCAGAAGTTGCAAAAGCCCGAGTTAGATGTGACTTTCCGACTTCTGACACGTTTTGGTGGTACGAAAGTGGCACTAGTACGCTTGTGTGAAACGGACAGCAAGAGTCTGCTTAAGCTAGGCAAAGTGCGTATTGGTTGGATAAACGCATCCATCCGAACGCACTTAGAAGTGACAAGATGTCAAAAGTGCCTAGCCTATGGACACGTGACCCGAATTTGCAAGGGCCCCGACAGAACAAAAAACTGTCGGAGATGCGGCGAAGCGGGACATTTCGCCAAGAGTTGTACTGGCGACAAGCCAAAGTGCATTACGTGTACAGATTTGGGAAAAACGGAAGTCAACCATATCCCTGGAAGAATTTTCTGCCCGGTTTACAAGGAGGAACTGGAGAAACTTGAAAGAACAAATCCCTAAAGCTCCTTCAAGTCAACCTGCATACAAGTAAGGATGCACAGGTGCTCCTGATGCAAACAGCTAGGGAAAATGAGGTCAATATCCTGTTCTGCAGTGAGCAGTATCAAGGAAGCGACCTCGCACCTTGGTATCAGGTTAAGGCGAAGAGAGCCGCCATCAAGCTGTGCAACCCAGAATTGCGGGTTGACAAGTTCTTGGAGACAAGCAGCGGGTTTGTGTGGATAGAGGTGGCTAATATACGTATGTATAGCTGCTACTTCTCACCCAACGACCCGCTGACCACCTTCGAAGCCAATATAGAAGACCTAGAATCGAGCCTCATAGAATCCAAGCTGGATGTCATCATCACTGGCGATTTTAATGCAAAGTCGCCAGAGTGGGGTGAGACGAGGCTCGACAAGAGAGGAATTCTGATTGGAGAAATGATCTCCAAGAACGATTTATTAGTTGTAAACCGGGAAAAACATGGACGTTTAGACGAGGTGCGATCGGATCGATTATAGATCTAACGATCGCATCGTCTAATATATTTAGCCGCATAAGCGACTGGCGGGTCTCTGAGGAATATACCGCAAGTGACCACCAGTACATTGAGTTCTCAGTCTCAATGGGAGACACACGAGGAGGAAAAAGACAGGAAGCTCCTAGTCGCAAAACCTCCTCGTGGAACATTAAGAAACTCAACAAGGAGAAGTTCAGCCGGTCCCTAGAAGAATCTATCTTAATTGAGGATTCTGGTTGGGTGAGGAGGCCGAAAAGTCTAAATGGAGAGGTGCGAGCGGTGCGAAATATAATCTTCACCGCTTGCAATGCGTCGATGCCACGTCGCAAAGGAGCCTTTCCAAGGAAAAAATCCTTGCACTGGTAGTCAGAAAAGCTAACCTCCTTGAGAAAGGAATGCCTCAAAGCAAGAAGGACATACACCCGATCTAAGGGAGATCCCTTGCTGAAAGAGGCTTTCAAGGAGGCGAAAAAGAACCTCAAGAAAGAGATCCGTAAGTCGCGACGCCGTAGCTGGAAGGACCTAATCGAGGAAGTCGATAAGGACCCATGGGGTCTGGCTTTTAAAATCGTGACTAAGAAATTAGTGACGAGGCAAAAGACCCCCGGCCTGGACAATCCCGATTGGGTCAGAAAGATAATAAGTTCTTTGTTTCCTCCTGCAGAACCATACCTTAGACGGGACTGGAGTTCTTGCAAAGTCGGAGAGGAAGAACTCTTCACACTTAGCGAATTGCACAAAGCAGGCAAATGATTGAAAACAGGCAAGGCGCCTGGAATCGATGGGATAAGTAACGAGATCCTAAAGTTGGTAATTGACACTTTACCCCAGATTCTGCTTCGATGCTTCAATCTTTGCCTTGAGAGAGGACAGTTCTTCCGCGACTGGAAGCGACAGAGGTTAGTCCTCTTGAGGAAAGGCGAAAAACCTCTAGATAAAGTCTCATCATACAGGCCTATATGCGAATGGATCTACCCGAAGGTGCGGTGATCATTGGCTTTGCGGACGACGCGTTGTTCGTGTGCACTGCCGAAAGTGAGGAGGCTCTTGGGACATTGGTGAACGAATGTCTGCGACTAGCAAAAAGCTGGCTGGATACCAGAGGTCTTGAAATGGCCCTGGAAAAGACCGAGGCACTGCTGGTCACAGACAGACGTGGTTATGAGCTCCCACGAATCGTGATAGACGGATTCGAGGTCAAGTGGAGTAAGCAAATTAAATATCTTGGTGTGGAGTTGGATGGAAGGTTAAACTTCCACCACCACATGGCTACGGCGTCAAATAAGGCGATCGAGTGTGCGGCTAATCTTTCACGGTTAATGCCAAATGTAGGCGGACCCCGTGAACACAAACGGAGACTGGTGGCAAGTGTCGCCCACGCTAAAATGCTCTATGCAGCACCAGCGTGGGCCCCATCCCTGAGGTGCAAAAGATGTGTGACCATCTGTGAAAAGATACTGTCGGCGCAGAGATCGATAACAACGCGTATCATCTCTGCATATAAGACGGTATCTACGAGTGCTGTGCAGGTCCTTGCAAGTGTCCCGCCAGCAGATCTTTTGGCGAGGGAAAGGGAAGAAATGTTTCTCTTTTCTAAAGAAAGAAGTTCCTTAGATGAGGAAATAAGACCAAGCAAGGGCCTGATCCGCAAAGAAGCGAGGCACAGGCTCATAGAAAGATGGCAAGAAAGATGGGATGGTGAGGAAAAAGGTCGATGGACTTATCGCCTTATCCCGGCACTCGCCACCTGGATAAATAGGAAACACGGTCAGGTTTCCTATTATTTGACTCAGGCGCTCACAGGTCACGGGTGTTTTAACTCGTACCTGTGTCGCTTTAAATTACGCGAGGACGAGGTGTGTGCATATTGCCAGTTCCCTGAGGACAACGCGGAGCACACCCTCTTCTCATGCAGAAAATGGGACTTGGAGAGGCAGGCCATGTTCGAAGGTGTAAACAGTCAAGTTACACCGGAGAACATGGTATCGCTGATGACCCAGTCAGAAGAGAATTGGCGGAAAGTCGAGAACTTCATAATCTCGGTTATGTCGAGGAAGGATCTCGACGGCCGCCAAAAAGCGTAATTTAAACAGCTTTTAATTTTGTACGTTTGTTTTTTATTAATTTATCTTGTGATTTATTTGTCCTTATACATTTTTTACTTGTTTGTGTTTTTTATTCATCTTTGTACAGTTTTAGGTTTTCAATATTTTATTCGCGTTTATTTTTTCTTTTTTTTATATATCCGTTTGTAATTTTATCTTTTGACTTTTTACACTTTTTAGAATTTGCTTTTTTATTGTTGTGCTGTTAATTCCGCTTTATATTGAAATAGTTTTGAATTTTTAACTATTAACGCAGGATGACCGCAGAGAAAAGCAGAAAGTCGCAATAGCGACAGAGTTGGAGCGCCACCCGCGAAGGCTAAAGTCTTACGACAGTTCCGAGGGAGGGTAAAGGGCTCCAAAAGAAGGGTTACGGGTTTTAGTGGGTCGGGCTGGCGGTAGGTCGCCAGTTTATTAAATTTACTATTTTATATATTTATTTTTAAATTTTTTTTATTTCCTTTTGTTTTATCACACCAACCCCACATAACCTTGGAGTGCGGAGTCCAAGGTATCTGTAGGCAGATTTCCCAAAATTCCCTAAGCAAAAAAAAATAATAATAATAATAATAATAATAATAATAATAATAATAATAATAATAATGTAATTAATTAATGAATTTTATGAAAATAGTAAATATTGAAAATCGTCGACCTGCTGTATCTAAACTTTAGAAAATAATTGAAATTTTGCAAAGAATTTCATTTAAATTTGTGAAAATAATTGAATTTTTGTAGAAAATTTTTGCTATTTATAAAGATAATTGAATTCTTGATGAGATATTCGTTAAAATTCGACGAATTCTAATAACATGTTTGAGAATAATTACATTTTTTGAGGAATTCGATTAAAATTGCGTTAAAAATAATTAAAATGTAGCGATAAAATTTATTATTTATAAAAATAATGGCATTTTTTCTTAAGAAATTTATTTAAAAAAATTAAAATAATTGAATAGCTGCGAAATTTCTTATTATTTATGAAAATATTTAAATGTTTGCAAAGCATTTTAACAATAAAATTTTAGATAATCGAATTCATTTAAAATACTTTTTAAAATAATTGAAATTTTGACAAAAATTGTATTAAAATTCTTAAAAATAATTGAATTGCAGAAGCAAAGAAATTTGTTTTTTATCAATATAATTGCGTTAAAACTTAAAATAATTAAATAATGTTAAAACATTCATTCTTGTCAGAAATAAAAAAAAATTTTGAAGCTTTTGTATCAGAATTCGTTATTGTTTCATAAATTATAAGGCAAACATTAAAAAAACATAAAAAATTCAAAATTTTCTTCAGAATTCTAAAAAGTTAATTTTTTTCAGTACTTTTTATGAAAAAACTTTTCCCTGATTTCCCAGACCTGTGGTAACCTTGGACGAAGAGTGAACGAGAGAGAATAAGAGGAAATAAGGGAGAATAAGAGTTAAGAAGAGAAAAGAGGAGAGAATCTTTTTATATTTTTTTATTTACTTTTTAGGTATAATATAGTTAGAAATAAGTGATAGTAATGATTTATAGTATCGATATAATAATATATCGATACTATATAAAGTGATAGTAATTAATAAAAATGATGATTAATAATAAAGTCCTTGACCACCTCCTCTTCCACCCCTTCCACCTCTTCCACCGCGTCCTCTGCCTCCACCACGATATTTTTTCTCCGACAGCAGGTCCATAAGGAGATGTTTAACATCTTTCATATCTTTCTGCAAGCAAATAATTATTAATTAATTATTATTATTATCAAGAAAAGCAAAATACTAACAATTCAATTAAAGAAGTTCGCAAAAATTGTTAGAAAGATTTTTCGTTTAAAAAAAAATTGGAATTAAAAAATAGAATAAAATAAGACGGAATGAGAGAGAATTAGATGTAAGAAGAGAGAATGAAAGAGTATAAGAGTGAATGAGATAAAGTATGAGAGAATGAGGGAAAATAAGAAAGAATGAGAGAGATTAAGAGAGAATAAGGGTAAACGAGAGTAAATAAAAGAAAGTAAAAAAGAAGGTCTAAAATAATTTTTTTAATGTACTAATTTTCAAAATATTTGTTATTTATAATTGAGTACAATAGTGTATTTCCAGTAAATTTTTACTTACTGTCTAAATTTGAATTAGTAAAAATGATTACTAATTTTATTTAGTGACTACCGTAAGTGAGGCTAAATTCGCTCAATTTTTCAATTCTTTTTTAAATAACTTCGGGAAACGATGAAAATAAACATTGGCACTGAAAATATATAATCTTTAACCCTTTATCTTTCCTATTACTGCATAAAGAAATTGAAATATGTTGCAGAAAATTATTTATAAGCCGTTTTTTTGTGAGCGAATTTACCTTTAAATGATGGGTAAATTCGCTCACCATTATTATTCTGGCAAAATATATTATAATCTGCAAAAATGAAACTAAATATTCTTTAGAATCAATAAAGAAAAAAATTAAGAACAATATTCAAAGTTATTGGAATAAATATTTAATATTGTTTTATCAATAAGTAATTAGATTCAATCATTCAATAAAACGTACTCATAACCATAAAAAAACAAGGTTAAGTTTGACAGTTTAGTGCTTAAACCGTTTTAAATCGTTTAATTTTCAGTTATAAGAGTACTATTATTTCAAAAAATCGAATTATAAATTAAAGTAATTAACATACTTAAAATATCCAGGCCCAAACATCTTTTTTGTAGACTTATTTCCTGAGCGAATTTACACAACAAATTTGAATTTTTTTTTTTTAATTGATTAATTGAATTTTATTAATTTTGAAAATAATTGAATTACTGCGAAGAATTTAATGTCAAATTTTTAAATAATTTATTGATTAAAATAATTATTGAAAATCATTGAAAATTAAAAAATTAGATTTGCAATAAATTTTATTAAAATTTTTAAAAATAACTAAATTATTATTTTACTGCGAAGAATTTAATGACAAATTTTAAAATAATTGATTGATTAAAATAATTATTGAAAATAATTGAAAAATTGCAATGAATTAAATTAAAATTTTTGAAAATAATTGAATTTTATTACTCCTGAAAATAATTGAATTACTCCGAAGAATCTAATGGCAAATTTTAAAGTAATTGATTTTTGCGAAAAAAATTATGCAAATAAAAGAAAGTAAGAAGAGAATGAGAGAAAATAGAAAAGATTAAGGGTAAACGAGAGAGAATAAAAGAAAGTAAGAGAGAAAAAAATTATGCAAAAAAAAATTATGCGAAAAAAATTATGCAAATAAAAGAAAGTAAGAAGAGAATGAGAGAAAATAGAAAAGATTAAGGGTAAACGAGAGAGAATAAAAGAAAGTAAGAGAGAATGAGAGAAAATAAGAGTGAATGTGAGAGATTAAGGGTAAACGAGAGAGAATAAAAGAAAGTAAGAGAGAATGAGAGAAAATAAGAGTGAATGAGAGGGAATAAAAGAATTTAAAAAAATGAGAGAGATTAAGAAGGAATAAGGGTGAACGAGAGAGAATAAAAGAAAGTAAGAGAAAATAAGATAGATTAAAGAAGAACGAACAAGATTAAGAGTGAATAAGATGAAGTAATAGAGAATAAGGGAAAATAAGAGAGCATAGGAGAGAATATAAGGGAATGAGAGAGATTAAAAGAAAGAAAGAGAGAATAAGAGAAAATAATAGTGAATGAGAGAAATTGAGAGAGATTAAGAGTGAACGAGAGAGAATAGCTGACAATAAGAGAGAATAAAAGATAATAGGAGAGAATAAGAGAAAATAAGAGTGAATAAGATAAAGTAGGAGAGAATGAGATAAAGTAAGAAAGAATGAGAGAAAATAAGAGAGATTAAGAGTGAATGAGAGAGATGAAAAGAATGTAAGATAGAATGAGAGAAAATAAAAGTTAATGAGAGGGAATAAAAAAAATTAAGAGAGAATGAGGGAAAATGAGAGAGAATGAGAGAATAAGAGAGATAAAAAGAAAGTAAGAAAGAATGATAGAAAATAAGAGTGAATGAGAGAAAATAAGAAAGGTTAAGAGTGAATGAGAGAGATTAAAAGAAAGTAAGACAGAATGAGAGAAAATAAGAATGAAAGACAGGGAATGAAAGAAAGTAAGAGAAAATGTGAGAAAACAAAAGTGAATGAGAGGGAATAAAAGAAATTAAGAGAGAATGAGGGAGAATGAGAGAAAATGAGAGAATAAGAGAGGTAAAGAGAAAGTAAGAAAGAATGATAGAAAATAACAGTGAATGAGAGAGATTAAAAGAAAGTAAGAGAGAAAATAAGAAGGAAAGAGAGGGAATGAAAGAAAGTAAGAGAAAATGTGAGAAAACAAAAGTGAATGAGAGGGAATAAAAGAAATTAAGAGAGAATGAGGAAAAATGAGAGAATAAGAGAGATTAAAAAAGGTAAGAAAGAATGATAGAAAATAAAAGTGAATGGGAAAAAATGATAGAGATAAAGGGTGAACGAGAGAGAATTGTTGACAATAAGAGAGAATGGGGGACATTAAGAGAGAATGAGGGTGAACGAGAGAGAATGAAAGATAGTTAAAGAGTAGATGAGAGAAAATAAGAGATAAGGAAAGAAAATGAGAATGATTAAGGGTGAACGATAGAAAATAGTTGACATTAAAAGAGAATGAGTGAGATTAAGAGAGAATAAGGGTGAAAGAGAGAATAAAAGATAATAGGAGAGAATGAGAGAAAATAATAATGAACGAGATAAAGTAAGAGAGAATGAGGGAAAATAAGAATGAATGAGAGAAAATGAGACATATTAAGGGTGAACGAGAGAGAATAGTTGACAATAAGAAAGAATGAGAAAGATTAAGAGAGAATGAGAGAGAGAGAGAGAGAGAGAGAGAGAGAGAGAGAGAGAGAGAGAGAGAGATTTAATGTTAATAAAATTGGGTTTCTTACTTTGTTTTTTTCTCCTTCTTTGACGGCGCATTTGGATGTTCAAGTGCCGCATTTCGTATACGGGCAGCGTTGGAGGAGCTCCCTCTCGCATTTATTAAATCTCCCTGCAACCTTGACATAACTGCCATTTGTTGCATGGCGAGAAATTGCTCGTTGGCAGCTGCTTGAATTTGTGGGAAACTACTTCCCATATACGGCTGTGCAGGATATACTTGAGGTGGGAAATACACATTTGGAGGAAGAGGAGGAAGTGCGGCGTTATATGGAATTGGCAGGTACATCTGCGGATTATGCTGGAATCCGCCCATTTGGCCCATTCCAAAATTCATTGGCGATTGTGGGTGTACATAGAATTGGTTTTGCTGCTGTCGTGGACGCCCATAATTATGAACAAACCCTTCCTCAATACATTCTTCCTCCTCTTCCTCGAATTCCTCATTATGCCAGCGATTTCTTGGTGGCAACGGCAATCCGGTCCTAAAAGCGGCCGGTGGTGGTCCCAGTGGGACAGCTGGTCCTGCTGCGATTTGAACTGCAGCACCACCTGTCGTCGGTGGTGCTGCTGTTTGAGCTGCGGCCGGTGGTGGTCCCAGTGGGACAGCTGGTCCTGCTGCAATTTGAACTGCATCACCACCGACGACAGGTGGTGCTGCTGTTTGAGCTGTCGCTGCCCCGGAGCTTCTAGTTCGAACTGATTTTGGTGGTATTGTAGAAGCTGTAAAAAAAAGAAAAATTATTATTTTATAAAAAAAATAATGTCACTTAGAGGTGTGAAAATTACAATCGATAGAAAATTCGATTCGAACTTGCCAATTCGAAATCAAAGGTTCTAATTTCGAATTGCTCAACTCGACTCGGTCTACTTTCGATTCGAATTGGCAAGTTCGAATCGAATTTTCTCTCGATTTGAATCGGCCAATTAAAAATATGAAAAGTTCAAATTTTTAAAGATTTTAATTTGAAATTAATTTTTAAATCAATTTTTATTAGAAAAGTGTAAGAGAATTAAATTATTTATCTATAAAAAGAAATATTTTATTAAACAATTGAATATTTCTTAAAATTGAATTTCCATAAAGAATTTTATCAACAAATTTGTAAATAATTAAATTCACTTGAAAAATTTTAATGAAAATTTTTAAGAATAATTTCATTTTTCGAGAAATTTGAAGAAAATTGTAATAAAAATTAAATTAAAAAATTAAATTCTCTTGACAAATTTTCATAAAAATTTTTAAGAATAATTGCATTTTTCGATAAATTTGAAGAAAATTGTAATAAAAATAATTTAAATTCTGTCAATAATTTTATTAAAAAGATTTGAAAATAATTGAATTGTGGAGAAAAATATTATTTATAAAGAGAATTGAAATTTTGACGATAATTTTTGTAAATTTTTAAACATAATTGTATTTTTTAGAAAAATTTTATTAAAATTATATTGAAAAAAATGTAATTGTTACGCAAAGAATTTCATTAAAATTTTTGAAAATAATTTTATTCTGTAAAGAAAATTAATTAAAAATGTATTGAAAATAATACTTAAATTCTAATGAACAAATTGTAGCACAGGTTATTAAAATAATTAAATTTCTTTGATAAATTTTAATAAAATTTTTGAGAACAATAACTTTTTTTGAGGAATTGTATTAAAATTGTTTTAAAAATAATTGAAATTCAGCATTGAGTTTTATTATTTATGAAAATAATATATCTAAATAATTTTTTATTTATTTTTTTAACTTTTTTTTGAAATATTAAAGTGAAATTAAATTTCAAAAATAAACACTATAACTTTGGAAAACAACAATTTTCCAGGTTTCAGATAAAAATTCCCAGACTATTTAAGTTTTTTCTCTAAGAATTCCAAAAAACTTTTGAAAATGATTGAAATTTTGCAAAGAATTTTATTTTTAAATTGTTAAAGATAATTGAATTTTGGGTAAAAATTTTGTTATTTATAAAGATTATTAAATTTCTTTAAACAATTTTATTAGTTTTAAAAATAATTGAATTGTAGTGATGACTATTGCTTACCGTTACCACGTTTTTTATTAACTGCACCTCCCTTTTTATTTTTCCCCATTTCTTCACCTAAAAATACATAAATATTTTATTAAAAATTTTAAAAACTCATTTTTACAATTATTTTAACAATAATAACATAAAAAATAATTAATTTTAACACCGATGTAAATCAGTTACAATCTTACCTTTTTTTTCTCGTTTGCAACAAATGGTTTCATCACTGTTTTACAAAAACGATTATATAGATAGAGTCTTTTAATTGGATAAAATCCGGATTGTTGCAGACAATTCTCGTATTCGTTGCAGACAGCTTTCGGATTGTTTCGTACTTGTTTCGGAATAGGATTTTGCCACACTTAATTTTAAATTGTTGCGGACTAATACCGGATTTCTAGCTTACAGATTTCGGATTGCTCCGGACATTTTGCGGATAAAGTTTTTTTAACTAGATTAAGTTCGGATTGTTGCGGACTGATTCCGTATTCTTTACATATTGATTTCGGATGATTCCGTACTTATTTTAGAAGAATTCTTTACCGGTCATAAGTTTGGATTGTTGCGGACTAATTACGGACTGAATTCGTAGACATTCAGGATTACTCCGGAGTGTTTTCGGATTCAGGTTTTCGTTCGGATTGATATCAGACTAGCGCGGATCATTTTCGGACCTTTTTCGTACAATTTTCGGACTAATCCGTACTAATCTGACTAATACGGAATTAGTCCGAAATTTTTACCAGGGAAGTAATTGAATTCCTGTTAAATTTTTATTAAAATTTTGATTAAATAATAGAATTCTTTTGGAAACTTTTATTAAAATAGTACATATTAAAAATAATTACACAAAAAAATTCAGAATTTTCTTATAAATTATAAAAATTTAATTTTTTCTAGCACTTTTAATAAAAATCCCTGACTTTTCTCTAACTTCCCTGACCAATTCTAATTGCCCTGACTTTTCCCTGAATTCCTGAATTACTGTTGATGTATGTCGCTTTCTTGTGAAAGAAAATTTTATAACAGAGAATCCAGAAAAATTTATTAGCGATTGGTTCGAAAATTAAGAAGGTGATTGTGGCTGGGAGTCAATGTCGGACACTGAAATTGTGAATTTTGTAAAAAATGGCAGAGTGGAGCTAGAAAGAATTGACGAAAATCAAGTCATGGATGATAAAAACAGTTCTGACTTGGTTCCTCAACAACAAGAACTTACATCTGAAAAGGCTTTCGAAAGTTTACAACCATTTAAATCGTGGGTTCGAAAAAATACCAGTCCCAAAAATTTTAATAAAGTGTTAATATGTTTTGAAGAAATAGAAAAATTAGTAAAATCAGATTCTTAAAATTTTTTTTAAGATAATCACACTTTAATGGTAAAACCAGTTTTCACACTGTGCCCGAACCAAAAAAAAAAGTTTGACAAAAATGGATCCACAGTCTGGTTGTCGGGAATGTTTCTGCATCATACCAAATGTAAAAAATCGTTGGGATCAAAATCCTAGCTGATCCTTTTTTCGAGTTATCAATATATTTACATGCAAATTTTTGCAAAACGTTTAAATTAAAACTTTGTTACTTCATGTAGGCAATCCATTTATGCAAAAGGTATCTTAAATATTTTTTATATGTAAATATATATCATTACATTTAAAACAAGACCTAAATAAAGAAAATTGATTAATATTTATCAAAATTTCGGGGTTTTTCAATATAAAGTTTAGTTAAAAGTTGGTTTTGAACTTTTTTGATATTTCAGGTAATATTTCCGTAACCTTTATATTTCTTTTAAGTGTATTAATTATATTTTAATAATATTTGCACAAAATTTTATTTATTTGATTGAAAATATAAAAACAATAAGACATATTATGTAGACAAATACAAAAAAAATTTTTATTACGTTAGGGTCCCCACTTTGCCCCACATTCCCCTAGTTGGACACTTAAGGATACGTTCTTATTAAAGGTGTGCATTTAATCGAGTTAAACCGAACATTAATCGACTCGACAACAGAAAATTTGAATCGGAGATAATTCGATTCGAACTAGTCAATTCGAAAATCGGCATTTCGAATTTCGAATTGCTCAACTCGACTCGGTCTACTTTCGATTCGAATCGGCCAATTCGAAGTTTCCACTTTCGAATTGCTCGACTCGATTTGATTTTCGAATAAATTCGGCCAATTCGAAACACAACATACTGCAACACATCATAGCACATTACATAGAAATTCGAAAGTCTAACTTCGATTTTCGAATTGGCCGACTTTATTCGAAAATCGAGTCGAGTTGAGTAATTAGAAATTCGAAACTTCGAATTGGCCGATTCGAATCGAAAGTAGACCGAGTCGAGTTGTGCAATTCGAACCTTTGAATTTCGAATTGGCAAGTTCGAATCGAATTTTGCACACCTCTAGTTCTTATATTATGCATTTTTTCTTTAAATAACAAATAGTTACTGCTTGTTTGAGCACATCAATTAAAGGAGTTATTCACGATTAAAAATCATATTAATTTGTTACAAATACTTGAGTATTTAATAAAATATAGTTAAAGCATTTTAATGAAAAATCACGAAAGCTTCAGTAGTAGGAAATAATTTTTTAATTGCTTACTGCTGGAAAATTGAATTAAAGCTCATTAGAAGTTGATAATATAATACTTAAATCTTATAAGTTTTAATATTTATGATTAATTATCAACAAAACTTTGTGCTACTCATTACGCTACTCGATAATGGTTGTATCTATAGTCGGACACTATGATTTTTAAAATAAAAGATAAAAAATCTTTTGTGCTATAACGTCTATGTAACTAACAGAGGCGGTTCAGGGCCTATCTTGGCCAGATGGTAGTACCCTGATTAAGCTCGATCGTTCCCTCGACACGGGACAAAGAAATTAAAAAAAATGAATGTAATGGACAAGATTTTAAATGAAATACTCCAAGTGGGTACCTCGAAAGAGGGTAATCCCACCACCGATTCTGATCGGGTGCAAGCCCCGATAGTCGGTGCAGATGGCTCCAAGGATTTTGGAGGGAGACAAATAGATAGCCAGCTGACATGCTACGAATCAAATGTCGCAAATCAGTTCCTGGCTATTTCCGGAATTTTCAAGAGTGTGCGTCAAGCATTCAAACGCCAAAAGAACGTCAGTCGTGACATCCTGGATGGCGTGGCGGTTTTAGAGGGTGCGTTCTTTACAATTTGTAGGAATCTGCGTTTTATCCCTGAACCGTTCAGGGATCAGGAGCCACGGACTCCAGCTGTAGGAACTCCAAGGCAAACGAGGAGTGCTGCTGCAACTTTGGATAGTGCAGCAGCTGCAGATTGTAATAAGGCAAAGAAGGTGAGCAAGCGCCTTAGGGAAGGCGGAAGCCCGAATAAGAGTCCACAACAAGCGACTCAAAGTGAAAAGAGGATTAATCGAAACGATGCTCCACAGCTTAATCCTGAGTCGCTAGTTGAAGCAAAAGAGGCGTCCTCAAGTAGTCCTAGTAAGACGTATGCCGAGACCGTCTTGAAAGACGGAGCGGACAATGAGGACGGCTTTAAAGTTGTTGGAAAGAGAAGGGAACGGGCTCCAAGAAAAAAGCCCCCAGGCGAGAAAAAAGAGCTCTCAAAACACCCTTTGAAGCTTAGAACCACGGAAGCGGTAAATATCACGGCAAGAGACCCAAAATCTTATGAGGGTATCTTGCCGCTGATAAAATCAAAGGTTAAACAAGAAGACACTGGTACCGTGATTTAAAAAAATCAGAAGAACCTTTAAACAGGAGGTTCTCCTGATAGTGAAAAAGGGTGGAGAGACCTTAAAATTTGCAGAGAGTCTGTCCTTGGCCCTGCATGGCGAGGCCGAGGTCATACCTCTAGTAAATAAGAGGTCTCTAGAAATCAAAGACATGGATGAAGCCACTACAGAGACTGAGGTGACTTCAGCACTGACAATGAGAGAAAAGCTGGGTAAACCCGACCTGAAGATGGAGTGCCGACTTTTGCCGCGCTACAGAGGAACTAAGGTTGCTCTGGTACGCCTGACAGAGGCAGAAAGTAACACTCTGCTAATGTTTAGTAAAATGAAAATCGGCTGGATAAATGCTCCAATTCGCGAGCATGTTGAAGTAGCTAGGTGCCAAAAGTACCTAGGTTACGGACACAGAACCCTATCCTGCAAAGGCCCCGACAGAAGTAAAAACTGTCGGAGATGCGGCGAAGAGGGACATCTCGCGAAGAGCTGTAACGTTAAGCCGAAGTGTCTTACTTGCTTGGACCTGGGGAAGCCGGAAACGGATCATGAGTCCGGAAAGAGAGCCTGTCCGGTTTACAGGGAAGAACTGCAAAAGATTAAAAGGGCAAATCCTTAAAATTTTTGCAGGTCAACCTGCATACAAGTAAGGATGCACAGTTGCTCCTAATGTAAACAGCAAGGGAAAATGAGGTCGATATCCTGTTCTGCAGTGAGAAGTATCAAGGAAGCGACCTCGCCCCTTGGTATCAGGATAAGGCGAAGAGAGCCGCCATAAAGCTGTGCAACCCAGAATTGCGGGTTGACAAGTTTCTGGAGACGAGCAGTGGGTTCGTGTGGATAGAGGTAACTAATATACGTATGTATAGCTGCTACTTTTCACCCAACGACCCACTGACAAACTTCGAAGCCAATATCGAAGACCTAGAAGCAAGCCTCACAGAATCCAGGCTGGATGTCATCATCACTGGCGATTTTAAAGCAAAATCGCCAGAGTGGGGTGAGACGAGACTCGACAAGAGAGGAATTCGTATAGGAGAAATGATCTCCAGAAACGACTTATTGGCTGTAAACCGAGGCAATACATGGACTTTTAGACGAGGTGCGATCGGATCAATTATAGATCTAACAATCGCATCGTCTAAACTATTCAGCCGCATAACCGACTGGCGGGTCTCTGAGGAATATACCGCAAGTGACCACCAGTACATTGAGTTCTCAGTCTCGATGGGAGACACACGATTGGGATTGCACGGTACTCAACATTTTTTCAGTGAAGGAAAAAATCCTTGCACTGGTGGTCAGAGAAGCTTGCCTCCTTGAGAAAGAAATGCCTCAAAGCAAGAAGGACATATACCCGATCTAAGGGAGATCCCTTGCTGAAAGAGGCTTTCAAGGAGGCGAAAAAGAACCTCAAGAAAGAGATCCGCAAGTCGCGACGCCGTAGCTGGAAGGACCTAATCGAGGAAGTCGATAAGGACCCATGGGGTCTGGCTTTTAAAATCGTTACTAAGAAATTAGCGACGAGGCGAAAGACCCCCGGCCTGGACAATCCCGATTGGGTCATAAAGATAATAAATTCTTTGTTTCCTCCTGCAGAGCCATACCTTAGAAGGGACTGGAGTTTTTGCAAAGTCAAAGAGGAAGAACTCTTCACACTTAGTGAACTACAAAAACAGGCAAAAGATTGAAAACAGGCAAGGCGCCTGGAATCGATGGGATTAGTAACGAGATCCTAAAGTTGGTTATCGACACTTCACCCCAGATTCTGCTTCGATGCTTTGATCTTTGCCTTGAGAAAGGAGAGTTCTTCCGCGACTGTAAGCGACTGAGGTTAGTCCTCCTGAGAAAAGGTGAAAAACCTCTAGATAAGGTTTTATCATACAGGCCTATATGCCTGCTAGATACGATGGGTAAACTTCTAGAGGATATAATTCTGCAGAGAATGCAAAGCCACTTGACCGGAGAGAATAGTCTATCGGATCACCAATTTGGTTTCCGTAAAGGCAAATCCACAGTTGATGCTATCCAGGCAGTTGTGGACATAGCCAAAGCAGGAAAAAACAAATTGGGACCTGGAAAAAAGAAGAGCTTCTGCGCGTTGGTAGCAATTGACTGCGCAATGCGTTTAATTCCGCAAGATGGAAAGATCTTATCGAGTCGATGAAAAAGAAAAACATGCCGCCCTACTTGTTGCGGATAATGGATAATTATCTTAGCGACAGGTGGGTTATATATGAGGAAGACACCTTCACTCTCAGGGAAGAGATGCAGCGTGGGGCTCCTCAAGGCTCAAAGGTGGGTCCATTGTCCATTGAATGTCTGCGATTAGCAAAAAGCTGGCTAGATACCAGAGGTCTTGAAATGGCCCTGGAAAAGACCGAGGCACTGCTGGTCACAGACAGACGTGGTTATGAGCTCCCTCGAATCGTGATAGACGGATTCGAGGTCAAGTGGAGTAAGCAAATTAAATATCTTGGTGTGGAGTTGGATGGAAGGTTAAACTTCCACCACCACATGGCTACGGCGTCAAATAAGGCGATCGAGTGTGCGGCTAATCTTTTACGGTTAATGCCGAACGTAGGCGGACCCCGTGAACAAAAACGGAGACTGGTGGCGAGTGTCGCCCACGCTAAAATGCTCTATGCAGCACCAGCGTGGGCCCCATCCCTGAGAAGTAAAAGATGTGTGACTATCTGTGAAAAGGTACTGTCGGCGCAGAGATCGATAACAACGTGTATCATCTTTGCATATAAGACGGTATCTACGAGTGCTGTACAGGTCCTTGCAAGTGTCCCGCCATTAGATCTTTTGGCGAGGGAAAGGGAAGAAATGTTTCTCTTTTCTAAAGAAAGCAGTTCCTTGGATGAGGAATTAAGACCAAGCAAGGGCCTGATCCGCAAAGAAGCGAGGCACAGGCTCATAGAAAGATGGCAAGAAAGATGGGATGGTGAGGAAAAAGGTCGATGGACTTATCGCCTTATCCCAGCACTCGCCACCTGGATAAATAGGAAACATGGTCAGGTTTCCTATTATCTGACTCAGGCGCTTACAGGTCACGGGTGTTTTAACTCGTACCTGTGTCCCTTTAAATTACGCGAGGACGAGGTGTGTGCATATTGCCAGTTCCCTGAGGACAACGCGGAGCACACCCTCTTCTCATGCAAGAAATGGGACTTGGAGAGGCGGGCCATGTTCGAAGGTGTAAACAGACAAGTTACACCGGAGAACATGGTATCGCTGATGACCCAGTCAGAAGAAAATTGGCGGCATGTCGAGAACTTTATAATCTCGGTTATGTCGAGGAAGGATCTCGACGGTCGCCAAAAAGCGTAATTTAAACAGCTTTTAATTTGTTTTGTTTGTTTTTTATTAATTTATTTTGTGATTTATTTGTCCTTATACATTTTTTAATTGTTTTGTGTTTTTTATTCATCTTTGTACAGTTTTGTCTTTTCAACATTATATACGTGTTTACTTTTGTTTCTTTTCTTTTTTATGTCCGTTTGCGATTTTGTCGTTTGACTTTTTAAACTTTTTAAAAAAAATTTTGTTTTTTTTTTAATTATTGTTGTGCTGTAAATTACGCTTAGACTATGAAATAGTTTTAATAATTTTTTTTAACTATGGACGCAGGAAAACCGCAAAGAGAAGAAGAAAGTCGCATTAGCGACAAAGTTGAGCATCTGCCTCTAGAGGAACTATAGCCAATTCTTTAAAAATAAACTCATTGCAGGGTTTTTTAAAACCTTGAACGTCTACTATGAACTCCATTTTTTGAATAGAAATGTGTTTCTACTTCAGGGATGTGTCTTATATACCTCTTTACTTCACCCCCCACCACTTTGTTTCCCTCTCCACTCCTTATAACTTTTTAATAATCCCACTGATTGGTTTATACTGAACTATACGATCATGTATAACGAGACAATATGCAGTTGTATTATCAGGTATATTTTCTCTGGCTTCAAATTCTAAACGTACATCGACTGCAGACTGCTTCAAAAACTCATTTTGTTTTGAACAATCAATAACAATTAAAGGTGCATTTGATTTAAAAATATCAATCGCTAAAGTAGGTTCAGCATCTTTTCCATAATAAGAAGATTGAAAATTAGCATACATTTCATATAATATAGAATACTGATTTTGATCAAAATTTATATTTAAATTTCCATAAGGGTAAGATTGTGAGTTCAAAAAGAGTTTTACATTTCTAATATTACAATGATCAAAGTAACAGAATGTTTCTTTGAGTTGATTCTTTCTTCCAGTTTGAAATCCAACAATTACATAACGTGGTTTCTCTAAGTAAGATGAAGATTTAAGTTGCCACATAACTCTTGTACTAGCTGGAAGTAAGGGATACTCATACATTTTCCACGATCGAAAACTCATAGAAATTAATGGATCCTTTTCAATAAATTTTAATAATTTTATTTTATTGCTATCAGATGGTAAAATATATGGTACTAACCATTCAATTTTATTAATTGTAATTTTAAATTCTTTATTATTGTCAAGATTTCCTGTTTAAATAACAGCATCTAAATCACTTCGCGATCTTATCAAAATGAGTTCATGTTTAGCATTCATAACAATTTTCTTATAATCTTCAGCAAAACCGAAAAGCATACTTAGTGGTATTGTCACGTTAAAATAACAATTTTTTAAAGTCATTTTTAAATCCAAAGCAGAATATTCAAAAACACCTGCATTTCCAGCACGGATAAGTTGAGAAGGTGATAATAAAACCAAATTTTTCATGGTTGAAGTATGACCGACATATTTGCATCGATCAATCTCAATTCCATTTAATTCATAACGAATTTCATCAAATGAATAAGCTACAGCATTGTTGATTAGTCTAAGATTATGTGTTAATTATTTGTTAACTACAATTCGAATTTTAAATTATTGTTTCATATATTCAACGTATTTATATATTAGATGTTATAATTATTTATATTATAGTATTATATATATTGTAAAAGATTGGATGGGTGAAATATGAAGATTATTAATAAACCAAAAAAATTTGTTGCCAATTTTATGTCTACTTTATTTCATAAAACCTTATACAATTATCTTACATATTATTCAATATTATATTAACTTAATAGTAAATTAAATTTAAAACAGTAATACTAATTTTATAACTCACACAAGTAAAAATAAATTCTTAAACCATTTCTAACTTTTTTCTATCTTTAAATCAAGTTAAAACCTGTTTGAAGGTTTCTTAAAAATGTCTTTATTTTCATCTACAGTCAGGTTAAAACCTGTCTAAAGGTTTTTTATACCATATCTATATTCTATTCAAGATTCAGGTTGAAACATGCTTTAAGATTTTCAAACAATACTATTGTCATCTTGGAAAAAGACAAGTTGAAACTTGTTTCGAAATTTTTGAACCATGTATTTGACACCCTTCAAAATCAAGTTGTAACCTGCAAAGTCATTGTCCGTTGTAAGTATACATTCTTTCCAATATAAAAAAATATTAAAGTAAGAAAAAGTTAACTTCAACATTTCAAATAGTTGACTTCAACTTTTCAAATAGTTGACTTCAACTTTTCAAATAGTTGACTTCAATTTGACTGGTATCAATATTTTCTTAATACAAAAAGTATAGTAAAAATATAGTCTTTGTATTATAAGAAAACAATGATACTAGTTAAATTAACTTTAACTTTTCAAATAGTTAAATTCAACTTTTCAAATAGTTGTCTTCAACTTTTCAAATAGTTGACTTCAACTTTTCAAATAGTTGACGTCAACTTTTCAAAAAATTGACTTAAACTTTTCAAATAGTTAACTTCAATTTGACTGATATCAATATTTTCTTAATACAAAAAGTATAGTAAAAATATAGTCTTTGTATTATAAGAAAACAATGATACTAGTCAAATTAACTTTAACTTTCCAAATAGTTGACTTCAACTTTTTAAAAAGTTAATAAAAGAGTTAATAAACTATTACATGTCTGATTCTTTTATCCAACTATTATGTGAATTATCAAAACCTAACCATTTTACAAAGACTTCATCACGACGATTCTTGAGAACTTTTTCTATGAGATATATATCTGAATATTTCACTTTAGAAATTTCTTCTTCGTAGAAACCACCTTCGATGGGTTGATCCTGATAATCTTTCAACTTATATGTTACTGGTTTTGTTGATTTAACTTGAGAGATGGTAAATATTTCAGTTGTCCAGTTTGGTGTATATCCTTTTTCAGAAATATGTTTATTCTTGCTTATTCGAACTTTCGAATATGGTATCATTTGAACCAAATCTGCTTGCCATGTTTCATCCACACCACGCATTTGTACTTTACGACGTGGATAATTTCTTCTAGCTTGTCTATGTAATTCTGTGACAACTGTTAACTTTTTGTCATCCATTTTAAGGTATATATGAATACATCAATACACAACACAATACTGATTCAAAGTTTATATACACACACTTAATATATAATTTTAATTTCAATTAATTCTTCAATAATACTCATAATTAGTATACGATGTTTCTTGCGTATAGCATCACTTGCTTTTGCTATTTCATGAAGCGTTTCTCGTTCTTTCCGAAACATGTTTATATATTGATGTCTAAAATTATACTAATGAAAGTTGTAAACCAATAGATACTTATAACTGAATAAAGCAATCGAAACCTTTTCTATATCTTCCTTCATTTAAATTTCAGTCTGTGTCTATAACAACAAACCCATATCTATCAGAATTCCAACATGTTGAGCATAAATCATGAAATTGATTGTAAGTCATATTTGTATTTACATGATCATTATAAACATGCTTAAGGTTTCTCTCATCTTGTTTAAAAAGTACTAGTAAGTTAATAATTATTATCTCTAACAAGATGTTTGGGAATGTGGGCATATGTCTGACATAGATAGAAACTGTCAACGTTGACATGCCTACCCATGCAAAAAAATGCTCTTACATTGTCTTGCTTCTCGCAAGCAATATCATCAAAAATAAATACTGAATTTGGTTTAGCGTCTTTAGGTGAAACCACTTCTTCATGTTCTCTAAATGGAAAGTATTCAATATCATCAACTTTACTGAGAACTTTTTCTAAAAATTGATATTTTGGTTGTTGTAAAGACTTTGAATATAAATATATATTTTCAAAGCTTAAACCATTCGGATGTATTATTAAAGACAAAAGAGCATTTGTCTTTCCACAATTTGATGGTCCACAAAAAGCTGCACGAATGCTGTTTGAAAATAGACATCCATGACGTTTTACACCATCATCCTTGTTTGGAAGAAGGTTATCAACATTCACTATTGGGAGCTGAACATCTTGTACATTAAACCGCATCTTGAAATCGACTGAAGGTATAGGTATAAATATAGTGTTTATATAGCTGTCTCCAATCAGTCGGTTGTGAACCATAGTAGAGTGAGGAATGATTACTCATGATAAAGTGAAAAAGAAAAAATAAAAAAATTTCTTGTCGTGGTCAAGGTTTTCTCAATACTATAATCAATAAATTGCCATTCGAGTTTCATTTCCCGGGTTATCAATATTGTGGACCTGGTACGAAGTTGGCAAAACGTCTTGCACGTGGTGATTCTGGTATAAACCCTTTAGATGCAGCTTGTAAAGATCATGATATAGCTTATTCAAAAGATAAAGACGTGGCTATAAGAAATTCTGCAGATAAAATACTTGCTGAGAAAGCGTGGGAACGAGTTGTTTCTAAAGACGCTAAATTAAGTGAAAAAGCAGTTGCATTAGCTGTAACTAATATAATGAAAGCCAAGTCTAAATTAAGGATGGGGATAAAAGTTAATAATAAATATAAAAAAATTAAGACAAAGAAATCAAAGAAGAAGAGAAAGAAGGTTGTTTCTAAAAAACATGTTACTTTAAAGAAGATTGTTAACGCTGCTAAAAAGTATATGAAATCTAATAAAAACTCTTTAGATACAACTAGAACTGCTATAATTGGTGCAAGAAAGGCTATAAAACAGTATGGCGGTAAATCTAAGATTATATCACCTCGAATTCTTCCTATACCCTCAAAAGTAGGAGGTATTTTACCTCTTGTAGTAATTTTTGCTGGACTGAGTGCTTTAGGGGCGCTTAGTGGTGGAATTGGCGGTATAGTGAAAGCTGTAAATGAAGCTAATGTTGCTAAGAAAGAACTTTCAGAAGCTCAACGAC
This sequence comes from Leptopilina heterotoma, assembly GCF_015476425.1. Lineage (NCBI taxonomy): Eukaryota > Metazoa > Arthropoda > Insecta > Hymenoptera > Figitidae > Leptopilina > Leptopilina heterotoma. The sequence goes on from NW_025111108.1 coordinate 294,087, forward strand.
ATAATCATACCATGGAATCCATTGCTTTTGGAAAAGGTTTATACATAAAACCATATCAACGAGGACTTGGCCGTTATATGCAACCTTACAAAGGCAAAGGATTAAATAATAATAAAAAAATGTCAAAAAACTAATATTGAAGCTACCTCACCGTGCACTAAGTGATTATGATCTTCTAAAATATTCTAAAAGTTTAAAAATACCATATTTTAGAGGAGTCTTTATGAGAAATGAATTACCCATAGGAGGACCGTTTCAATATGAATCAGCAATAATAAATCTTGATAATAAAGAAGGTCCTGGAACTCATTGGGTTGCATATAAAAAGGTGAACAATGAAACTGAATACTTTGACAGCTTTGGTAATCTTTCACCACCATTGGATCTCATTGTTTACCTAGGTGTTGGTAGCTGTATAAAATATAATTATAAAAGATATCAAGATTTTTATACGTATATATGCGGTCACTTATGTCTTAAATTTCTATGTAATCAACTTAATGTGAAGAACAGTTTCAGTCTATATAAGACTGTGTAAACATTTGTATACTTCAGTATGAAAGTAGATATCTAACATGAATGATTCATTTACTTTTACGTTAAGTGGGAACTCTTCAGTTCTGGAAGCTTCATTCTTCCCACCAATTGAACTCACATCTAATAAAAATTATGTACTTCGTCTTGTTGATCTACTTACATATAACACTATTCCAAACATTGATAAAGGATGCAATAAGTTTTATACAAATTTTTTTGATCCTATATATATATGGGGCAAAATTTCTCAAGTGTACCAATGTCAAAATTGCAAGTTGTTGTATCAGGCTAATATTTTCACAGTATTTAGTACTATGTATGAGTTCTTCAACCACCAAGTATTATAAAATTTTATAACAAATTGTAGAGGGGGGAGGGGGTTGAAGATTTTGGATAAGTATGAACAGTAAGTCTTCTAAAAAATCGTAGCTTCTATATAATAAAGCAAAAAAAATTTTGACCTATATGTTTTTGGTAGGTTTTTTCACGCTCTTTCAAATGGTGAAAATTTTTTTTTTAATTTTCAAAATTTAACCCTTTTTTTTTTAATTAAAAATTTTTTTGGTTTTTTTTCAAGAAGGACCCTTTTTTTTCTTTTTTTTTGTACCAAAAGAAAGCTTAAGATGTGTACTTTCAATAACTAAAACGAAAAAAATGACGTTTTTTTTGTTTTCGAATTATTAATCAATTAATTAATAAAAATTAATAAAAATTGAAATATTTTACAACAGAATAAAGTTAACGCAATTCTGAAGTTACTACTGTAAAGCACTACAAAATCCGCATCCAACGAGTTCAATATGAAATATTTTGGATAAATTGACGTTTTATAAATAAATATTTATAAAAATTAATTAACAAATGAATATCATTTATAAAAATAAAGATAAAGTGTTAGTTTTTTTTTACACAAATGTTTATACAATTCTACTTTTTAAAAAATGTATTCTAGTTATTTGCAACAATTGTTTAAATAAAATATTCATCACCTTATGCGTGTGTTGCGCTGCATAACTATCTTCCCGGCTGAATATTATTTCACATTTTTTATAGAATATTTTTTTATTTTTTACATTTTTAATGTAAGAAAAGATGGTTTCTTTTTTACATTAATAATTTTTTATTATTTTAATATCAACAAGAAATTTTTACGTAATTCCTAATAAATTAATTACAAAATAATTTAATAATAATAAATAATATTAAAATAATAAAAAATTATTGATATAAAAAAGAAATAATCTTTTCTTACATCAAAAATGTAAAAAATAAAAAAATATTCTATAAAAAATGTGAAATAATATTAAGCCGGGAAGATAGTTATGCAGCGCAACACACGCATAAGGTGATGAATATTTTATTTAAACAATTGTTGCAAATAACTGGAATACATTTTTTAAAAAGTAGAATTGTATAAACATTTGTGTAAAAAAAAACTAACACTTTATCTTTATTTTTATAAATGATATTCATTTGTTAATTAATTTTTATAAATATTTATTTATAAAACGTCAATTTATCCAAAATATTTCATATTGGACTCGTTGGATGCGGATTTTGTAGTGCTTTACAGTAGTAACTTCAGAATTGCGTTAACTTTATTCTGTTGTAAAATATTTCAATTTTTATTAATTTTTATTAATTAATTGATTAATAATTCGAAAACAAAAAAAAACGTCATTTTTTTCGTTTTAGTTATTGAAAGTACACATCTTAAGCTTTCTTTTGGTACAAAAAAAAAGAAAAAAAAGGGTCCTTCTTGAAAAAAAACCAAAAAAATTTTTAATTAAAAAAAAAAGGGTTAAATTTTGAAAATTAAAAAAAAAATTTTCACCATTTGAAAGAGCGTGAAAAAACCTACCAAAAACATATAGGTCAAAATTTTTTTTGCTTTATTATATAGAAGCTACGATTTTTTAGAAAACTCACTGTTCATACTTATCCAAAATCTTCAACCCCCTCCCCCCTCTACAATTTGTTATAAAATTTCATAATACTTGGTGGTTGAAGTACTCATACATAGTACACGGAGAGTAGAGTTATAGTGAGTTGTACTATTACGCATTTAGTAAGAAAATTTGAGTTGTGACAAATAAATATTAAGTAAAGGTTACAAAACAGCGTTCAATTTTTTTTTGTCGATCAAACTAAACATAGTAGTAAGGATGAATGTCTGCTTAGTAAAGCAGACAAAACTAATTCTGTTTACATTTTTAATCATATTATTATTTGAACTTTAAAAAAAATATTAAAATTAATTAAAAAGCTATCTATTAAAAATTAAACGAAATCGAGAAAAAATATTATTTTTCAAAACTTTATTTGCAGTGTTATACTTATTATTTATGCTTGTTATTACAACAAATATTAGGTTATTGTTATCATAATAATTATAAAAAAGTTTAGCTGTTTATTTAAATATGCGACAAATATATTTTGTAAAGAAATATAGCTCTTATAATTTACTCTATTTAACTAAACAATTACAGAAATTATAATTTTTAAATTGATTTATTATTGTTACCTTATATCACCGTCAGTGTATTTTTGTAAAATATAACTTGATTTTCTTCTCGTTCCCCATATATAATAAATTTTTGGAAAAATAATTAATTAATAATAATTATTTCTAAATAATTAATTATTTATAAAGTGTTAACTATTATATTAATTATTATAAAAGAGGTTAAATTTTATTTTGGTAAATTGTAAACAGAATCGCAGATATGACAATTTATATCGTAGACGATACTAATGAAGTTAGTAGTCTTAATAACTAAACGGCCGTTTAGTGAAGTTTACTTTTTGTTTTGTTGAACGAAAAAGTCACCATATTGTTTAGTAACTATGACTCAGGGCTGAGTAAGATTGACTACTTTCTTCTCTCCGTGTACTAAATACTGTGAAAATATTAGCCCGATACAACAACTTGCAATTTTGACATTGGTACACTTGAGAAATTTTGCCCCATATATACCAACAGGCAGTTATGAACTTAAGGATATTATAGCTTTTATAAAGCGTCAAGTAACACCTGAAGATTATTTAGATGTAGAAGTTAATCATACTACATTAGGTTTACGTCTTAAATCAAATATGGAAATTGATTTCGAACCTGAAGACTCAATTGGTAAATTATTAGGATTTGCTCCAATAAAACTACATGCAGATACATATCATTCGTCTACAAATCTTATACAAATAATGAAAGAAAATGCTATACGCGTTGAATGTAATATTACAACAGGAGCTTATATAAATGGTTAAAAAGTACATACTATACATAAATTTTTTCCAAGTGTTCCTCCAGGATATAAGATTATAGAGATTCCAGCAAACGTCATTTACCTTCCAGTCACCGTGAAGGCAATACATAATATTCAACTTTGATTAGTGGATCAGAATGGTGATATAGCTAATTTTAGAGGAGAGACAATAACAATTCGTTTACATGTAAAATCAGTGTAATGGGAATTATTTACAATCATAAAAAAAGAAAATTTGGTGGTAGCTATAAAAATCAATCAACATGTGCAAAGAAGATCAGTGTGAATATAACTCACAAGGTGTTAACACCTCAGAATCCACTATTTCTGAAGCAACTTGGTTTGAAAATCAGACATCAAAAGTAAAGAAAAGAAAGAAGAAGAAGGGAGTTGAAAAATTCTATCTATTTATTTTGTGTCGTTGTTATAAAAAGAAAGATGGAGGAAATTCTCAACATTCCAGTTCCAGTGACATTTGATGAATCCATAGCAAATTATGAGTTTCATAGTCATCAACCATATGCAACGTCATCTTTTAAGAATAGTGTTGAGATTCGAATTGTAGTTCAAAATCAAGATTTAACTATTTTACCGAGTAGTAGTTCCTTAAATATATTTGGACGATTGACGAAGAATGATGGAGTAACTTTAACACATAATCTTAGACTAATCAACAATGCTGTAGCTTATTTATTTAATGAAATTCGTTATGAATTAAATGGAATTGAGATTGATCGATGCAAATATGTCGGTCATACTTCAATCATGAAAAATTTGGTTTTATTATCACCTTCTCCACTTATCCGTGCTGGAAATGCTGGTGTTTTTGAATATTCTGCTTTGGATTTAAAAATGACTTTAGAAAAAGGTTATTTTAACGTGACAATACAACTAAGTATGCTTTTCGGTTTTGCTGAAGATTATAAGAAAATTGTTATGAATACTAAACATGAACTCATTTTGATAAGATCGCGAAGTGATTTAAATGCTGTTATTCAAACATGAAATCTTGACAATAATGAAGAATTTAAAATTACAATTAATAAAATTGAATGGTTACTACCATATATTTTACCATCTGATAGCAATAAAATAAAATTATTAAAATTTATTGAAAAGGATCCATTAATTTCTATGAGTTTTCGATCGTGGAAAATGTATGAGTATCCCTTACTTCCAGCTAGTACAAGAGTTATGTGGCAACTTAAATCTTCATCTTACTTAGAGAAACCACGTTATGTAATTGTTGGATTTCAAACTGGAAGAAAGAATCAACTCAAAGAAACATTCTGTTACTTTGATCATTGTAATATTAGAAATGTAAAACTCTTTTTGAACTCACAATCTTACCCTTATGGAAATTTAAATATAAATTTTGATCAAAATCAGTATTCTATATTATATGAAATGTATGCTAATTTTCAATCTTCTTATTATGGAAAAGATGCTGAACCTACTTTAGCGATTGATATTTTTAAATCAAATGCACCTTTAATTGTTATTGATTGTTCAAAACAAAATGAGTTTTTGAAGCAGTCTGCAGTCGATGTACGTTTAGAATTTGAAGCTAGAGAAAATATACCTGATAATACAACTGCATATTGTCTCGTTATACATGATCGTATAGTTCAGTATAAACCAATCAGTGGGATTACTAAAAAGTTATAAAAAGTGGAGTGGGAAACAAAGTGGTGGGGGGTGAAGTGGAGAGGTATATAAGACACATCCCTGAAGTAGAAACACATTTCTATTCAAAAATGGAGTTCATAGTAGACGTTCAAGGTTTTAAAAAACCCTGCAATGAGTTTATTTTCAAAGAGTTGGCTGTAGTTCCTCTAGAGGCAGATGCTCAACCAAGAGTTTACCTCTTTGAACCACCTTGTGGTTGGAATTCTCTACCTGGACGTTATAAAAGTGAAAACCTGTGGTTAACAAACAACTATCATTCAATCCCTTGGATGGCTGGAGATGTATGTTACGATGAAGTGCGAACCATTTTACAAGATGCATTACGAGGAGCAAAAACTATCTATGTTAAAGGTTGTGAAAAAAACAGTGGTTAGAAAAGTATGTAATGAATGTATACAATTTGGAAGAAATTGACTGTCCAACGTTTAAGAATATTAAAACTGAATTTTTACCACCTACATGTACACATCATATTACACAAACTGAAAATTGTGCAGTAAATAATATATTTAAGCTTCGAAATTGGTTTTTGAATGTAACGAGTGAACTGAGAAACTTCTCAAATGGTGTCGATGAAGTGGATGATGTTAATACTAATTTGAAATCATTTTATGAAAATTATGAACAACTATTGTAATAAGTTTGAATTTCTATATATATATATATATATATATATATATAAATAAATGAATTTTATAATTTGAAAAAATGTTGTCTCTCTTTCTTGATATACCTTCTCCTTTAATATTATATACTTGAAATTTTTTTCCCCTTTAACTTTAATAAAAATTTACTTATACAATGTTATATAAAATTCTATTAATTTAAAAATTGACAACCAGCAACAGAAATGTGAGAATTCGAAAACCATGTATTTTCTGCAACAGTTACATTGTGTTCACTAATACCTCGTCTTTTGCAAATAAACTGGCCACATACAAGTTTATTTTCATTTAAAGACATCAATTTTTTATGTCTTTTGCAATATCTTTGTGAAGGTATTAATTCGATATCACGAAGCCACTGAAGTGTTTGCTCGCGACTTTGTAATATACTACTCAATTTGAAAATATTGAATTTTTCATCCATCTCTGCAAATAACAAGAAAACTTGAAAATGCCTAATTCAAAATAGATTAAGTTTCCCTACTATAGACAAACTGAAAATGATTATGACGAACTTCGGTTCGATGATTAATATTCAACTTCAAATGAACAAGCCTACTCCTATTACTTTATATCTATTCCTTGCATAGACAAAGATTTATATTGCTCCAAATTTATTTACACGTTTTAACCCGTTGACTGTCGCTGACGCATATATGCGCAAAACTAAACTGGCCAAAAGTGATTCATGACGCATATATGCGCAACTTAAAAAAGGTGATTAAAAACTTCTTAAATGTTCCTGAAACCGGTTACTCGGGGGTTTTCGAGGTCGCTGATTACGAATATGACATTCGTTTTCCAAAATTCAAAATGGCGGATCCAATATGGCGGACAACAAAATAAAAAATTGATCAGATTGACTTGAAACGTAGTACTCGGGGGTTTTTGGGGTCGCTGATTACGAATCTGACATCAGTTTTTCGAAATTCAAAATGGCGGATCCAATATGGCAAAATTTTTTCAAAATTCGGCGAATTTGCTTGAAACTTGTTACTCGGGGGTTTTAAGGATCGCTAATTACGAATCTAACATTAGTTTTCCAAAATTCAAAATGGCGGATACAATATGGCGGACAACAAAATAAAAAATTAATTATAATGGATTGAAACTGAATACTCGGGGGTTTTTAGGGTCGCTGATTACGAATCTGACATTAGTTTTTCAGGGTATTTATCGAAATTTGATTTCACCAAATTCCTTACACCAAATTCCTTACACGTGTTAATATAGAAAGGAAGTCAAATTGACTTTCTAGTTGGTACTAGAAGGTACCCAACCCAGAACCAATGCCCCCTCCAACATTTTTTAAAAAAATCCTTTTTTATAGGTGCCCCGAAAAGACACCACTCAGAGACGGGCGAAGCCCGCCGCACCTAATTTCCTTACACGTGTTAATATAGAAAGGAAGTCAAATTGACTTTCTAGTTGGTTCTAGAAGGTACCCAACCCAGAACCAATGCCCCCTCCAACATTTTTTAAAAAAATCCTTTTTTATAGGTGCCCCGAAAAGACACCACTCAGAGACGGGCGAAGCCCGCCGCACCTAATTTCCTTACACGTGTTAATATAAAAAGGAAGTCAAATTGACTTTCTAGTTGGTACTAGAAGGTACCCAACCCAGAACCAATGCCCCCTCCAACATTTAAAAAAAAATCCTTTTTTATAGGAGCCCTGAAAAGACACCACTCAGAGGCAGGCGAAGCCCGCCGCACCTAATTTCCTTACACGTGTTAATATAGAAAGGAAGTCAAATTGACTTTCTAGTTGGTACTAGAAGGTACCCAACCCAGAACCAATGCCCCCTCCAACATTTTTAAAAAAAAATCCTTTTTTATAGGTGCCCCGAAAAGACACCACTCAGAGACGGGCGAAGCCCGCCGCACCTAATTTCCTTACACGTGTTAATATAGAAAGGAAGTCAAATTGACTTTCTAGTTGGTACTAGAAGGTACCCAACCCAGAACCAATGCCCCCTCCAACATTTTTTTAAAAAATCCTTTTTTATAGGTGCCCCAAAAAGACACCACTCAGAGGCGGGCGAAGCCCGCCGCACCTAATTTCCTTACACGTGTTAATATAGAAAGGAAGTCAAATTGACTTTCTAGTTGGTACTAGAAAGTACCCAACCCAGAACCAATGCCCCCTCCAACAGGGTACCGAGTTGTGTTCGGTTTTGTACGCTAAAATGTCGAATTCTAAAATTCGACATTTCAGTCGCTCAGTTCGAATGTCGAATATTCGACATTCGACATTTCGGCGCCCCAAAACCGAACAAAACTCGGTTCGGTTCGAATTTTGCACAGCTCTAAATTTTTTCTTTTTATACGCACTATTTTGTAGATTTTAATTTTGAAAAGTGACTTTTTGCATTTATTATCTTTTATATCCTCATGTAGTTGATCGTGTTAAATTTAAACTTGATAATTATTATTATCCGGGAATTCCTAAAAAGTTTTGTTATTTTGTTAAAATGTACAGAAATTTTCAATTTAAATTTTATATCTTTAAAAACATTTAAAAGAAAACTATTATACACCTCAATAAGTGAATTTTTCAATTAGGGTCTAATTAGTTTCAGTTTTGATTTTGTAAATAACATGTACATAAAAATAAATGAAATATTTGCATCTAATATAGAAATAAAAAATATAAATATAACTCGTGTAATGTTTCGTTTTTCGATCATCGGTGAAATGTTTAAATTTATAAATCGTTCGTTTGACAGCCTCAATTAGACAAGTTTCAGTAAATTTAATTATACACTTCCGTCCGTGAGTATCAGGACGCTCCTTTTTTCATAAGTGGAAAAATGCTTAAAACGTTGAATATAAGAATGACAAAAATTTTTCGTATTTTTTTCCTGAAATCTAATGAAATTATGAAAAGACTGACACCTGATCGTAGAATTTTCGTTGACTATTCTGTCAGATACCGTCAACAGGGGTAATTATGGAACATCAGAGGTAAATATGGAACGCGTAATTCTTTTTTATGTAAAATTTTTGTGGTAAATTATTTTAATTTGGTTCTTGTTGTAAATAATAGTTTAATATATTGCCTACAAAGTTACTCAGATGTTTTTATTTTTATTGTCATTGGCAACGAGAAAATAATTATTAAACATCGAAAAAGTGGAAAGGTTATTTCACAAAAGTGTATAAATCTACTAATTTCTTCGAACTAAATTCGCGTTTAGTTTACTATTATTATCTATTATTATTTTACTCTGCAGTACTAAATAAAGTTTTCTTAATATACGGATAAAGAAAATTTGTTATACTTGCTTTTATAATTAATTATAATAATTTGTTCTATAATTGCTCCAAATGCGAGGCAATTATGGAGCAATATTTATGTTTAAATAACTCCGTCAAAAAATTTTTATTTGTAAATGGAACTTGAAGGAAATCTTTAGAAGAATGTTCACAATATATTTGAATAGCTAATAAAGTTTTTTTGTACACTTTAGATTTTTAGTGAAGAAGAAACTCAAAAAATCGCGTTTTTTTGTTCCATTTTGTTAAAAAAGTGACAATCTGTTTTTCAAAATTTTTTTATCCGACTTTCACAGTTTCAAATTTTTTTGGAAAAATTTATATCACAATACCATTAATTAACCCTTTAATGCCCAGTGGTACACATACGTACCACCTACTTCAAAAAATCATAACTTTCTTAAAACTTAACGGATCAAATCCGCTAAGGTCTCATTTTGAAGGGGTGAACGAGAGTAATAAATACATATGCTTCTCATTTTCCAAAAAACTACCCTTTCTGAAATACACCCCTTTAAAAAACGTGAAAAATGACAAAAATTGTAAAAAAGGTATAAATTTAAGAAAAAATTTTTTTTTTCGGCTTACGCAGTAACAAATGTTTAAAAATATTGTAATCTTTGTAAAAAAAATTAATAACAAAAATTTTCCTCGGGGTAAAAAGAAAATTAATGAAAACTACCCCCAAAAATCAAAACAATTTAAAAATTTACTGAATTCGCCTAAAATTTATTACTCGGGGGTTTTCGAGGTCGCTGATTACGAATCTGATGTCAGTTTTCAAAAATTCAAAATGGCGGATCCAATATGGCGGCCAATAAATTAAAAATTCATCATATTCGCCTGAAACTTGTTACTCGGGGGTTTTCGTGGTCGCTGATTACGAATATGATGTCAGTTTTCAAAAATTCAAAATGGCGGATCCAATATGGCGGACAATAAATTAAAAATTCATCATATTTGCCGGAAACTTGTTACTCGGGGGTTTTCGGGGTCGCTGATTACGAATATGATGTCAGTTTTCAAAAATTCAAAATGGCGGATCCAATATGGCGGACAATAAATTAAAAATTCATCATATTTGCCGGAAACTTGTTACTCGGGGGTTTCCAATGAATCCTTTCAGTATGGAACGATAAAAGAAAAATGGAGAAAGGAATAAAAATTGCAAAAGGTAAAATGTCGTAAATTGGTTAAAATTAATATAAATTATCTTTTTCCAGTTTTCAGAATCACAATTGTTCAACATTGATAAAAAAATATATCAAACCATTTACCCAATATACAAAGATATTAACAAATTTCTCCAATTAAACTATAATTGTATCTATGAACAGTTATTAAATAGGGGTAATTCTGAAAAACATTTTATGATTTAAAATCAATTAGAATTAATAATTTTTAAAAATCTAATACAAAACTTTTTATAATGAAAGGGTGGTTATTTGACCTTAGGGTTATTTTTTAAGGGTAGTTTATATTTACTATCATTACCCAGTCACCATAAAAATATTTTTCGTATTTTCGAAACGTATAGAATTAATAAAAATGACTTTTTTAATTGTTCAAAACTATTGACAGTATGTAAGAATAATTATTAAATAGGGGTGAGTTCCAAGGGGGGGGGGTGATTAACATTATTATCCATATCTGTGTCACTTAGAAACATTTTTTTATAATTTAGATGCATTTAGAATCTACAGATTTTTTTTAAATATTCACAAAAATTAATATCGTCAAGAGGTGATTATTTGACTTTGAGGGTGATGTTCAAGTGGTTATTTATAATTCTTTTGCATTTTTTAACAACCAGAGAATATTTATAAATAATTATAAGGCTGACAGGAGCTAAAAAATATTTAATTTATTACTTAGATTAATTATCAATTTTTTAGGGTAGTAATATACGTTAGGGGTGGTTTTAAGGGGTGGAACATGTTAAGAAAAATTGTCTTTTCATATTGAATAATAGAATAATCGAATTTACTAAACATTATACGTTTATAATAACGGCAAAAAACTCGGCCATTAAAGGGTTAATTTAGATTCTACATTGAATAGAGATTGAAACAAGACCAAGAACGCTAAAAAAGTTTATTAGTTTTTGAGAAATTAAAAAATTACGAAAAGCATGCAAAATCCAGTATTTTTTCTGTATCTGACAGAATAGTCAACGAAAATTCTTCGATCAGGTGTCAGTCTTTTCATAATTTCATTAGCTTTCAGGAAAAAAATACGAAAAATTTTTGTCATTCTTATTTTCTACGTTTTAAGCATTTTTCCACTCATGAAAAAGGGGTGTCCTGATACTCACGGACGGTAGTGTAAATTAATGTTAATTTCAATAGTTTAAATTCTAAATTAACTTTAAAATAATAACGAGCAATATAACATTTTTAATGCTTTTTACAGTCAATTAGTCTTCAATTATATGCACCTTTTCAAAATTCTGAGAATCAGAAATTATTCTCATGTGCAATTGGAAATTTTGAAGCGGTATGAAACAATGGTTACTTCGAGTGCCTGGAATAGTTCTTGCTGATTTAAATCTTCTATTTAGATGCCGATCCATTTTCTGCACTAGTTTTCCATCAACATGTATAAAATCTATCCCTTCGATGTTTTTTTCACAATAATTGTAAATCTCATTTACATTTAAAATGGTCGGATTGTCGTTAATCCCTTGAAGATTAGCTTTCCTGACTAGACGCTTTACTGTGCCTCCTACACCATCACATGGACTTTTCCCATGAGATGTTCCAAGTCGCCGAAATTCTGAAGTCTTGAAAACGGTAAACTAAATTAATGAAATTTTTTCGATTTTTATACTGGCTTGCTGCTCCGTCTGAGAAGTAATGCAAACATTTCAAATTTGAAAATAGACTTTTAAGTTTGTCTATCACCTTTGTTTGAAATGTGTATACAGCTGAAGTTGAATGATCTTTGCAGTCTGAAATAATGCAGTAACTTTTCGAATTCAGTTTCCCATTCTCGCGATAGTAAATGACGAATGGGTGAAGAGTGGCCTGGTCGTTTTTCCAGTGATGACTTTGTATTTCATCCTGAACGATAAAAGCATAATTCTGTGCGAAATCAACAAGAATAATTACTTAATTTCAGGAAGACTTTCTTTTAGCGAATTCAAATAGGAAGCTTGTTTTTTTGAAATAAAATGATGTTGTTTTAAAGATTCCAGTTGGCCTATCAAGGTTTCAAAGTAATTATCTCGAGATTGATTGATTTCAATTAGGTTTGGTCTATCTACCGTAATCCACTGCCTATATTTTACTAATTGCTCTTCATCTATACAGGATTCTACGATGCTGTTTATTCTTTGAAATCGAGGGCAATTTTTGCAATTTCCAAGCACACAGTTTTCACTTTCAATGTCGCAAACAGCTACTTTCAATAGATCATTTAAAGAATAATTAGGTTTCAAGAACTTTGTAGATAATTTAACGTTCTCATGAATTAGACACACACAAACCGAATGTGTGTTTGCAGGTCCAGCAAAAATACACCATTTAGGTCGCAGTTCTGTAAATTTAGAAATTCCTATTTTCAATGTCGGATTAAGTTCTTTAAAACGTATATATAATTCTTTTATATTTTGAAGCAATAATCTTTTTTGTTGTTTTTCTTTTTGGCCTGATTCATTCTTTACAGTAATAAAATCTTTTGCTCCTGGACACATTCGGGAATTTTCATCGTTCTCGTAGAAATCCTTAACCTTTTGTTTTAAAGCATCATCTAAACCAACTCGATATTTATATTCTAAATTCGGTAATACACCTTGCTCTTTTAATAACTTTCTGATTTGATTTACTTCGTATGTTGTATTTTCGCAAATTTTAATTTTACTTTTGAGCTCTTCGATCAATAATTTGTATTCTTTAGCCCATAAGGAATGTTCTGGAGTTGAATTTACTGCTTGAGTACCAAATGACTTATTCAAGTCTGTTAGGATTGACGTTGATGACTGATTAATCGCGTTTTGAACTACATTTTCTCTTAGATCATTATTCAATTTTCTTATTTTCAGAGGATTTAATCCTAATGACAATAGTGTTTCAGTTATATCTATTTTTTCTTGAGGCTTATATGTTGGATCGTGATCACCTGAATTATCATTACAATCTTTTTCTTTTCTGATAAATCTTATTTCTACATCTTGCACATAGCCGTTTACCTATACAATTGCATAGTTAATTTTTAAATTTAATATTATAATTATTTAATTGCTTTATTAATTTACATTAATTATGTTAATTATTTTAATCTAATTTATTTATATATTAATTAATATTAATTAATTGGATAATATTTATTGCTTAATTATTTTAACCTAATATAATTTATATTCTTTACCAGGTATCAATTTCATCCATTTCACATCAGTAGCTAAAGGCAATGTTATATCTCGCAAATTTTTCCATACTACACAATTGTGAGAGTTAAAAGGATCGCAACATTTCTTTCCAAAATAATGAGAATAATTAATAAAATACTTTAATTCGTGTTTTTGACAAATTGTTGTGATTTTGTCATGAGTTCTTAATTTCAATATTAATATTTCGTCTTCATTAAACTTTTCTTTTATCGATTGCACCATAGATTCTGTGATGTCTTCGCAAATTTCTTGCAAAGATATTCCTATCGAACACTGCATTTTGAATACAATGAAAATAATCAAGTACAATCTTTAATTTTATTACAGGTTAAATTATTACTCTGAAATTTAAACACCGTAATCGGAACATAGCCAAGGAGAAAAAACCAACTTCAGTTAGAAGACAATATACAGTTTTAACCTGAAATAAAGTGCAATTTTTTAACACTTGTATCTTTTAAATTAGATTCGGGACCAAAACGAAACTTTTGGTGCGTGTAAATTTTTGTGTGATTTAATAGCTGTGAAAGTGACAAATTTTTTTATTTTTCTTTAACGGAGATATTAAGTTGCAAAGTTTGCAAAAATTCGGAAATCGCGTACTTTCAACTTAATATTTCTTGTAGGGTAATGTCACCTTGAGTGGACCGCCTAAGCTTTTTTTCGAAAAAATTCTTTATGAAAGCAAATTAATCGGAGGTTTCTATTCCATGCATTAGTTTAGATCCATAGGTAAGTGTTTACACCATAATAGCTTTGTTTTATTTTTATTTGGAAAAAACAATTGACTTTAAAAAAATAGCTAATTTTTAAGGAATGAAAAAAGTGTAACCTTGAGTGGACCACTCCTAAAAAATTGTAAAAGTTATTCTATTTTCTTTAATTTATTTAATATTTCTGATATATTAAAACAAAATTTATGCTTATGCAGCTTCAGACCATGATTGTGTCGCAATGTTTACAAGTGAAGCCACTTTTAATAATTTTGGCACATATCACATCAATATCACAAAAAAATTAATAAAGAACATAAAACATAGTTTCAAACCAATTTATTGTCAATTTATTTCCTTAAAAATGGTAAACTGACATTAAAAATATAAAAAAACAGGCAGTCCTCTCATGGTTATAAACAGTGGTCCACTCATAGTGAAATACAACTTTTTATGGCAGCCACCACAATTTTTTTTGAGTCAAAATTATCACTTAATTAAACTAAGATAATCAATTGCAATGTCCAAAGTAGTAGGAAAAAAATAAGTTACCTTTTAAAACTTAAATTTTACACTACTTTTACACTTCTGAATCACTTTACTCATTAGTAACAGAAAAACTGATAAGAAAATCTGAAACTCAATCGAAAATACTCTATATTCGGTGAGTTTTTTTTAATTTAACAATTTAACTTTCTTGTAATTCATTGATAAAAGTTGCAAAAATTAGGTTATTTGTCAGGACGAATTTAAAAACATGTTTTATCTATTATTTTAATTTTTTACTAGTTTATTGAATACGGATTAATTAATCAAGTAATTTTAAACAAGAATCAATAACTTTTTTTACATTTTGAAGTATTTTTCTATGTTTTTTTATACACTTTCTAACAGTTAAAAAAGTGACATTTTTCCGCACCTTCTCCACTTTACACTCATATTTTGAGAAAAGTAATAAATATTTGAACATAATTCTTTTTATTTCGTTCCCTAGATATCATAAAGAATCATTTCTGAAAGAATCAATTTTTTCTAAAATTAGGCCGCAACGACTTTATTTGATAGGTATATAATGCTCTAACCCAACAACTTTTTTCTTTTTTTATCATTCGTAGAATAAATTAAGACGTATTTTCTTTTTTGTTCCATTGAACATTTTTTATAATTGTCTGAAATATCGCGAGTAGTTGAAGTGAAAAATGTACGTGCCCTTCTACGATCCGGCGGCTCATTTATTGTCATTACACAGCCACACAAAAAAAAAGTTCTGATCTGAGGGTCTCACTATGTAGACTTTATGTTTTTTGGGTCGCTGAATCCGAATCCGAGGTCCATTTAACCCCATTAGATCAGGATTTTGACATAACCTCAAAAAACCAATATGGCGGACACGTTTTTGAATAGTTCATCGGATTCGCTTGAAATTCGTTACTCGGGGGTTTTTGGGGTTGCTGATTACAAATTTAAAGTCAGATTTTACAAATTCAAAATGGCGGATCTAATATGGCGGACACGTTTTTGAAAAATTAATCGGATTCGCTTGAAACTTGTTACTCGGGGGTTTTTGGGGTCGCTGATTACGAATTTGAAGTCAATTTCAAAAATTCAAAATATGTTCTTTATTCAATTCACACGGAATTACTCTATATCTTACGTGTGCCTGCATCCAGGGCACCTCCACGTGGTGACGGTGGGCAACGGAGTTTGTCCGCTATCTGGCTAAGTTGTGGACGATGACGCCTGAGAGCCTGCTTTCTAACCCTCAACCACCAATACTAGGGTTCCGAGTCCCTGCATCGTAGTACGTTTTCTACGTGTGTCTGCCATGACGGCATCAAAGCCATTATCCAGATACTTAGCTGGATAGCGAAAAAAACTCCGTTGCCAACCGTCACTACGTGGAGGTGCCTTGGATGCAGGCAGACGTAAGATATAGAGTAATTCCGTGTGAATTGGATAAAGAACATATTTTGAATTTTTAAAATTGACTTCAAATTCGTAATCAGCGACCCCAAAAACCCCCGAGTAACGAGTTTCAAGCGAATCCGATGAACTATTCAAAAACGTGTCCGCCATATTGGTTTTTTGAGGTTATGTCAAAATCCTGATCTGATGGGGTTAAATCAGGGCCGACAAGCTACAATGGAAACATCCGATATACTAGTTAGTTTGGCGCCCAACGGATAGAGGCGCTTCGGTCGCTACTAACACACGCGAAACTTGTGTCGCGATAAGCCGCTGCGTATGTGGTAGTTTACTGTTAAAATTTAAATTTCTTAAAAATCATAAACTTTAACTATAAAATTTAAAAACAATTAAATTCAGTTAAATATTACATAATTATATTTATTGAATTAAATGAAATATTATGTAATATTAAATAATTGAATTTAATTATATTACTTATTCTGTGATATTGTTACGTCAAAACGAGAAACCTTTTTAAATATACCTAACGTTCCTCGTTTTAAATTGGTTTCATAAATGAATCCAATTTGGGATGAGGATAAGTCAATGAGCCTACTAAATTTGAGAGAATAATTTATTTAAAAACCAACAAGAAAGAAAAGAGTTGACAAAATTACAAGGAGTACAAAAATTATGAATCTTACTTAAAGAATAACGATTACTGGTAGTGTGATGATAATCTGTTGTCCGATCTCAATGGTGATGAGCGGTAGACGAAAAGGGGCCTTTTGTTTGTTGTCTTTAGTGGTTGGGTATTAGACCTCTTGTTTACACTAATGAGATAGTGTATTGTATTGTTAAAATATCTGCTTCCTTCCAGACGGTTGTCGCCTCTTGAGCAAATTTCGATGGTTCGAAATTTGGAATGTGTTGTTTCAATATTAGGTCTTCGTTGATACTTGAGATTATTTCCAATTTAATATTTTTGGAAATTGTTTAAAATTTATACTTTGCAAATTTATTATAAGAGGTTGTTTAAAGTTCACTTCTTATTTAATACTTGGGGAAATAGTTCACTTTTAATAATGTACGTTCAAAATAATACTTGGGGTTATACGTTTCACTTTCAAAGATGTACTTTTAATTCACTTGTAAACTATGCGATGTTTACTTGTAGACAATTTGATAATGACTGAGCGATGTGTACAGGTTGATTCCCAAAAAATTACTCTCTAGTCTCTTGTTCTGAACGATGTGTTCAGGTTGATTTCTAAATAGTTACTCTCTGATACTAAGCGATGTGTTCAAGTTGATTTCTAAAAAACTACTCTCTGATATCTGCAGAATTTGTATCCCTTTTATATAAAACTGTCTTCATTAATGTAATGCTTTGAAATCATTCAAGTGTGAATTTTAAGTGGGGGTCTCGGCGACGGCAATGCTGCTGCAATTCGGGGCGACTGTTGACTCTTCTACACGTGTCGATTTTGGGTAGATTTTAAGTGGGGGTCTCGGCGACGGCAAAGCTTGTTTGTTTTCCTGCCTGTGGCGAAGATTTTTTGAAGGTCGTTTAACTGATGCACTATCGTTATTCTTTTTACATGATTTAAAATATTACTCATCTTTCTTGAATTCATTATACTTGCAAATTGTTTAGATACATATAAGATATATAAAATATGCTAATTATAATGCAATAATATGAAATACATAGAATAATAATACAACGTATAAGTAAAATACAATATCAAAAAAATAGGAAATACATTCTTAAGTATCGAAGTTAAATTAGGTATATTAACAAGAAGTTACGGACGTAACACCTACCCCCTTAGATTGAGCATGGGAGAGAAATGAAACATGCTCAAACTATTATTACATTGATATTGTAGAGTAGATGTTATTACTTGTTTATGTATGTATTCTATGCATTCAAAAAAAAAATTTCATTCAAACTTTATTTTTATCTGAATTATAATAATTATACTTGTTATTAATTTATGTTCCTTGAATTATTGTATTCCATCCATTCTTGCGTTCTTAAAAAAAAATTCATTTAAACCTTATTGTAGAGCACTAGATTTTTATTACAATAATTATTTTTGTTATTAGTGTATGTTCTTTGAATTAATGTGCACGCATTCCATCCATTCTTTATATGTGATTTTGATTTGAATTATAATAATTATTTTTGCTATTAATGTATGTTCTTTAAATCATTCTTTTAAATTCACAGTATACAATGAATTTTATGTAAATATTTTATGTATTAATTTTATATAATGAATTTTATGTTTGATACAATTTGATGCTTACAATTTTTATCTACAAAAAGAAAAATAATTTGTTCTATACAAAGGATTGCTTTTTTGTAAAATATTCTATCGAAATTAACAAATTATAAATTTTTGTAGTCTGCTTTGAAATTGCATTAAAAAAAATATATTTTTACAAATTGGTTTTGAAACTTGAGTCTTGTATGACTTAAAACTATGTCAAAATTTTTGCTCTAAAATTAAAAATTGTTTATAATTGAAATTCATTGCAGATTTAAAGATTTTTTAAATATTTTATTATTTATTATATATTTTTTAAATCATTTAACCTTTATAAGCAAACATTTTCTACTTTCAATTTCTACAAACAGAAAAATATTTAATGACACATTTTTTTACGTGACAATTTTTAAATGTTTATTTCTTAATTTCCATCGCTTTTAGTTATTTCATTTATGCAATTTTCTTTCGTTCTTAAGTTACATTTAGACATAAATCATTAAGTGTTTGAGAAGGAAATTTTGTTTTTTCGAGTTTCAGATAAACCTTGTTTTTAAAAATGTTGTTAAACTCTGTGGTTGTAATACTTTTTCTATTTAAATAGCTTTTTTCTTGATAATACTCTTCAGTCAATAATAAGGTAAAATTTCGAAGTAACCTTGTTTTGTTATTATAAATTTGAAAAATACCATTTTAAATTCTTCTTTAGTAAAATTATATTAAATAAGGTATAGAGTTTATTTTAATGTGTTAAAAAAAAGAGTTTTGATTTCTTTTAGTGCAAAACAAGTATGCAGAACAGTGTTTAAGATTTAAGATCAAATCATTACAAAATCAAAAATTGATAAAATGTTATAAACATTTAATTTAAACTTGCGAATATTAGATTATTGTTATAGTGAAAAAAAAGATAATTAAACATTTGCTTATCATTTATAAAAGTTTAGTTTAATAAAAACAAATTAATTTCTTTTTCTTTTGAATTCGCTTCCGAAAACATAAAACTATATATTATAAAAATATTTTATTACTCTTGTTTAATTCGCGATTGTTTCAGTCTGTTCGTATGTACTATTTTTTGTTTATTTTTAACTTGTATTTTAACGTTTCCTTTGTTTAAAATTTCTAGTATTTTGTGTGGACCTGTATATTGATTAGCAAATTTATGAATTTTCCCCCCGTGTAATAAAAATACTTCATCCCCGAGTTTAAGATTTTGTGGATTGCAATTTTTATCATAATAGATTTTTGACTTTTCTTTTGCTAAAATCAAATTTTCTCTAGCGATGTTTCTCATTTTATGAAGTCTTGTTATTAAATCTGTTAAATAATGGTCATAAGTTTTTAATTTTTCATGTTCAAGTGGCGGATCGCTTGTCGGTAATCGTGCTAATTTCCCAAAAATTAATTCGTATGGAGTACACTTTGTCCCTTCATGAATACTTGTATTATATGAGAACATAGCTAATTCTAACCAATCATCCCATTCTTCATTTTTATTTATAAATTGTTTTAAATATTCTCCTAAAACGTGGTGAGATCTTTCAATTGATCCATTAGACTGAGGGTGAAAAGCGGTTGTTTTAAATTGTCGAATTCTAAATCTTTTTGCTAATCTTTTCATTAAATTACTTAAAAAATCTGTTCCCTGATCTGTTAACACTCCTTTGGGTGATCCAAAAATACAAATAAATCTTTTAATAAATGCATCAGCTATTGTACTTGCTTGATGATTTGGAAGTGCGATTGCTAATGAATATTTGGTTAAGTTGTCCTGTATTGTTAATATATATTCACTACCGTTTTTGGTATTTGGTAATGGACCAACGATGTCCATTGCGATTTTTTCAAATGCTGTACCTGGTGTATCTGTAATAATCATTGGATCTTTTGTTTTAACTCTAACTAACTTTTTTAATTGACATTGTAGACAACTTTGAATATATTTTTGAATATTATTTTTCATATTTTCCCAATAATAATTTTGACGAATTCGACCATAAGTTTTGGTTACACCTTTATGTCCTCCAACTGAGCTTGAGTGAGCTTCTTCGATTAACTGCATATATTCTTCTTTAGTAGGATATTTTGTATATCCATTACATACAACAACTTGTAACGAATGTTAATGGTTGGATTGCTCGTCGGTCAGGGTTCGTTTAAATAATTTTAACATTTTAATTACAGAATCGAATTTCAAAATTATATTTACAAAACACCAATAAAAGTACAAAGAATTGACTAAACTCGTCTACGCGGAGACGAGAAGAACGACGTAAACGTAAATATCGCGAATATTAACAAAACAACAAAACACGTGAATTCGAGCGATAACTGTGATTTCGACGACGTCGACGATTAGTTTAAGTTACAATAACGTGCGAACGCGGATTTTCGTAAAAAGTAACGCGGCGAGTTACAACAAGGAAAACCGAATAATTATATTACGAACGACGACGACTTTCGACGGACGCCATTTTGTCCGTCGACGATGGGGACCACGTTGAGACAATCGTCTCCTAGCGCGTACGGTAAAACCGTTTCGAGGTAAAACCTCATCGACTGTGGTAAAACCACTTAGGGTGAAACCCTTTCGCCTTGCGGTAAGACCGCTTGGCTCCTACTGCGGTGACACCGCTTTGAGAAGTGAAGATCTCGGACCGTGCATTCGGGGTCCTCGATTCGCTTGGCGCTGGAGGGAGAAACGCACTGAGCGCACGCGCACTATCCGCGCTCAGGAGCGTACATAAAATTCCGTAGAACGTCGAATATAAAACGATATTTTAAATACAATTAAATAATAATATTTTGATTTCACTTCTATATCGTCACACCCCCTTTTCGTAAGGAGAAAACTTCGCGAGAGTTTTCGTTAGTGTGGAAATCAAAACGCGCGTAAAACACTTAAAAGTTCGTAAGCACTGATAATCTTAAAGTCTGGTAATTTAAAACACTTCACAAAACACTTTTTGAAGACGGACCAAACTATCGTTGTCGACCGGGCGTCGTAGATCTAGTACGTCGTCGACGGATGATCATCAATCGGGAAGCGTAATAATCCTTGGCTGAACCATTTCAGCAATTTAGCGGTGGCAAACTTCAAAAACAAACGAACTGGATACGTTTGATTACTCGGCGGGGCACTGACATCGTTAACAACTTATAACACTTGAACAGCAAACTTGACTGGACAGCAATTGGTAACTTATACAGATGACTGTGACCTCGTAGACTTCGTAACGTATGACTGGTAAAAATAATTTCCATAGGACTTTCACGACGTACGTAAACTGATTACAAAAGACGATGTAGACTCCTTAGCGTTGACGGAATCTTCTGTTTGGTCTCGACTTTTACAACGACGAACACTTTACATGACGAAAATTTTCGACGGCGTGGCGTAACTAAAACATGACGTAGATTTCAAATATAAGCGTTAATAAGCGTAGTTCACAATTTGCGGATCGTACGTATTCTCGGCGTCGGTAAGAATCAATATCGCGTAAACGTAAAATTTATCTCTTTCGTACGTCGGACGGATGATAAATGTCGAATTGACGTAGCGCAGCGATATTTTTAAACAGTAACGGATTCGTGGTCACAATTTTTTTTAAAAAAAAGACGACGAAGAATTTCAAAAAAAAACGTAAAGTATTTACAAATCTAATCGGACGTAAACGGGTATCGAAATATACAAATCAGAAGTACGAAGGCGTAATAGTAGATCGAATTAATCTAAACCTACTTCAGAATTTTTTGCACACAAAAAAAATGTTTCCTAAAGCGTTACGAAAGTTCGCGACGTATTGCTAACTTTCGCCTTCAGTATTCGGAAAATATTAAGAGTCATCATTTCGCGTATAAGGCAAACTATTTTCTTCGACTGCGCGATCAGATCATTAATCCGGGGCCTACTGTGAAATCTAGAAAACCGTGCACTACGTGATTTTTCTTAGTAATTACAAAAGTGTCAAAATCGGAAAAGGGAAACGTAAATCGGATAAGCAAACATATTTTTCACGGACGTTGTGGATATCGCAAGGGGGTTTGCGTCAACGACGTGATTTTATTAACGAAAGATCGGTGCTCGTACTCGTAATCGTGGATTCGAACTAGTTAATCGTGAACGAATCGATGCGGAGGTCTCGAATCTATAGACGGCGTTTTCGTGACAATTAATTTTTCGTTTAATTCGGGTCGTAATAATGCGTTAACGAACGAACATCGTATGATTAGTTACAAAAGGTACGTACAGCTAAAACTAATACTGAAGTTTTTTGATTCTAATCGGTTCGATCGCGTGTCAGTTATTTTTGCGGCGTATAATAGCTGACGATGAGTACGTATTGCGACGACGTATGCAATACCGTAACTCCGTACGTAAATTTTACGATACATTAATCCGACGCGGCGGTGTATGTACGTAAAATATCGGTTCGTTGAAATATTTCTTCGACGTTGAAATATTTCCGTAGCGACGTAGGGTAAGGAAGTGTCTCTTCGACGTCAAGACATCCCTTCGTATTTCGGTAATGTTAGATCGCGAACCTTTCACTCGGTTTGGGGATACTAACGGCGTATTCGTCACGTTCGGTGCGTTAAAATATTCTGCGGCGTTGAATATTTCCGTAAAAGCGTGAACAAAAGAGGGAAACGGCGTGAATAAAAGGAAAATGTCCTTTTCGTAAAACAAATCGTGATCGTCCGTAATCGTGAAAGTGATTGAAATCGAAAGAATAATCGCGTTTAAATCCGGTGCGGACAGAACTAGGACCGACGGGTTTGCTATTATTCGATCGAACACTATAACAAATAACGATTCATAATTCGTAAAATAATCGTGCGAATAGAATGAACGACTGTCTGGGTATGCGAAAATCTTCTCGAAAATTAATCGCGACGGTTCGTCTGTTCTCGGTACAGTAACGTGGAAGGCGTGATGCAGGTTTCGACAGGTTTCGACAGGTTACGAAACATAACTTTCAGTAAGCGCGATAAAGCAATTTAAAACTGAAAATTTCTATCGTCGGGTATTCGTATCGGCGGATTGAATCTAAATAAAGTTACGTAGGATAGCGAAAGTCTATACTGAACGACCTAACGCGGCACTTTATTAATTCTTACGGTTTAATCTAACGTACAATTCGTATAAAAAAATGAAAATGAAACTATATACAAAACGGAAAGACTCATTTTTAATGCGCGAACTAAAAATGCACGACGGAACGTAAAATAAACTTCGGACGGATATTTCGGGAGGACGGACGTGTACCGTTCTCGACGAACGTTAACGTGGGCATCGACATATTCGGCAATTGACGGGATTAGCGAAAATTAAAAATTTAAGAAGCTATCAATCGACGGCAAACGTATTCGAAACGAAACGAACGGAACGCGTGAAAAGGATAAAAAAATACTCGACTAGCGAGTCGTTATTCAACATCTTTTATCGTCGGATCAAATAAAAAGGAAATCGACTATAACGACGATCAATTCCGAATTATTCGCGTAATCGTACGGTTTAACGAAACTAAACGGCATTATTCCCGAGACGCGGTGATTTTCCGAATAAACACAAAACTGAAAGAATACACGACTTCAAACCGTTTTCGTAAGCGATCGTTTTCGTTTTAAACTAATCGTTTTTAAACTAACCGTTTCAAACTAACCGTTTTGAACTAACCGTCCCTGTTCGGGCGCCAAATCTGTAATGAATGTTAATGGTTGGATTGCTCGTCGGTCAGGGTTCGTTTAAATAATTTTAACATTTTAATTACAGAATCGAATTTCAAAATTATATTTACAAAACACCAATAAAAGTACAAAGAATTGACTAAACTCGTCTACGCGGAGACGAGAAGAACGACGTAAACGTAAATATCGCGAATATTAACAAAACAACAAAACACGTGAATTCGAGCGATAACTGTGATTTCGACGACGTCGACGATTAGTTTAAGTTACAATAACGTGCGAACGCGGATTTTCGTAAAAAGTAACGCGGCGAGTTACAACAAGGAAAACCGAATAATTATATTACGAACGACGACGACTTTCGACGGACGCCATTTTGTCCGTCGACGATGGGGACCACGTTGAGACAATCGTCTCCTAGCGCGTACGGTAAAACCGTTTCGAGGTAAAACCTCATCGACTGTGGTAAAACCACTTAGGGTGAAACCCTTTCGCCTTGCGGTAAGACCGCTTGGCTCCTACTGCGGTGACACCGCTTTGAGAAGTGAAGATCTCGGACCGTGCATTCGGGGTCCTCGATTCGCTTGGCGCTGGAGGGAGAAACGCACTGAGCGCACGCGCACTATCCGCGCTCAGGAGCGTACATAAAATTCCGTAGAACGTCGAATATAAAACGATATTTTAAATACAATTAAATAATAATATTTTGATTTCACTTCTATATCGTCACAAACTCTTACAAATGAATTTTCAAAAATTAATTTTATCATTGATAGGATTTCGTCCCAAGTTACATTGTTTATTTGGGCTGTTTTTGCAATACTGATACTTTTCAATTTTAATTCTTCACATAAGTTTTTCATTGAAATAATTGTGGATTTAATTCTGTTTATTGTATCAGATAAATTTTCTTTCATTTCAATTTCTATAGGGAGAGCGATATGGTAATATATACCTCTCTTTATTTTTTCTGTTACACCTAATTGAAGTTTACCAAAATTTGGCAATTTTTCGCGTTTGGCTAATGATCTAGAGCCATTATCTCAAGGATCTCCCTCAACTAAAAGAAAATAGGTTAGATTGTCTCTTCGCATTGGTAATTGGTATCTACAGTCGATAATATATTTTCTTGGTTATTATTTAAATTTTCACAGTTTTTATTTTCCACTAAGTTATCTTCTTCATCAGATGATTCTTCAGAATTCGAATTTTCATAGCCTTGGTCAATTTCTTCGTGTTTCTTCAATTTTGATTTTTCATTATATACTCAGGATCTGACTCAATTTCGTCAGGAATAATTTCATTGTAAAATTTTTCTTTTCTATTATTATTTGTATTACATACCTTTTTCGGTCTTCCCCTTCTCTTCTTGGAAAAGGAGGTATTCAAACGTGTGCTATATTTCTTCGGTCTACCTTATTTCTTTGTTTTGTGTGCTTTTATTTCTTCATTTTTCTTTTCTTGTATTTTCTTTTCTTGATTATCATTTTCTTGTATTTTCCTTTGATTTCTTGTTATGACATTACAAGTTTCTTTACTTGTATAATAATTTCTTTTAATAGATGGGAGACTTTTTCTTATCTCCAATTTCATGTAGGATTCATTGTCCTTAAATATTTTTTCAATAGTTGGGAGACTTTTCTTATCTCAAAATTCGTGTAGCATTCACTAATTATTTTTTCAATATATGGGAGACTTTTTCTTATCTCCAAATTCATGTAGCATTCATTAATTATTTTTTCAATATATGGGAGACTTTTTCTTATCTCCAAATTCATGTAGGATTCATTGTCCTTAAATATTTTTTCAATAGTTAGGAGACTTTTCTTATCTCCAAATTCATGTAGCATTCATTAATTATTTTTTTAATATGTGGGAGACTTTTTCTTATCTCCAAATTCATGTAGGATTAATTGTCCTTAAATATTTTTTCAATAGTTGGGAGTCTTTTCTTATCTCCAAATTCATGTAGCATTCATTAATTATTTTTTCAATATATGGAAGACTTTTTCTTATCTCCAAATTCATGTAGGATTCATTGTCCTTAAATATTTTTTCAATAGTTGGGAGACTTTTCTTATCTCCAAATTCGTGTAGCATTCATTAATTATTTTTTCAATATGTGGGAGACTTTTTCTTATCTCCAAATTCAAATAGGATTCATTGTCCTTAAATATTCTTTCAATAGATTGGAGACTTTTCCTTATCTCCAAATTCATGTAGGATTCATTGTCCTCAAATAATTTTTTAATAGATCGAAGAATTCTCAATATTTCCGAGTTTTCATAGGATTCATTGTCCTTAAATATTTTTTCCATATCATGGAGATTTCTTATTATCTCCGAATTCAAGTAGTATTTAGTTTCATTTGCTACACAATGTATATATTTTTCAATTTTTTCTTGCACACATATCATTATATTTTCTTGATTTTCCTGAGTTTCTTCTATTTTTTCTTCTTTTATTCCTTGTACTTTTGTAAAAGTTTTGACTTTGAAATTTATTAAACATTGGTTTTTGATTGTTGAATCGATTCTGATTTTGATTTGAAAAATTTTGTCGTGGCCCTGGATAAAAAGAGTTTTCTCGTCTTGGTGCTATCAATTCATTAAGTTGAAAACAGTTTACTGCAAAATGACCCTTTTTCCACAAACTAAACAAGTTATTACATTGTTATTTTTAGGATGAGAATTACACTCAGTATTATGTTCACTTGTTCTAAGTTCATGGTGTGATAACAATTTTCTTTCTATTTCTACTGCTTTATTAACTATATCTTGAAATATCTCGACTGTTCCAATTCTTAATTCAATTTCTGGTCTAAGTCCTCGCGAAAAACAATCAACACTTTTTCCTATCTAAATTAGTTTAAATGCCTCATCTACTCTATTTTGATTATTAATCCTACGCGCGTCTAAAATTCTTTCTGATGCTTCTGCGATTCTTGCACCGTAAGAAATTACATTTTTTTGTTCCCACATATATACTGCTCCTAGTTCTTTTTGTAACTGATATACAGATTTTGCTGGTGCGTAAATTTGTTTTAACCTTTCTGTTAACTGTTCTACTGTATTAAAATTATTTCCTATTATAATTCTTCTTGCTTCACCCGAAATTTGACTCCTAATTAATTTTACTAAATTTGTTTGTACTAGTGCTTTCTTAGGAAGCATAGATTTTGCTTCTAAACAACTTTCAATAAATGTTGATAGTGGTATGTTTTTTTCGTCAAACATTGGTATTGCTTCTAAAGCGTCACGTAAAGATACTTGCTGATTATTTGAAAGAGCAATGTTTTCTTCAAAATTAATAATGTTTGTAGTGTTATCAACCGAATTATTTTCAGAGTTATCGTTAGTTTCAATTTCGTCAGTTAAAGATTTATTTAAGCTTTTATTTTGTTCAACTGAGTTTTTTTCTGTAATAGTATTTTCGCTATCGTTGCTGACACTGTCGAAATAATTATCGTAAGTATCAAAAAGCTGAGAATTAATATAGCCTGAGTCAAATTGTTTCTGTATTTCTAAGGGATTACCCTCACAGCACCGGGATATTCAGGATATCCCAGAGACGTCCTGGGGATATCGATTTGTTTTCGGAAGTTTGGATATCTCTGGGATATCCTAGGGACGTCCATGGATATCCAGAGGATAATCCAGGGATATCCAAACTTCCGAAAACAAATCGATATCCCCAGGACGTCTCTGGGATATCCTGAATATCCCGGTGCTGTGAGGGTAGGGTTTTCTTTAGAATATCTGGGTGTGCTTGTTAATGGTTTTGTTTTATAATTAGGAATTCCTAAATTCAATGCTAATTCTGGATTATTTTTTATTTGAAAACGAGTTAATTGTAAGGAATCGGTAGTATTTTTATTCGAAGAAGACATAGTATCAGAATTTATGTACGTGTTAATTGTAAAATTGTCAATCTTGTCTCTTGAATATAAAATACACTTTTCTTTTATAGTAAATATTTTGATCTTGCTTCAGTATAATAAAATATTTTTAAACACGTAATAATAATAACAAATCACAATTAAATGAACAAGACAAATTTTGTTTTAGCATAAATTAATATGTCAAAAATGATTCATATACAAGACAAAAAATTCCATAAGTCTAGAGGACTTGAACCCCTATTCAGTAATATAACAAAGGATTTAATTTGATGAATGCACCTTGCAACTTTGAAAATTATAAGTTGAGAGGACTCGAACCTCTATTTATTAATACAGAATTGAATTAATAAATGCACCATGCACATTAAAGAAAAATTTATAAGTTAAGAGGACTCGAACCTCTATTCATCAATACCAATATAAGATGTATATTTATGAATGCACCTTGCGACTTAAATCTTGTATAATGTTATCAATTAGCATAAAATGTGTTAAAAAATTTTTTTATGATACTGATTATTTTCAATTATTGTATGTTGATATTATTTGTTATTATTATTTGTTACAAAAAAAAATTTCCCCTTTTTTTAAACAATTGGTATACTCATTGATTTATTTATTTTTATTGAATTATTTCATTAATTTAAAAATTATATTCATTAAAATTTTCGAATGTTATTAAAAATTTGACAAAATTATATGGCTGATCGACTTTATAATTTTCCCGGGCCGATGCACCAAAATTTAAAAGGGCTTCTGTTACGTCAAAACGAGAAACCTTTTTAAATATACCTAACGTTCCTCGTTTTAAATTGGTTTCATAAATGAATCCAATTTGGGATGAGGATAAGTCAATGAGCCTACTAAATGTGAGAGAATAATTTATTTAAAAACCAACAAGAAAGAAAAGAGTTGACAAAATTACAATGAGTACAAAAATTATGAATCTTACTTAAAGAATAACGATTACTGGTGGTGTGATGATAATCTGTTGTCCGATCTCAATGGTGATGAGCGGTAGACGAAAAGGGGCCTTTTGTTTGTTGTCCTTAGTGGTTGGGTATTAGACCTCTTGTTTACACTAATGAGATAGTGTATTGTATTGTTAAAATATCTGCTTCCTTCCAGACGGTTGTCGCCTCTTGAGCAAATTTCGATGGTTTGAAATTTGGAATGTGTTGTTTCAATATTAGGTCTTCATTGATAGTTGAGATTATTTCCAATTTAATATTTTTGGAAATTGTTTAAAATTTATACTTTGCAAATTTATTATAAGAGGTTGTTTAAAGTTCACTTCTTATTTAATACTTGGGGAAATAGTTCACTTTTAATAATGTACGTTCAAAATAATACTTGGGGTTATACGTTTCACTTTCAAAGATGTACTTTTAATTCACTTGTAAACTATGCGATGTTTACTTGTAGACAATTTGATAATGACTGAGCAATGTGTACAGGTTGATTCCCAAAAAATTACTCTCTAGTCTCTTGTTCTGAACGATGTGTTCAGGTTGATTTCTAAATAGTTACTCTCTGATACTAAGCGATGTGTTCAAGTTGATTTCTAAAAAACTACTCTCTGATATCTGCAGAATTTGTATCCCTTTTATATAAAACTGTCTTCATTAATGTAATGCTTTGAAATCATTCAAGTGTGAATTTTAAGTGGGGGTCTCGGCGACGGCAATGCTGCTGCAATTCGGGGCGACTGTTGACTCTTCTACACGTGTCGATTTTGGGTAGATTTTAAGTGGGGGTCTCGGCGACGGCAATGCTTGTTTGTTTTCCTGCCTGTGGCGAAGATTTTTTGAAGGTCGTTTAACTGATGCACTATCGTTATTCTTTTTACATGATTTAAAATATTACTCATCTTTCTTGAATTCATTATACTTGCAAATTGTTTAGATACATATAAGATATATAAAATATGCTAATTATAATGCAATAATATGAAATACATAGAATAATAATACAACGTATAAGTAAAATACAATATCAAAAAAATAGGAAATACATTCTTAAGTATCGAAGTTAAATTAGGTATATTAACAAGAAGTTACGGACGTAACAATATTAATTAAAATCATTTAAAGAAAATATAATATAATTATTAATTCAAATTAAATTTGAATTAATTAATTGTTTATTATAATATAATGTAATTAATTATTAAACCAAAATATTAATATTTTTCTAATTTAGAAGAAACAAAAGTTCAATGTTAGTTTTGTATTGTATAATTATAGTGACTTCTAAAATTATAAACTAAAATTTTTCATAAAATTTTTGAGTTTGATCAGTAAGTATAAGTATTTCTTTATTAATTGCACTTACCTTAACACAGAACATATATAGAGTAGAACGGGGTGAAATAGCCATGGTGCAAAAAGCTATTTGACTTTTATTTGAAAACTATTAAACCGATTTATCAGCTATTTAGAATATAAATACTATTAGTTAACACGCAACTTTTGATACTAGTTTAGATGTTGTACCTATATTAATATAATTTTTATTGTAATTTTAATTTTTGAGTTGCTCTGCGTATAATATTTCAATGAACTTTTCGAACATATTACAACCTGTTTAAGTGAACGGGTAATAAAAGTAAATGATTGTAAATAAGGAGAAAACTATACTCAAAACGCAAACAATAACTAAGCTAACTAAAACTAAGCTAACTCGAATGTCGAATTTTCGACATTCGAACTAGGCGAAAAAATTCGAACAGTTCGGTTCGAATTATTTTGCACAGCTCTAAAAAAATTGTTTCTTGTTGAAAAAATGTGCATTATTATTAATAATATTATTTTAAAGTATTGCAAATATTTATCACAAAATTTGGAAATTATTATTTAAAAATAAACATTTAAAAAGGTTTGAATTTGAACACCTTGATCGGAACATAGCCAAGCAGAAAAAACCAACTTCAGTTAGAAGACAATATACAGTTTTAACCTGAGATAAAGTGCAATTTTTAAACACTTGTATCTCTTAAATTAGATTCGGGACCAAAACCAAACTTTTGGTGCGTGTAGATTTTAGTGTGATTTAATAGCTGTGAAAGTGCCAAAATTTTTTATTTTTCTTTAACGGAGATATTAAGTTGCAAAGTTTGCAAAAATTCGGAAATCGCGTACATTGCAAGGTTCAAAATTTTGATAAAACCTTGCAAACATTGCTGCAATATTGTTGCAATGTTGCTGCAACTTGAAAATATCCTTGCTGAGAAAGATTTTTGCAACTTTTTTGTGATATTAATGCAAGGCTTGTGCAAACTTGTCAACAATTTTTAGCAAATTTAAAAAAAAATTATAAAAAGTAATAAAAAAAATATTGGGCAATATTTGGTTTCTGAAATAATATGTAATGTTTTTCTTCTTATTGTCGTTTATTAAATTTATTATGTATGAGCAGTATACATTTGAGTCAATACACGCCAAGTGGGCACCCCCTTAGAATATTTTTCACCAAATTTAATGGAACTTGGTAGTAACATTTTACTACTAGAGTAGTTTAAATTTGCCAAATTTTGTTAAATAATAATGACGGGTTGCCTAGTTACAGGGTGTCAAAGTTTAACATTTTCATTAAAACGCAAAATTTTTAAAATTTATATCTCGTATACTATTGACCGTATGAAAAAATTATTTAAGAATCCGAAAAAAATTTCGCTGCCCGCTATTTGTTTAATAGCAAACACATATTATTTATTGCTCGGCGCGCTCTTAAGACAAAATTCCTACGTTACTTGATTACAATTTACAGTTTAACCCATTAAGGACCACACGGATGAAAAATTTCAATTGACTTTGAGGACCTCGTTTTTTAGTAGGGGAGACTGGGGTAAACCCGCTCACAGGGTAAACCCGCTCACTAGCGATTTTACGCTATGAACTCAACTTAAGGGGTAACATCACCCAGAGCCTATACAAAATACGGTCTATTTCAATTAATTATTTTAAGAAAACGGTTCAGTACAATGTTGCTAGGTTTTCTGCAACGTTAAACACATGAATTAAACTTAATTTAAAAATAAAAAAAAATTTTTTTGTTTTTAAAATGGCGCCTTCACAACAGTTCAACGTAGATCACGTTTTTTAAAACAACCTCTGCGGCCGGAAGCTTTTCTACGTTCCATAAGCACCTAGGCAAAAATTCAAACGAATTATGAAAGAGGATGACATTTACTAGAAAAGTACATAGGATATTTTAAAAATATCCATTTTTCGCAAAATGGTATGACTTCGATGACAAAAATGTTATTTTTTGTTAAAAAATCAAGGTAAAAATGGTTATAAAACGGAAACGCATTAACCGATCTAAAAAATCCTATGTACTTCGATAAAGAATGTTGTTTTAAAGCTACAGTCTAAATTTTAATTGAATCCGTCAAAAAATGTTGGAGAAATCCTTCCGGCCAGTTTTTTTACAATTTTTTCACTGTTGGATGTGTAAAGGCGCCATTTTGAAAAAATTTTTTTTGTTTTATTTTTAAATTAAGTTTAACCCATGTGTTTAACGTTGGAGAAAACCCAGCAACATTGTACTGGACCGTTTTCTTAAAATAATTAATTGAAATAGACCATATTTTGTATAGGCTCTGGAGATATTGGTACTGTGAATAGTACTTAACATTCAACTTATACTAACGAACTTTTGTTTAGTTTCATGAATTCAACATAGATTCAGAGGCGATCAAATGTTTTTAGAGGTGTCAGAAAAAAACATATTTTGGATTCTTAAGTTTTTCGATTTTTTCATTATTTTTGAGTCTTAATTTATCTGGCAAATTTTTTTTGTTGCTATTGGATGTCCTTCTTCGAAGTACATATATAGTTTTGTCTTATTTTAAAAAGATTTAATTAAATTTATTCTGAAATGTGAGGAATACACTCGAGGTAAAGTCGCTCACGTGAAGTCGGGGTAAAGCCGCTTACTTAGTTTTAAATTTAAAATTTAGAATAAAATAATTTCACGTATTATATTTCAACAATAACTCAATTTATAACTTATTAAAACCAAAATTGTAACTACATTTCACTTTCTCTTAATAAAATATAACACTATTTAAATCCATAGTTGTAATTCATGAAATCTATGTTCATTATTTATTAAACCAATTTGTTGTTTATATAACTCATAAATTATCAATAATAAATCATTCTTAAGACGGAAATAAGACGAACTTTAATATTTAAAAAATAAAACTGTTCCGTTTTAAAAATGTCTTGTTACATTGTTCTCTAATTGTTACATAACTGTTACGAAACTGTGTGACATAACAGATACATAATTTTGTTATAATTAATAAAGTAGGTTACATTATTATATCACACTGTGACAATATTATTATGTAACCATTATATAATGAGATAGTAACACTGTTATATAACACTGTTACTGGATGGTGATACAACAGTTACATAACTTTTTCAAATAACTATTATATAACTGTGTGATATATTCATTACATCACAGAGTGATAATTTTTGTCTTGTTACATAGTTCTCTAATTGTTACATAACTGTTACGAAACTGTGTGACATAACAGATACATAATTTTGTTATAATTAATAAAGTAGGTTACATTATTATATCACACTGTGACAATATTATTATGTAACCATTATATAATGAGATAGTAACACTGTTATATAACACTGTTACTGGATGGTGATATAACAGTTACATAATTTTTTCAAATAACTATTATATAACTGTGTGATATATTCATTACATCACAGAGTAATAATTTTTGTCTTATTGCATCGTTCTCTAATTGTTACATAACTGATACGAAACTGTGTGACATAATAAATACATAATTTTGTTATAATTAATCAAGTAGGTCACATTATTATATCACACTGTGACAATATTATTATGTAACTATTATATAATGAAATATTAACACTGTTACTGGGACGTGATATAACAGTAACACAGTTTCATAACATACGTATTATACAACAATGTGATACATTCTTTTAAACTGCACTTAAATAAATAATAGGCAGAATGTGTTTTTTACATAGGCAATTTTTTCCTAAAAACAAAAGCAATACACGCAAAGCAATTGCTTCTTTTTAAAAAGAAATTTTTGCTTTAGTTCCTAAGGTTAATATAACAAGGCAAATTTTAATTTGAATATTTAGAGAATACTATATGAAATAATAAATTTATTTATTCAAATATTCACAACTTATCCAATGAAGAGATTAAACCTTATAAACAGAATTAAGGGGTTACACAACCCTGATCGCCTGAAAATTGGAAGGTATTTCAAAAATAAATTTTGACAAAACTATTAAAAATACAATTTTTTACTAATTATAGTATAAAAATACATATATTTAACTGTAAAAAAAATTTTGAAAAATGAAAAAATATTCAAAAATGGCGAAGATATGGCGTTTTTTCGAAACTACATTTTTCGGAACGGTGTACATGATTTCTCAAAAACTACTCAACCGATTCTCTTTAAATTTTGTACACAACTGCTCAATAACATTCTCTATGACATGACGTAGCCGTTTTTAAAGAAAAAATTTTTTGAGAAAATGGGAGCACTTAAAAAAAAAGTCTAAAATTTTTGGTACAAAAAATTTTCTTTAAAAATGTATAACTTTTTTTAAAAAAATCATATCAAAAAAATCCTACGTCATGTCATAGAGAATGTTATTGAGCAGTTGTGTACAAAATTTAAAGAGAATCGGTTGAGTAGTTTTTGAGAAATCATGTACACCGTCCCGAACTTAGAGAATTGTAGGCTATGTTTGCAATTTTTTAAATGAAAATACAAAAAAGTAACAACCGTCAATATAAATAATTGACATTTTATAAGTCTTTATTACAACTAAAATATATAAAAACAAATTATTTAAATAGCAAACATGTTCTGTAACTGTTACGTAACATTTCTGTAGTAATAAGAGCTAAATTACGTAACTGTTATGTAATTGTTATGTAACATAAAAGTAACAATGTTCTGTAACTGTCGTTACAAAATTGTTACGTAAAATTGTAGTCTCTCTGTTACGCAATAAAATTATGTAATTGTTACATAACTGTTATGTAACATGAAACACTATTTTACAATTATTGTTTCGAATAAATATTTTTGATTAAAAATCTAGTTTAACTGTTTAAGTTTATTAATTTACAATAAATTATTATTAATAATTATTATCAGTATTATTTATTATAATTATTAATGTCCAAAACTTTTAAAGAAGTACGTAAAAGTAAAGTGGGGTGAAGAAGCCGACTTTTGGAACATTTTACGATATTTAATATAATATCACTCACTTTTAATTTTATTTAAAATTTTTTAACGTACTCTGAAAAGTTTGTCTATTAATAATTTAAAAAATATCTTAATTTTTTTTGTAAAAAGTTGTCAGAAATTAATAAAGAAACATTTTAATTTGAACAAATTTATTTAAAATTAATTTAAAGCTTATAACTCTCAAAATTTATGTGAAGAAAAATAGAATTTTCAGAATAAAATAAAAATTTGTAATCCCGATTAGTATAATTGTAATCGTTTCTTTTTGTTACTCACATGTGTGTGACATTGTTATGTGAATGCTACAAAATTGTTACTTATATGTGTGTAACATTGTTACGTAAATGTTACAGAATTGTTACTGAACACTGTGACTAATATGTAGTAGATATTTTTATTAACACGTTAATCGTATATTAGAAATAAAAAAATCACAAGTTTGTCTTTGTTACGTAATAGTTACATAACAGTAAGTAACAGAATATACGGCACTGCAGTTGATATAGTAGATAAGAAGAATTCTCATCCAGCCTTCAGTGGCCGTGCGGTTTAAATGCGTTGCGTCGGGTCGTCAAGGGCGGGGGGACGTGAGTTCGATCCCACATGCGAGCGGATATTTTTCATTCTAAGCGTTATGTAAAATAATAAAATTACTATTTAATCTGTATATATAAGTGTTGTGAAATGTGAATAAAATAAACTTGTGAACATGTTTATAAATAATATTAAAGATCTGTAAAAAAATCAAGTTTAAAAAATGTACTAATTAGTAAATCAGTTTTTACTAAAATTAATTTTGGATATTACCATGTCAAATGGCATTTGTTATTATCTATTGAATGAAAATAATAACAATAATTTTCACGTAGGTCATAATAGTGATGTTACAATTATATAACAAGCTCATCAAATTATGTAACAGAATCTCATAATTGTGATATAATAATAAGTCACAACGTGATATAAGTGTCATATAACAATTATGTAACATATTTACATAACTGTGATATAATAATAAGTCACAACGTGATATAAGTGTGATATAACAATTATGTATCAAATTCTTCTAATTATGTAACATATTTACATAACTGTGATATAATAATTAAATATCACGCTGCAACATAATTGTTATATCACCCTTCTTGTAACAATTATGTAACTGTGACCCTCATGTTACGACATTTCGTGTCACATGTTCATATCATGTTATATCACGTGTGATATTCTGTGACATAACTGTTACATAACTGTTATGTAACAATGTTTGCTGGGCATGAAGCGAACATTTTTTTTTTCAAAATGGCGGACGCTAATATGGCGGCTAAAACTGAAAAAATGGCTTACACATGAAACATAGAGCTCCAACTTTTTTAAGTTACTGAAATTGCCTCAAACTCGTTAGTCGAGGGTTCTTGGGGTTGCTGTTTACGAATATGATGCTATTTTTCAAAAATTAAAAATGGCGGATCCAATATGGCGGACAAGTTTTGTAAAAATTTATTGGATTCACTTGAAACTCGCTACTCGGAGGTTCTTGGGGTCGCTGATTACGAATATGACTTCAGTTTTCAAAAACTTAAAATAGCGGATCCAATATGTCGGACGAGTTTTGTAAAAATTAATTCAATTCACCTGAAACTCTCTACTCGGGGGTTCTTGGGGTCGCTGATTACGAATATGACTTCAGTTTTCAAAAACTTAAAATAGCGGATCCAATATGTCGGACGAGTTTTGTAAAAATTAATTCAATTCACCTGAAACTCTCTACTCGGGGGTTCTTGGGGTCGCTGATTACGAATATGATGTCAGTTTTCAAAAAATTTTGGATTCACCTGAAACTCTCTACTCAGGGGTACCCATATTCTAGCTTTTTACTCTAATATTTCGTTTAAGTTCGTAAGAATTGAACATGTATCGCTATTGGACGGTACATTTTGTACTTAACTTTATGATCCGTGAGTGACATTATTCTCCTAAGTGTCTTTGTGTATTTGATAACTTTATGAAGTTGACAGCGAAGAATTTCTATGTGGCTGACGCCCAGTTATCGGTTTAAGGTAATTTCAGTAGTTTAAAAAATTTTTTTGTAGTTATTAACCCTTGGGCGGGCAAGCGGGGTCCAGTGGACCCCGCGAGTATCTATTTTTCTAATTTCTCCAAATCAATATGAAAAAATAAGTTGACCTTAGAAATTCTTTTAAATAGACTAAAAATACATCAGAATACTTTAACAGTTTTCATTTTTCAATTGTCAATGATGCCGCATAGGTGTTTAAACTTTTTACAGGCACGAATGGGCAAGCACGGTCCAGTGTAAATGGCGCAAATAACTCTGTGGATAAGGTAGAACATCCTTTTTCGTATAAAAAATTCGTGAAACCAACCGATCTTGATGTTGTTTATTTCGTGACTGGATACAGATTGACAGTTTTTTCGCACTGCCTTTGCGAACCAAACACAAAATATTTCTATATACGTTATTGACGTTACACATTATTCTCAAATGCGTACATTTTTATCACGTGCGACTAATGTATTGATATATAGTTTATATAGTATTGATATAAAGTTTGTTCGTTATTTCTCTGATTATTTGTTTTGTTATCGATTTATTCGTCTTGTTTGTAAAAACACAAGGAAGTATAAATAAACACAAGTAAGTATAATAAACTTTTATACAAGTGTTTATTTTTTTACAAACATTTTAATAATTTTAATAAAATTATAAATTATTTTATAAAATAAAAATTTTAATAATAAGTCATTTGTGTCTTATTTTGCGTACAGAGTGGCTACAAGACGCTCTGCTCGATTCCAGAACCGACTCTCAGAGCGTGAAATTGTAAACGCAATACAAGTAAATTCATCCGATGATGACGAAAGAAATCATGAGGACTACCAAAGCGAGAATGAAGTTGAAATAGATTCGGCATCTGAAAGCAAATCAGACGTAGAGTATGAAAAAGAAGAAGTCATTAATTTAGATGAAGAAATATTGAATAAAGCAGTGGAAGAGCATTTGACATACATTGGTCTCGACTTAAGGGGAGGTTCTCATTGCGGAGGCCAAAATAAACACAAACTTTGACAATTTTTTGCGAGGAACGGCTATGACTTAACGATGTAATTTTTTTTTCTAAATAAAGATACTTTCTTGAACTTTTAAAATATATATTTCATTTTAAAAAAAAATGCAAAATGGCGGCCAATATGGCGCATCTAGAAAATAATGTTTTATTAAATAGGGAAAACGGTGGGCATTCTATACTGCGCAATTTTTAGTCTAAAACAAAAACTCAAAAATTTTTATAAAGGTGACATCCTAAAGAATAGGTTATACCTAAAAAATAGTTAAAAAGTTAATAAAATGTCAAATGGCGAACACATTTTTAAAAAAACTGCGTTTTTGCATTATTTTTCCATATTTGACCTCTTGTAAAAATCTCTATTGTTAACAATTTTATCATATTATAGGTATAACCCCAGTAGAATTTAGTTACCTTTAATTAGCCGCAAACCCGAAGTTGATTGATTAAATAGTTTAGACGCTACGATGCCCACCAGTTTGAAAAATCTTGTTTCGAGAAAACCGCGTTTAAAGTTTGAGAAACATTTTTGTGCAATAATTTTATTCTTTGCAATTCTTTGTTCAATTTGCGTATATGATAAATATCTATAGGTATTTAGGGTCGCTCTTTACGATTCTGAGGTCAGATTTGCAAAATTTTTAAAAATTGATTCGATTTGCCTGACATTTGTTACTCAGTGCTCGGGACGGCGGTGAGTTCAAGACTCCATAAAAACGAAAATATTCTTCGGATCAAAAAATCGCTATACACACATATTCTACATATATATAGCTTTAAAAAAATACAATAAAAAAGAAATCAATTTTTTTGACTCCCGCAATGGGAACCTCCCCTTAACTGAATGGAGTTCAGTTCCTATTGATACTAGACGCGATCGTTTGAATGTTTCAAAATATTCGCGTTCGAAATTGGGCAAAGTAGTCCTGCCGCTCGGTAAACGTTTGGGAAGCGTATTAGATTGTTTTGAGCTTATTTTTGATGACGCTATAATCGATATCATTGTGCGGTACAGCACACAAATATTGAAGCAAAGAAACATGATAACAACTGGAAAGATATAGATTGTATTGAATTGAAAGGTTTCATTGGTTTATTGATTGCTGCAGGCGTTGACCGGTTCCTTTTCGCGGTCGCTGTTCTTTCAAACAATACATACCTTCAAAGTCAGACAAATATGGAATGCAAATTTTTTGGATTTGTGACTCCAAGACAAACTGTCGTTACCGAATTATGTGAGCCGTATTATAGAACAGGTAGAAATGTAACAATGGTCAATTTTTACATTCTCATCACATGAGAAAGTATTAGTTTTGGTCGAAAATTGACTTTTGATAATTTTATGAAATCTTTACGTTTTGAGGTCCCCTGAACCCGAAAAACATGGTCCTGCGAGTCCGTCTGTCTGTGTGTCTGTCTGTCTGTATGTATGTCCGTCTGTAGACCAAAATGTTGTTGACACAATAACTTTTAAAAATCTTATCTGATCGTTTTTAAATTTAACACACTTAAAGTTGGTGTAAAAATGAAGGTTAAGTTCGTTAACCAGCCATTTTCCTTGAAAACTACAAAAACTACGGTAGTTTCAAAATTTTGAAAACTCAATTTTTTCAAATTTCAGAATTTTTAACTTTATATTACTTTAGATTAGGAAAATACAAACAACTTTTCTCTACAACATTTTTTTTAAAAAACTTTTTTTTTTTTTTTAAGTTTTTAGGCCCGACCAGTTCTACTGTGTTAAAAAAATTTATTGTTTTTTTTAAATCTTAAAACTTTTATAAATATCGGTTGTTTAGAATATATAAAGTAAAACTTTTAACTGTTTTTTTAAATTTGAAATTTTTTGTTTGCATTAGAACAGAATACTACATCATTTTAAAAAATAATTGATAACTTAAAATGCGTTTACAGTAAATTAATGAAATTTACACTGACTACACATAGTAGTTCACTCTTTCAAATGAAAATATTTTCATGATTGTAAATTTAATAATTTCATATTTTTAATAATAATTTTATAAACAA
The DNA here is from genome assembly GCF_015476425.1 of Leptopilina heterotoma. Taxonomy (NCBI): domain Eukaryota; kingdom Metazoa; phylum Arthropoda; class Insecta; order Hymenoptera; family Figitidae; genus Leptopilina; species Leptopilina heterotoma. The sequence goes on from NW_025111108.1 coordinate 334,812, forward strand.
TTTGAATTTTTTATATGTTTTGCCCCTCGAATTGCATTGAATCTCATAAGAAGTATACTATGTAGTAATTATTATTTTATTATTTTTCTTATCTAAAGCGCCTAAAAACTAGGGTTATTTTTAAATTTTGCGAATAATTAAGATGTTCATAAAAACATAAAGATATTTTATGATTTAATCAATTTGAGCAGCAGTTTATACAAATAATTGTTATTGACAAATGAAGGGCTGGCTGCAATAAGGGGACGAACGCGTGGTTGAAAGGAATAATACTAGTCAAGTAGCAGTGAGCGGCTTAAGGCTTGTCACTGTTACCCGACTTGTATTTTTAAAATATTGTAGCTTCTTCAACAACCCATATTTCTGCGAAAATATTTAGTAGTTAAAATAATTTCTCATTTTCGATCAGCAAAAACAAAAATTTGCATTTAAGTTCACTTAATCTCGCAATTATCAGCAAGCAAAAATATGTGATGAGAATGTAATCCTGAAAGTCGTAGCGAGCGATGCGAGCTATTTGCGCGCGAAGCGCGCAACAATCCTCGGAGCGCGAAGCGCGACGACTAAAATTCGCGCGCCCCGAGGCGCGCTGAAACTTGCGAGCGAAGCGAGCCTCCCGCGCGAAGCGCGGATGAGAATGTGTCCGCCCGAAGGGCGGGCAGATTTTTTTTACTTCTTTCGAATTGGCGTAGAATTTGAAATCGAACGGGTTGACGTGCGTAGGAACAGTCCGAAAGAATAAGAGATTCATTCCACAAGAATTTCTTCCGAATCGTCGTCGTGATACAGGAAGCAATTTGTTTGGCTTCCGGCAGATGAGAACACTTTTATCTCACGTTCCGAAACCAAGCAAGGCTGTGGTGATTTTGTCAACTCTAGATTTCAATGACGAAGTAAACGCAAATGGGAAATCTATCATGAATCTATTTTATAATAAAACGAAAGGAGGTGTCGATACTTTAGACCAACTTTTTCACACTTATTCAGTTCAACGTCAAACGAATCGCTGGCCACTAGCTACGTTCTATAATTTAATCAACGCCGCTGGAATTGCAGCTCATATTATTTATCAAAATGTGATGGGACAAAGTGAGCAACCTGTTGGTAAGCAAAGAAAGTGGTTCTTGGTCAATTTGAGCGAACAGTTGGTCTACCAACAAATAAAAGCTAGAAGCAAGGTGAGTTTACGCACTAAGCATCGATTAAGCATTGATTTGGTTCTTAATGAAGCTTAAACAACATTTTAAGGATCAAAGCAACCTTCAACATTGTCGACAACACCAGCGAAGAGAGAAAAAAGCGATGTGTTTTATGCCCACGTTCGTTTTACGCGCAGTCTGTCGTAAAAATACTTGCATAGAGTATTCTGTAACTCAAATTCGTTGCGACAAGTTCGTCAAATCAACGTCGATGAATGAATTCAACAGCGAATGACGTGTTTTTCCTAATTAAAAAAAAATTTAAAAATGTTATTTAAACTAAATTTAAAAAAAATTTTAAAAATGTTATTTAAATTAAATTTAAAAAAAAAATTTAAATGTTATTTAAACTAAATTTAAAAAAAAAATTTAAAAATGTTATTTAAATTAAATTTAAAAAAAAATTTTTTAATTTTATTTAAATTTTAAATGTTAATCGTCATTTTTATATTTTAATACGTTTAAATTATTAATATAATAAAAAGAAAATCAAATATAAAAAGATCTACGTTTTTTAAATTCAGAAAAGCATTCAAATTTTAGCGGGGTCCAATGGACCCCGCTTGCCCGTTTGTGTAATTTTTTTAGCTTGCCCGACCAAGGGTTAAGATTAAATAAATCATTATGAAACCTATTTTCCTTCAAAATAGATGTACTGAGCTACATAAGATAATTTTTATAAAAGATAATATCCTATTCCAGCTTGGAGAACACACTGTAAAGTCCCCGGGACTTTACACACCCAGTGTGTGGTTTAAGGATGGATTCGTATGTGTGCGCTTTAAGGGTTGAAATGTCGAATTTGATCAAAACTCGTCACTCGAGGGTTTTTGGGGTCACTGATTACAAATACGTTGTTAGTTCTTCAAAATTTAAAATGACAATTCCAATATGGCTTAATTTTTTAAAAATTATCCCGATTGCCTTAAACTGTTTACTTTTGGGTTTTCAAGATCACTGATTACAAATCTTATGTCAGTTTTTAAAAATTCAAGATGGCGAATCCAATATCGACGATGACTTTTATTAATAATCTTATTACCCTGAAACTTCTTACTTGGGGATTTTCGGAGTCGCTGATTTGGAAACTGACATTATATTCGTAATCAGCGACGCCGAAAACCTCGGAGTGACGAGTTTTAAGTGAAATAGACGACATTAAAATTTTTCTTACGCCATGTTGGATCCGCCATTTCGAATTTTTTTAAAATGACGTCAGATTCACAATTAGCGACCCCGAAAACCCTCAAGTTAAAAGTTTTAGGGAAATTAGATAAGTTTTTAAAAATTAATCGCAATATTGGATCCGCAATCTTGAAGTTTAAAAAACTGACATAAGAATCGTAATCCACGACCTTGAAAACCCACAAGAAAAAAGTTTTAGGTTAATTGGAACACCAAAAAACCCCGAGTGACGAGTTTTAAGCAAATTCGAAGGGTTTTTAAATATGCACCCGCCATATTGGACCCGTCATTTTAAATTTTCGAAAACTGACATCATATTCGTAATCAGCGCCCCCAAAAAACCCTCGAGTAGAGAGTTTCAGGTGAATTGAATAATTTTTACAAAACTTGTCCGCCATATTGAATCCGCCATTTTTAATTTTTGATAACTAGCATCATATTCTTAAACAGCAACCCCAAGAACCCCCGAGTGACGAGTTTCAGGCGATTTTAGTCACTTGAAAAAGTTGGAGCACTATGTTTTATATGTGAGCCATTTTTTTAGATTTTAGAAAAAAAAATTGTTCGCCTCAAGGTTTTGTAGCCGAGGGTCCATGGACGCGATATTTTGAACTTTTAAGAGCATTTACCTGCTTTTTTCCGGTGAAAATACGTTTGAAATAAAATTTTTTTCTCGAAAAATCGTGTTTTTTGGAAAAAATTGTTTATAACTTTTTAACACTTTGGTATAAACAAATTTTAACAGCAGAATCTGAAAGAGGAGTAAATTTTACATTACAAATGGTATGTGCCAATTTTTTAAATGCATTTTAATAAAAAACGAGGTCCTCAAAGTCAATTGAAATTTTTCGTCCGTCTGGTCCTTATCATGGGTTAAAAATGTCTACAGCCTACAATTTTTAACCGATTTTGGTGTTCTTTGTTTAAAATAAATGGTAAATAAATTCTCAAGACATCCCTTGCAACTGATTAAATAAATGTTTTATTATTTATAATTTTTTTTAATTGAAGATAACAAATTAATACTTTTTTAAAAAAAGGACGATTATTTTCTTATCCGTTACTGCACATGTCCTAAATCAGTTTGAATTAATATAATGTAACCCCTAGATAAATAGTAAAGCCTAAAATAATTTATTTCAAATGTTATAAACAATATTAGTTAACAAATTGTTAACTTTGGATCCACTTCACGTACAAATTTGTTTTTTTATCATTTTCTAATTTAGGTTCATTAAAAGAATATATCTGTTCTGTTTGTTAAAAAATATTAGAGTTATGTGGATGGAATCGGGAATAATAGTAAAACAAATGTAAACTTATATAAACGAGAGAATATATTCAAAGCAAGTTTTAAGTCTACAGAACTTCTAATACGTTTTTTTGTCAGTACGAACGTAGACTAAATGAACATAGCTGCAACAGCGTGCATTTAAAAAAAACTATAAACAGAAATAGAGGGCTCTGATGAAGCCATATACTGACAGTGCCGTAGATTGCTATAAGATCACCAGTTTCAATACTCCCCCTCAAGCGCACGAAACTTTCTCTTTAATTTAAATGTTCAACAGTCTATTCCAAAACTCACTATACACTTTTAATGCTTTGCTCCAGACAAAGCTTTTGGTAAAACCATCAGCCATCATTTCCGATGATTGTTCATAATGCAATGAAATGCAACCGTGCTCTAATGCCTCTTGTACGAAATGATGACGAATAGCTATGTGCTTAGTCCTGGAGTGAAAGATGGAATTCCTTGCAAGACTTTGAGCACCTTGGTTGTCGTTAAAGATCTGGACGACTTTCTGATCACTTAATCCAATTTCCTTTAAAAATCTACTAAGGTAAATTGACTCCTTTGCTGACTCCGTCAATCCCATATATTCCGCTTCGGTTGTCGAAAGCGCTACCGTCCTCTGCTTCTTTGACTCCCAAGTAATAGCACCACCTGCAAGTAAAAATACAAGTCCTGTATAAGATCTTCTATCGCGTGAACAACCACCCCAATCTGCGTCAACAAAGCCTTTTAGGGGTTCACAGGTTTTCCTATAGATGATTCCTATATGAATAGTTCCACGGAGATAGCGGAGAATTCTCTTGGCAGCTATCCAGTGCAGCTTTTTATGACAATTGTTGAACTGACTTAAAAAATTGACTGAGAAAGCTATATCTGGCTGGGTTCCGATGGATAGATACATTAGGCTCCCAATGAGCTGTCTACAAGGATATTCCTCGGATTCTTCATTTGAGTCTTCATCTTCTATATTCATTTTCAATCCTGATTCCATGGGTGTTAAAACGGGTTTTGAATTTTCCATTCCGAATCTTCTCAATACATCCTCAATGTATCCACTTTGAGAAATTTTTATGCAGTCATCCTTCAAAGAAAATTCCATTCCGAGACAAGATTTCACCTTGTCTAAGTCTTTTACAGAAAAGAAGACACTCACAATCAGTTGCTGTTTTATTTTGATGATCCAATTTATGTCGTTCGAAATAATTAACACATCGTCCACATACACTGCAACGATGATCACTGTATTGTCCTGTTTTCCAGCGTATACACAAACGTCAGAATTTAGAGCTGTCAAATTAAGTCCTTTTAACACTTCACTGAGCTTTTTGTGCAACTGCCTTCCGGCTTGTTTGAGTCCATATATTGCCTTCTTCAGTAGGCAAACTTTATTCCCTTTTTGCAATTCTTGTAGCATTTTCACAGCTAAATCGACTGTCATCTTGTCATATTTTTCCTTTTCGATAATATCTTGTAGCGATTTTTCAAGAAGCTCGGGTACTTCCATGTACACCTTTTCATCCAGTTCACTATTGAGAAACGCAGTTGTTATATCTAGTTGGTGAACCATTATGTTATTTTCTGCAGCAAGTGCCATTAAGAGTCTTACAGAGCTGAGTCTAACGACAGGAGCGAATGTCTCATTAAAGTCCAGCCCGGGACGTTGTGAATAACCTTTCGCTACTAGTCGTGACTTTCTTCTCTACAGTGTTCCATTAGCATCAAATTTGTTTCTCAAAACTATTGTGCATCCTACTGTGTTTTGTCGTTCCGAATCATCAACTAGTTCCCATGTATTGTTGTTGATAAGAGCCTGGGATTCATCCTGAATAGCCTTCTTCCATTCTTGGGCTTTACTTTCATTAAGGGCTTCCTTCAAAGAGATTTCAGCAATATTGGCCTGTTCTGGATTTTCTTCTTCACTTGTTTCATCGACGTTTTCTGTGTTATAAATTTTGCTGGGTCTCCCTCGTTTACCTGTTTTATTTTTACGAGGACGTCCAGGTAATCTCTTTGTTTTCTCATTTCGACGTTGATCCACATTCAAGTCTTGAACTTCTTTGTTTTCGTTATCACTATAAGGGGTCGTCCATAAACTACGTTACCAATTTAGGGGGGGGGGGTCATGCATACAACTACGCTTTGTAACGGGGGGCCGGGGTAGAATTTCTTTAAAGTAATGTTACACTTGTAAAGTAGACTTATAAAAAACTGCGCAATATATAAAGTGTATTTTACCTTTTTTTATTATTGAATTTATATTTGTCTTTTACATTTTTTGAAATTGTTACACATTTGTTCGACAGATGAATTTTCTGTAATTAATGATGTCGCCTCATTTACAGAGGATTACCTCAGTGTTCAACAATCTATAATTTTTATTTTTTGTACTTGGTTAAATATTTTATAGAAAAAACTTTATTATATTCTAACTAGGGGGGCTTCGCCCCCCTGCGCTCTTCGCGCGCCAATCCCCTAACTATTTTTAATATTTATTTTAATTTTTAAAATCATGTTATCTTAATATGATAGCATAGTAATGAGTTAGAGTAAATTATAACAGGAGATATTTAAAAAGATAACTAATAGAGAATTCTACTTTACGGAAGTGATTATAGTGTCAACTTTTTCAAGTTTGACACTCCTCATAGTAAATTTGATAATTCTTTTTTCTCAGTGTCAAAAGTATTATTGGGCCCCTTTTTACCTGCAGTTGACATAAATGTTAAAGTAATGTAAGGGCCATTAGGGGCTGTCCATAAATTACGTAAGTCATTTTTTGGGTAAATTTGACCCCCTTCCTCCCTCGTAAGATATTTTACATACATTAGCGCCATTTTTCCTATTGTTCGCAAGATCTTGCTGACCCCCCTCCCCCCTAAATGTCTTACGTAATTTATGGATGGACTAAAGATTTCGACGTAAAATAATAGACGTTTGTGGGCTTCATTTTTACCCGTAGGTCAAAACTGACCTTAAAATTGACCTAAATGTTGAAGAAACAGTAGGTCAGAAGGAATTTTCTTGTTAATTTTTGACGTGTAGGTCAAAACTGACCTTAAAATTGACTTACATTTTAAGAAAATATCAGATCAGAGGGAGATTTCTGATCAAATTTTAACTTATAGGAAAAAACTGCCATTAAAATTAAAGTACGTTTTAAGGGCAGAAAAATAATTTTAATAGAATTTAAAAAAAAATATGTCAATTTATAACATCTTTTATTGATTGAAACTTAATATTGAAAGAGTCTCTGCAAAAAATGCCCCTTTTTCGTACCTCGAATTTTAAAACTTTTTTTATGCCAAATGGTTACATACTCTCTAAATTTGAATCAGCGAAAAGTCGCTGATTCACAAGCCCAGAGTATGCAGCTGATGAAACAGCGTATATACGCTGGAAAATCAGTGCATATACGCTGTTTCATCAGTGTATATACGCTATTTCATCAGCTGCATACTCTGGGCTGGTGAATCAGCGACTTTTCGCTGATTCAAATTTAGAGCACGGAAAAAAAGGTCTGGAAGAGATATCCATAAAAATATTGTTGAGAAGAATATTGTTGTGTTATCCAATTCAATGGAAGAGACAACTTTCAGGATGGAAGCACTTTCAATATGCAATGGATGAGAGAGCCATATTATATTGTTGAATCAAATATGGATGTGACATCCATAGGCATGGTTGGGCTTACAATTCATGCTATGGATTTTCACATATGGCTGCCTCATCCATAGATACTTTGGTTCGGATTTCCATATATTAAGTTGATCCTATTGTGCGCACGCGCGCTATTGTCGCGAAATCTAACCTCGTCATTTCTACACACGTTTTAGCCACGTTTTTGTGTAATGTGTTCTTCTTCTGTGATTGGATTTTTATATTTTTATTAGTGCTAAAATGGAACAAACTTGTAAAGAATTGATTGTGAAATTAGGAATGGAGTCTTATCTTCCCGAATTTGAAGGTAAAGTTGTTTTGAGTAATTTGAGAGGCAAAGTCGTTTTAAGCAATTTTAAGGTTATATATTCCCACGTGTGAAATAAAATTGCTGTTAAATCTGGTATTTCTTTTTTATAATAAGATAAGGCTACAAGGGGCTTGATTTTGCTTTAATAATGTGCATGATTTATATTTAAAACGCATCTATTTTTCTCTTTTAACGTATTTATTTTTCCAAATTTTTTTTCCCGCGATCTTTGCATTTATCATTATGCCTAAGTTCTGTGTATTTTCAGCTGCTTCCTTTCATGATTGCGAAAGCGTAGAATCTTTGGCTTTTGAGCCAGAAATTTTAGAAAAAATAATTGTGCCTCTTGGGCACAGAGCTAAATTTTTAGCTAAATTAAAAGATTTAAAAAAAATGAGAATTTTGTTAAATGTCAGTTTTCAACAGATTCAAAAGAAAAAGAGGTTGGTATTGACAGAGATTAGTTATTAATAAACGAAAATGTACAATTTTAAATATAAATTAAGTCCTAAATTTATTCTTTTAAATATTTATTTTAAAAAAAATTTATTTCATAATTTTATTAACATTTAAAAGCATGGTTTATGATTATTTACATAATATGTAAATTATGCATGTTATTGTATCCTTCAATAGTTGAGCATGTTATTTAAATATTTAATTTAATATCACTTAATGTTTTATTAAGAACAGTTTCTAAAATGTTTTTAGATAGTATAACAATGTTTTTGTTTTTTAGTATGAGACAGAATCGTTGGATAATATTGAACCTGACATTTTAAACAAATGCAACTCATTTTTCTTGAGAATTGAAAGAGACGTTGAAGGGGAGAAAGAACAAATTAAAAAAGATTCATTCGGAGGACCAGAAAATAACTTGGACATATCTCTGCAAGGTATTTCAGATCCATCTCAAATAGGTGTCGGAGAGGAATCTCGACTAGAAGATAACTCAGATACACAGCAGCTTAAAGGAAATATTCTAAATGAACTTCATCCTGAAAGAAGTAATGTACGTATACAAAATTCACTTTTTAAATGTAAACGCAATGCTCAGAGAAAAAACATAACTTTTTTATAACTGAAAAATTTTTTCATTGATAATAATAGTTCAAAATGAAGAATATCTTATCAATTCAAAAAAACTGTTTTACTTAGACATTAATATATTTTCTGGTAAAAAAGTAATATTTAAAAATATATTCTTATTATTCAAGGCTATCGTAGACATTTTAAATTCTACGGTAGAAGGGAAACTTTTAATTAAGTTATATGAAACAAAAGGATTCGATAACAAGAGTCGAATAAGACTAGCTGCCTGTGTTATTCATGCTGAATATGGACAAGATACGAATAAAGTGTAAGAATTCTTTCTCTTTTATTAATATTTATTGATATATAAATAAATATCCTAATTATGACTCAAATATATTTTCAATAGTTGATTACTGAATTTAATTACGCTTTTAGAATTTTAACTTCTCGATTCAAAGAATTGGCAAAGGAAATCGCAGAAGCTTTTCCGACTGAAATAGAGGTAAGTTTATACGAAGCTACACCTTGTTAAAAATGTACACAAATGTAACAATGTATTTTTATTGACAGAGTACGTATTATGTACCCTTATATACGCCGAAAGGAGCCAAAACACTGATTGCAAAAGGTAAACTCTACGATAAATACACGTCATTCAATAAAGAATTACGAGACGCTTATCTTAGAGAAAAACGGCCTGGACGTATAGAAGTGAATCCAGAGTTGTTACTTGATGAAAACATTGAAGGTATCAGTCTTTTTATTATTAAACTATAATATATAGTTTATAACTTTTATAATAATATTTACAGTTATTTTATTTTTTTGCAGGTGCAGCTAGTATAGAAGCATACTTAAAATTTTTAGAAAGGTGTCTCGAACCGTGGGATACTGTCGTCGAATATTGGAAGATAACTTCGACTTATCGAACTAATGAACTTCTAAAAAATATTACTCATAAAGAAAACATCTTCTCGTACTTTGATAAATACGGTTGTTTAAAACAACCAAAAGGTTACACTCTTGTAAGCATTCTACAATTTGCTTGATTACTATATTTTATTTTTATGTTTTTTATTAACTGTTTCGTTTTTAGTTGGAGATCGATTTCAACAAAAGATTCCCTGATAGCAGCTTAAGAATCTTTTCCCACTGGCCGCCTTTTGCAAATAAATTGAAAAAAGAACTTGCGAAGCAAGGGATTGACGAATTTGGTAAGTCTGAATGTTTTTTATTCTTTCGAAATATTAGTATAAATATTTAAATCTCTATGTCGATATTTTCACTTATATTACAGAATCCGAGGTTGACTTACTCCATAAGTTCATTCACTTATTTTCTGTGATTCCAATAAAAGTTCCTAAAGGAAAAGCTTGGAGAGCATCCAGAGCGGAAATCACACAAGGATTGATGTTACATCTCAAAGTACGTTAGAAAATAAAAATTAACTTAAATTGAAAATTTTAGTGAAATATTTAAATTTATTGTAATTTATTAACTTCATTTTAAAAATTGATTTTAATTTCTAAACGAAATTACTTTTTGTCACAGGTAATATCTGATTTTGAAAAAGAGAACGAAAGAATTACTTCACTTGCAGCAAGTAAGGGTTTCTGTGTGCAACCATTTTCGGTCGTAGTCGGAGATACTCTTAAAGACATCCATTCAAGTTACGTTGTTATCGATGGTAAACCTATCAGAGTGGAATGTCCATTGCGCGCTTTAGAAATAACTTTTAAAAGTTATTTTGCCCTTAACTGCGAATATCCAATGCAAAGTCAAAGACAGTGGGTAGTTTTACAAAAAACATTATTCAACGTTCACGTGCCGTACGACAGAACCAGTAAAATAGCTAACCTTCCAGAAGTGAAAAGATTGGTTAAAACTTTGAACTGTTAAACAAAGCTAGTTAAAAATACAGCCAGTTAAACATTCAAATCATGTTTAACCACTTGTTAACACAATGTTGATGTGTTTGAGACAGTTTACGTTCTAATTATTACTATTTATTTTTAAAAATAATAATTTAGAGAAAAGTTGTCATTTGAGACGGAAAAAACTGTCTTTAATTTATATTTTCATAATATAAGCGTATAGAAATTATTATATATTATTACCGTATTAATATATATTATATTATAAGCGTATAAAATTTTTAGAATAACAATGCTTCTTTGCGGTGAGTGTCTTGTGCCGGTAGCTTCTATAAGCGCTTTATTTCTTCATTCTAAAATCGTGCATTTCAAAGAAACAACGAGTAAATTTAAATGCGGAGAAAAAAACTGTCAGAGAATTTTTTCAGATTGGCCTAATTTTAAAAAACATTTAAACAGGCACCATTGTATTAGCTTGGTTGATAATGAAAATCAACCCATTCCTAGTACATCTAATAATGTTTTTTGCGAGAATGATAATGAACAGAAGTTTGTTCCACTAAGTGAAGATAAATTTCAAAGTAATTGCATAAGCCCCGATAAAATTGAACTTAATTTTAAAGACAGTGTCATTAAATTCGTAGCTAAACTATATGCTAAACACAAATTACCTCGCAATTTTGTTCAGACAATCTCAGACGACACAACAGAACTTGTATCAAATTTCGCCGAATGCATTAAAACTCGTATGGTTTGTACAGTAAAGAATGCCAATGTTGATGAAAATATCATTACTCATGTTGAAAATGAGTTTGACGTAATATTAAATCCATTCGATTCGCTCCGTTCAGAGCACCTTAGAATAAAAGCACTAAAGGAAACCGGTTGTTTTATAGATTCTGTTGACGTTAATATTGGCTCGCGGGTCGATGATAAAATTAAAGACGGACAGACTATAAAACAAATTGTACCAGTCTATGCAAAATTTATTCCTTTACGTTTAGTATTAAAAAAAATTTTCAGCTTGCCCGGTGTTTACAATCAAGTAAAGTCCTATATGGAGAAGTTAGAATCACAAACCGAAATTATTGAAAATTTTATTCAAGGCGAGTTATGGCGTTCAAAGAAAGAAACTTATTTTAAAGACAAATTTGTTATTCCACTCGTCGTATACTTTGACGATTTCGAAGTAAATAACGCGCTGGGATCCCATGCTGGCATCTCAAAATTGGGAGCAGTATATTATACAATTCCGTGCTTTCCTCCAGAAATTGCGAGTTTAATTGAAAACATTTTTTTGGCTATGCTATTTTACTCATCTGATAGAACAGAATACAGAAATAGTCAAATTTTTCAAATATTAATAGATGAACTAAATTTTTTACAGCGTCATGGAATAACTATTGAAACAGATGATGGCGAAGTAACAATTTATTTCGCTTTGGATCTTTTAGCCGGAGATAATCTCGGCCTAAATACAATTATGGGATTTACGGAAGGGTTTAACAGTAACTATTATTGTAGACTTTGCAAAGTTGATAAAGCTTCAGCACGAATAGATTTTGATGAAAAAAAAATGAGGGAGGAAAGTTACGAAAAAGATGTAATTGATTTGGATCCCAAATCAACGGGTATAAAAGAAGCCTCTGTATGGGATAATGTGGATTATTTCGAAACGAAAAACAATTACTACAGTGATTGGTTGCACGACGGCCCTGAAGGGCCTGCAGGCATTGATATGACATTAATTTTAGATAATTATGTAAAAAATGACTTTCTTTCTTTGAATGTACTTAATGATAGGCTACGAACATTTAATTATCAAGTCTGCGGCATAACGAATCCTCCCCCTTTGATTTTACCAAATGAGCTTCGGGATCACCATCTTAAAATGAGTGCGAGTGAAATGAACAATTTTATATTAATATTTAATTTACTTGTTGGGGACATTGTTCCCCATGATGATATATGGGAGTTTTACCTCACATTGCGAAAGATTCTTGATATTGTGTTATCTCGACGCAATCAGAAGGATTGTTCCGTTATTTTATCCGATCTGGTAAAGGAGCATCACACTGCTTTTAATCAAATATTTTTAAATAAAAACTTAACGCCTAAAGCACATGTGTGGGTGCATTTTAAAACAATTTTAGATAAATCAGGGCCAATTATAAATATGAGCACTCACAAATTCGAATCAAAGCATCGATATAAAAAAGCAGAAGCTACTGCTACGTGTAGTCGCAGAAATATTATTCACACGCTTTGTGTGAAAGAACAACTTTCTTTATGTTATCGGTTTATAAAAAATGAACCGCTCGTTTCCAAAAATGTCGAAGGGCCGTTTGAGTGCATTGACGATATATCTTTTTGTGATAACTACGATCTTTTTAAAAACACTCTTCCCGACTCTTTTGGTGGCGGACCATGTCTGGTGTTAAATTGGGTGAAATTTAATGGTCAGGTGTATAAACAAAAAATGTGTGTCCTTATTAGATTGGATGAAATAATGGGAGAATTCTTACCAGTCTTTGGTTTTATCGAAAACATCATTCAAATTAATGTCGACGAAATTTGCTTAGTATGTTCAAAACTGGAAACGAACGGTTTTGACTTTGACAATCACGCTTATACTGTTTTCGAAACAAATACATTTGAATGCGTTTATATTGGAGTTGTTACTTTACGCCATGGCTTATAATTTCAATAAATTTTGTAATAAAAAATTTTTTTCTTTAATATAATCCTTATACAATAAAACTATAAAAATTTATTATTACTTACGTAAAAATTTAATTTTAGTATTTAATTATTATTATTTTATTTATTATTATACATATTTATCGTTATTTGCAATATTTTTCATTTATTTTTAGAGGTGTGCAAAAAGCTCGAAACCCGAAGCTCGAGCGGGTATTTTCGAGCTTTTCATTTTTCGAGCCGAGCCGAGCCTATTCAGTTCGAGCTCGAGCCGAGCTTTATAAAAAGCTCGAATAATTTCGGGTACTCGAATTTTTCGGATACCCGAAACTTTCGGGTACTCGAAATTTTCGAGTACTCGATTTGATTCGAGCCCTTGAGAAAATCCAAAATTTTCTACATTAATTTTTAATTAAATTTTTTTTGTAAAAAAAAAAAATTTTTTTAATTTAAAAGCTCGAATTAAATCGAGTACTCGAAAATTTCGGGTACCCGAATTCATTCGAGTACCCGAAATATTCGAGTACTCGAGTGAATTCGGGTACCCGAATGTTTCGGGTACTCGAAAATTTCGGGTACCCGATACATCGAGCCCGGCTCGGGCTCGGCTCGGCTCGAAAAAATTGCGGCCCGGCTCGGCTCGGCTATTCGAGCTTTTTGCACACCTCTATTTATTTTATATTTAAATTTATCATAATTAATTATAATCTAATTAATTATATTGAAACTATAATGTGTATTGCGTATGCAACATTATAATATTTATTTAATATTATACAAAAACAAATATCACAATATTGTTTAGTTATAAATTATATAATATTTAAATTATACTTATTTTTATAAATAAATTTAAAAAATATTTGTTCTACAATGTCTTGGATATTATAATTCCTACACCTATAGTTGCGTTCGTAGTGTAGTGGTTAGGGTTAGTGATTGTTATGCGTTAGGTCTAGGGTTCGCGTCCCCCAAGCGTTAAATTTATTTCGTAAATAAGTTTGCGGTGATTTAATATAAGCTGTGTAAATTAATTATGATGTGTATAATGTGTTGTCTTCAGTTGTGTAAAATTCAAGTAATTGAATTAATTTATTTTTTTGTTTTAATAACTTGTTAAATCTTACAAGCAACTTATATTTTTACCGACAGAGTAATCCTTATATGAAATCAGTAGATATGCAAATTAGGTAAAGAGAGACATTCTAATGTTATTTACTTTCGAAAGAGGAAGAAAGCAATAGCGTTAGATTTTCTGCGTTATAAACAGAGACCGATAATGGTATTTAGTATCTAGAAAGAAGGAGACAGTAAGATATTTGAAATATATATATATATAATTTAAAGAGAAACGAAAGGTCTGCTCGAGTACCTGGTCTATTGTTTGAAGGGTTTCTTTCAACCAGTAGGCAGTCTATTGAGTGACCAGTGAGCAGAGATAGAGAGAGGAGAGAGAGAGAGAGAGAGAGAGAAACTATGAATTAGTAGTAAGCATGAGTGCGAGTGAGATTCAAGCAAATTATATACAGGAGCGTTAATGGTAGTCTATTTTAGACTACCAGTTTTTTATTTTTTAGCATTGGTAGTCTATTTTATACTTGAAGTAAGTATATATATACACTGTAAAAAATTAAGGGAGTTAACGGACTCGGGAGTTGGGAGTGAAATTTTTCGAGTTAAAAATCAACTCCAAAAGAAAGTAAATTTCTAACTCCCTTCATTCAAAACCCGCGCGAGTTATTTTTTCCTTGGGGAGTTAGCATTTGGGTGTAAAGTTTTAACTCTCTTTATTTAACTCCCCTGGCATTAACTCCCCAATGGGTGCGACTTTTATAGAATCCCCTGGGGAGTTAAAATTTAACTCCCTTTTTTTACAGTGTAGTTACAGTTTATTAACACATTTTTGCAGTATATAATACAGAAAAATAAAAGTCCAAAGTGAAGAACATGTTTTTTTCTCTTTTCAAAATTAAAAAAAATAAGACGAAAAAAATTTTTGTGATTAAAAATAAGGATAAGGAGGTAAGTTTTTAAAAATTGTGTAAAATACTACTTTTTAATGATATAAAATAATTTTTTTGTCCTACCTGCACGGAAAGTATGTCATTTCGAGCACTTAGAGCGGGCGCAAGGTGACTCATTACAACCCAGGGGTAGGGTAAGCGGGCATTAAAATGTGATATTTTCGAGTTTACTATATTTCCAGAATACATTGTTTTCTTATTTCTATATTAAAACTTGTATCATTATAGACTTCAAAGAGTTAACATTTATAGAGAGTTTAATTTTTAACTAATATGAGCGTTTAATCGTTCGTGCCCTCAATGACATACTTTCCGTGCAGTTAGGACAAAAAATTATGTTAGCATCATGGGCGCAAAGATGATTACGACGATGGCGAAATTTCGGGACCTCGGGGACACTCCCTCGGCTTCGCCTCGGGCGCGAAATTGTGTCCCCTCGGTCCCTTCCTTTCGCCATCGTCGCAATCACCTATTTTGCGCCCTTGATACGAAAATAACTATTCTTTTTCTTGTATAGAAATTTAAATAACTTTCTAGAATCATTTAAAAAATGCTTGATCTCGTCCTTGAGTTTGCCTTGTTTTATTAAAAAATTAATATAATTTCAGGAATACTTTACATGGTTTAATATTTTTTTAATAAATCTTAAACAAGTACCCAGTTTTTTATTATACAAAAGTTTATGTTGCTTAAACAGAAAAAGAAAATTTTTGATTTCAGTTCAAAATTAGATGGTGGGGCGAAAAGGTAAATGTATTTTTACATGTTGTTAAATTTCTTTTGTTTTTGATTTTTTGGGCTTATTTGTTTAAAAATGACTTATTTGACATTAGGGAAGTACTCTGTCAAAAAACAAGACCGTTCACGTAAAATAAACCAAAATTTTTTTTTTTTTTTAAATTTTTTTTTAACTTTATAACTGTTCTAAAGCTTTTGTGCAATAAACACAGATCTTTTATTAACTAAATAACTTGTTTATGAATACTTTAACTTATCTACTACTTAACACCTATCAGAAAATAGTTTTAGTAGGCTAGAAATAGAACTCAACATATCGCCCCAGCATGGGGCGAAAAGTAAAAAAAAAAAAAATTTTCAAGAAAGGACAAAACATGTATTGTATGAGAAAATATCAGAAACTTTTTTATTGAAAGTTGTAGGGGACAAGTTGCCCTACAATATTGATATATAAATATTTGCATCTAAGCGGATTATATTGTCTAAAAAAAATCATTTATGCAAAATTTAACTTTTCGCCCCAGTTTCCCCTACATTTTTACCCTACGAGGGTAAAATTTGTTGCGTGTTATTTTAACACAAATTCAGGTTAAAACAACACTTTTCATTTCCTGTGTAGCACTAACATGTAGTATTTACACAATTTTCGCAGATAGTGTACAATTAATTAAAATTGATTTAATAAATGGTAATAAATCATTTATCAGAGATCAAAATAAGTGAAACAATTTCAAAAAAAATTTTATTATTAAAGTAATTTGGTGTTGAAGTTCTGGATCATTTTATTTTCATGTTATTATTACTTTGAAACAAATAATGATAATAAAGTAATTTCTTTTAAATAAAGCTTAATGTCTATACCTACTTTAATGATAAAATAAAAAGATTGTTAAAAAATTAAAATCTAAAATTGTTATTAACAATTCTTATAAACAATTGAACCCCTTGATGCAAGAACCAGACATAGACCATTGAAATTAAATGGGCTGCGTCTGGTTCTTGCATCAAGGGGTTCAATTGCAAATTCAAGAATGTTCTGAATATTTTGGGAAAATTAAATTACCATGTATTGATGTGCAAAACTCTAAGTACACAGGCCTGCATCATTTCGGGATAATGAAAGCGACAAAGTGTTTCCGAAGGCAAATTTTGCCCTGGACACGAATCTAAAGTCCAAAATGCTCCATCACGTCAAGTTTTTGAAAAAAATGGGGTTGAAACCCCTAAAAACAGCGTTTTTGGCACTTTTTGAAAAATTGTGGAAGAAAAACCTGACGTGATAAAAATTTCGCTATTATCAGAAATTAAAGCTTAATTCATGCCCTTTCAAATGAGCCCTCAGCCGATTAATATCCTTCAACCCTTAAAGCAGGGGGTGTGTTTTTGTCCAGGGGTGCAAAAACTTTAAAATACATATACAAAGAAAATTATTTAAGGGTTTTTTAGAGGTAGCCGTGTACTTAAACCCCTAATAAAACCCTTAAATAATTTTTTTTGTATATGTATTTTAAAGTTTTTGCACCCCTGGACAAAAACACACCCCCTGCTTTAAGGGTTGAAGGATATTAATCGGCTGAGGGCTCATTTGAAAGGGCATGAATTAAGCTTTAATTTCTGATAATAGCGAAATTTTTATCACGTCAGGATTTTGCCCCACAATTTTTCAAAAAGTGCCAAAAACGCTGTTTTTAGGGGTTTCAACCCCATTTTTTTCAAAAACTTGACGTGATAAAAAAATTTTCGCCTGTATTTTGGCAGAAAAATCTACACAATTTCTATAATATAGAAGGTTACTGATTTTTCTTTCCTTAAATGAATCCTTGGAGTTTTGCCATAATTTTTCAAGTGTCCGGTTTCATTAATTTTGGCCATAATATAAGTAAAAATATAATAAACTGATGGAAAATATCTGTAGCGTTTTTACTTTGTAATTTCCATATTACGAACACAATTAGTTTTGTAGTATATATATATATATATATATATATATATATATATATATATATATATATATATATATATATATATATATATATATATAAATATTATTTCAATATTAAATATAAGAAAAACTCTAATAAAAATATAATATACACTACCAGTTAAAATTTAGAGACCATACCCATTTTCAGGAGAATGAAAAACATTTTAAAATGTATCATGTACGGAAACTAAAATTTTTGTATCTTTTAAGTTTTAAAAGATGTTTAAATTTTGAATTGATCAAGATCTTTTAGAAGTCATTTGATTAATATTTTATTTAGACATTTTTAAAAAATGATAATTTTCAATGTTTTACAAAAATTTTAATAACTTCTAAAATACTGAATGCTTTTTAATGATGTTATGCTTATTTTAAAGATGATTTTCTCCAGAATGAGAATTTTTTATAGGCATTAACGTGTAATTTTTTTTAGAAAATTCAATTTGTCAAACTTACATTTAAAAAATTAAAAAACTTTTAAACAATCTTATTAACAGAGAAATAATTTTTAAAATATAAACATATGTTTTTATTTAATTAAGATTTAATTTAAGGTTATATTAAGGTTTTTGTTGTGGGAAAGGACCAGAAGTGGGCGCGCAACGCGCGTCCTTTTGGTTCTAGTAGAGAGAATATCAATTAAAAATGATTGTATTATCCATATAGTTATAGAAGTGTCTTCCATTTATATGGTTGACGCATCCATATATCTATTCGGGTTTTTTCCCATATCTATGGATCACCCAACCATAGATCTTTTGCTGCCCCAACAATATATAGCCAGCCATATAATATGGATGCAGCAGCCATAACTATGGATATCCCGTATTTTTCAATATAATATGGCTGTGATATCCATGCATCTGGATGTACCAACCGTACTCTTTTTTCCGTGAGAGTATGATGACCCAATAATCCCTGCAAAATTTCAAGATGAGCATGTGCCCCCTTTCCGAAATACAGGGGGTCAAAGGGGGCCATGTCCAAAAATAGAATATGCAATATAATCGAATAATAATGTTAAAAAAATCAGACCAAATGGTTCCCTTAAGGGGATCCCACTTATCGACATTGCAGATCTAAAATGATTAAAAATCTGCAACGACCGTTTCTTGGAAAATATAAAATATTATTACCTATAAATTTGGAAAACTCATTTTTTATCATGAATACACAGGATGAGTATTTTATTTGTTGTAATTATTTGAAAAAAATTATTGTTAGAAATTAAATATGGGCAGTTTCCCTGTAACACATCTTTGACTACTAGCTCAAACTGCAACGACCATTTCTCGAAAACAACGAAACAAAATAATTTTTCCATTTAAGAAATTTAATTTTGTAGGAAAATACGGAGGATGAGACTCATTTGCCATTCAGGAATAAATAAAAACTTTATTTTTTGTAAAGTGTATATGTGACAGCTGTTCGGTGGCACTTGATATTTAATTTACTAGCATTAACTTTTCTTTAACAATTTGAACAAAATAAATCTCTCTCATTGTGTGTCTTTCATCACTAATAAATTTTTTCTCAAAAAGAAAACATTATATTTTATTGTTGTTAATTTAAAGCTAAAAATAATCAAAATTTGTCAGTTTTGGAACCTTTGGCGCCATCTCTTGGTTCTATGAACTACTAAAAGCTGTCACATGTGTTCTTCTTGTTGTAAATTGCTACACAAAACAGTTTACATAAATTAAAGTTTTTTATTGTTGTTTTCATATGTAATGAATCTTATTATGTGTATTTTTTATTAAAATTAAGTTTGCTAAATGGAAAAATTATTTTGTTTTGTTGTTTTCAAGAAAAGGTCGTTGCAGTTTGGGCTCTTGGAAACTGACCATATTTAATTTTCTAACAATATATTTTTTTTAATAATTACAACAAATAAAATACTCATCCTGTGTATTCATGATAAAAAATGAGTTTTCCAAATTTATAGGTAATAATATCTTATATTTTCCAAGAAACGTTCGTTGCAGATTTTTAACCATTTTTGATCTGCATTGTCGGTATGTGGGATCCCCTTAAGATTTTCGTCTGCTGATTACGAATGGTAAGTCCGTTTTTAAAAATTCAAAATGGCGGACCCAATATGGCGGACGACATTTTTAAAAATCGATCCAATTTACTTAAAAATCGTTACTCGGGGGTTTTTGAGGTCGCTTATTACGAATATGACGTCCGTTTTCAAAAATTCGAAATGGTGGATCCAATATGGCGGACGACATTTTTGAAAATCGATCTAATTGACTTGAAACTTGTTACTCGGGGGTTTTTGGGGTCTCTGATTACGAATATGATGTCCGTTTTTAAAAATTCAAAATGTCGGATCTAATATAACGAATAAAGGCAAGATTTAAGGCTAAATTAAGCTTGCAAAGGCCAGATGTAATAATTTTGAAACCATCTAAAGTAAGATGTAATATTCCAATCAACAAAGATAAGGGATTAGAATCCAACCAATGAAGGCAAGATGTAATCAACAACCCGATCAGCAAAGATAAGAGATAATAATCCAACCAACAAAGGTAAGATGAAGTTATCCAACCAATGAAGGCAAGATGTAATCGACAACCCGATTGTCATCCGCCATATTGAATCCGCTATTTTGAATTTTTAAAAACGGACATCATATTCGTAATCAGAGACCCCAAAAACCCCCGAGTAACAAGTTTCAAGTCCATTGGATCGATTTTCAAAAATGTCGTCTGCCATATTGGATCTGCCATTTCGAATTTTTGAAAACGGACGTCATATTCGTAATCAGCGACCCCCAAAAACCCCCGAGTAACGATTTTTAAGTAAATTGGATCGATTTTTAAAAATGTCGTCCGCCATATTGGGTCCGACATTTTGAATTTTTAAAAAAGGAATTTAGATTCGTAATCAGCAGACAAAAATCTTAAGGGAACCATTTGGTCTGATTTTTTTTAACATTATTATTCGATTATATTGCATATTCTATTTTTGGACATGGCCCCCTTTGACCCCCTGTATTTCGGAAAGGGGGCACATGCTCATCTTGAAATTTTGCAGGGATTATTGGGTCATCATATGTAACCATTTGGCATAAAAAAAGTTTCAAAATTCGAGGTACGAAAAAGGGGCATTTTTTGCATGGGGCTTGCCGAGGCTCTTTAGGTCAAACTTCTTTTAACCAATAGGTCGAAAATTCCGTCAAACTTTAATATAAGAGTACGACTTTTTAAGAAATCCTAATTAATTTGCTTTTTTCATGTATAGGCTAAAAAATATGTCAAATTTGACCTAAATTTTAAGAAAAGGTCAGGTCAGAGGAAGTTTTTTCGACAATTTTTGCGGTGTAGATAAAAACTGACCTTAAAATTGACCTAATTTTTGAGGGGAGAGGGAATTGTTTGTCAATTTTTTCCGTTAAGGTCAAAACTGCCCTTAAAATTGACCTACATTTTGAAGGTAAAGGGAATTGTTTGTCAATTTTTTACCTGTAGGTTAAAACTGCCCTTCAAATTAACCTAAATTTTGAGAGCAGAGGGAATTGTTTGTTAATTTTTGACCTGTAGATTAAAACTGCCCTTAAAATTGACCTACATTTTAAGGTCAGAGGGAATTATTTGTTAATTTTTTACGTTTAGGTCAAAACTGCCCTTAAAATTGACCTACATTTTGAGGGCAGAGGGAATTGTTTGTCAATTTTTTACCTGTAGGTTAAATCTGCCCTTAAAATTGACATAAATTTTACGGGCAGAGTAAAACGCAATTTTTAACGCTTAGGTCAAAACTGCCCTTAAAATTGAACTAAATTTTGAAAGCAGAGCGATAAGTTTGTCAATTTTTAACTTTAAGTCATAACTACTCTTAAAATTAACTTAAATTTTGAGGGCAGAGGGGTTAGTTTGTTAGTTTTTTACCTGTAGGTTGAATCTGCCCTTAAAATTGACCTAAACTTTGAGTAATTTTGACCTGTAGGTTAAAACTGCCCTTAAATTGACCTGAATTTAGGTCAAATATAACTTGTTTCTGACGATGGACCTACCTTGACAGTGGGCCAACCTTGACTATGTTCCCTCTACTATAAGGGTCCCTTAAAACTTTCTGAAACAGCGGCGGCGGCGATATGATTTTATATTAATAAAAAATAGTATTCTAATATATTACATTATCTTAATTTAAAACTACTCTATATGAGTTAAAACAGTATTACTTAAGTGCCAAAAAAATGATTACTAAGTCTTATGAACCCGTAAAATGTCAATGTACCCGTATGGAAATTGCCAAGGTATGTCAATATTGATTGTTGGGTATATAATGGTCCTAGCTTGGAATATACTTTAACCTGGTCATTTCTTGTTCGTAGCTAGAACTTCTGGTTAGACTATAGTGATAATTATAATAATAATAAATAAATAATAATAATCCATTAACATTATAAAGTTATAAATATACTTAAAAATTTGTTTAGAAATGTGTGACAATAATTTTTTACCTGCAACTTAAGGTAATATTGATACAACACATGGCAGCATTGAAATTAGATTGTTCAAAGAGATTAATAATATTCACATTCACTAATTATTATTCTTTTAAAAAGTAATGAATATAATATAATTATTATCTTTAAACAATTATAAAGCTTATGTCAATAAACTTTCTCACTTTTCGATTTGATTTCAATGTTTAAAAATATTTTTTGTTTATTATGATTTATAAAATTAAAGTGAATGGAATCTTTTGCAGATTATAATGAGTATTTAGAACATTGTGAAGACAATGGAGAAAATTCTTCTAATGTTGACAATGATTCTAAAGAGAATTTATATTTTTATAATAATTACAATAACGAGCAAGATGAAATTAATGACAAAATCGAAGATAATTTTATAAACCAAATTCTTGGACGAAATGGCGATATATCGTTAAGCACAGATGAATTTTCTGATCCAGAAGAATTAGAAGTGAGACCAGTTGATAATGTAGAGCGGAACCATGGGCTCATGTCCCTCAAGAAATTTCAAAAATTCGTCAGTTAGCTATCGAAAAAATATACCTTAAAATGTTCTAGACCCTTTACTGAACATTTTGTGCCAAAGATTATTACCCTCTTTACCGAAATCTTCTAAAACTTTATTAAAGACTACCGATGCTCGTTACAATATCATTTTCATTGAAGATAGTAGTGGAGGAAAAGGAGAATTTGTCTACTTTGGTATTGAAATAGGATTACGAAATTGTGTAAATGCAGAGATACATAAAGAAAATGTAATTGACATTCAAATCTTCGTTGATGGTATGCAATTGACTAAATCAGGTTACTCTGACCTCTGGACAATATTATGTAAAATTTATTTCGATCCGGATGTCTACAAAGTGTTTCCTGTCGCCATATATTGTGGTAAATCAAAGCCGAATAATCTCGAAGAATTTTTAGATGATTTCGTGGAAGAACCCTACTAAAAAAAGGCGACCGTAAATACGGGCGTAAATATAATCGTAAATACAGGCATAAATACGAGCCTCAGTAGGGTAGTGTAATTGAAACAGTAAATACAGTCATATTTATGCCCGTATTTAAGGTTGTATTTACGGTCGTATATGAGTACTATTTTTTCCATACATATTAAATACAATATTGCACTAAAATAATACATTTTTTGAGATAAGTATTGAAATATAATTTATACATAAATAATTTGAATTTTTTAAGTGTTCAAATGGTATCCGGTCATTTTCCCGAATCAAATTTCCCGAATGACCAATTCCCAGAATGACCATTTTCCTGAATGCTATTTTCCCGAATGGCTATGTCCCCGAAAATAAAATAAGTTTTTTTTAATAGTTATAAAGAATTTAATGCATATATAAGTAACATAATGTATAAAATTTGTAAATATAACAATTATACCAATTACACAAGACCACAAAATTTTTTTAAAGGAAGTATTGACCGGACTATATTTTTTATATGTTTTTTGGGTCGCTTGTTTGGTAGCTTGTGAGAGATGTAAAGTTGAAGGATATACAGTAGATAGAACTACCGTATTTTCTTCAACTGATTCGCGTGAAAGAACTAATAATTCATTCAGAAATCGTACACAAGCAAACCACTATCACGGACCAACACCTTTAAATCGAATCATTCCTCACTTAAATATGGTTTCCATTTTTGTTCTTGATTTCATGCACCTCTGTTGTTTAGGCGTCATGAAAAAGTTATTAGAATATTGGCTTATTGGTGATTTTAATGTTAGATTACGTGTAACAGAAAGAAATGAATTGTCTCGTCGAATGACTATATTTTATTCTCAAATCCCTGATGTTCATAGAAAATCACGATCTACAAAGTTTCACATGAAATGGAAAGCAGTCGAATTTCGATTTTTTTATTGTTACTCCGGCCCAATAGCATTAAAAAAGTTTTATCTAACGATTTTTACAAACATTTTTTTTTGTTTCATGCTTCATGACGAATACTGAGTTCAGATGTTCTTTGTACGAGATATACTGAACAAACTAAAATATATTTGAAAATTTTTTTATAGCATTAAAAGATTATTATGGTTCAAAATCACAAAATTTAAATGCACACCATTTAATTCATTTGACAGATGATGTTTCATCCATGGGATGTAGCTTATCACGTATTTTTGCATTCGCCTTTGAAAGTTATTTGGGTTTATTATAAAAAAACTGATTTAACTTCCTTAAATCAGATATACCATACACTTATCATAAATACTAATTAATTTATTAAAAACTTTCTATATAACGACATAGGAAGTTATTAGTATGTTTTTCTTTTTTTGTTTTTAAATATAAAAAAAAAATTTTTAATTTTTTTTCAAGTTTTTTAAATTAATTTGAATTATTTTCGTTTTACTTTATCAAATTTTAATGTTTTAAAAATAAAGTTGTTTTTCATTTTAAATTTGATTGATATAGTGGTTTTCTTTTTTACCATTTATGAATATAGTTATCAACTGAACCTTTTAAATATGTATCAAATTCAGAATTTTTCTCTCCTCTCCTTACTAACCGATATACATATCTGTCATATCAAGGCACGTGTTGTTCCCTGTTCAGAACCTTAAAGGGACAAAATAACCGCCAATATGACCCTTTCAAAGATCTCAACGTTTCGGATGCAAAAAACGGATTTTTTATATGATGATTGTTTTGTAAAATTTTATTAGAATTATATATGTGACGAAAGATATCCACATTGGTAAGTTGAGGTTATGTACATAATGTTACTATAATGGAATACAATAACAGTATTGTTTTTTGTTTTTATGAAACTTTAACTTATGTTAAATAATAATAATTTGCAGTTTCCATATATTGTCTGAAGAGGTCCATCGTCGATGGACAAAAAACTTCACATTTGACACCAAATAATATGGTGCTTTTAAAAGACGACGCTTTGGAAAGTAAAAACAATTTATGAAAGTACTGAAGGTTTAAAATTAGAAGCACAATTGTGGGAAAAAAAAAAGCCAATCTTTAGGTATCCATGTAATTCTAAATATCTACAAATGTGGGAGTTAGAAAGTGAACCTATTAACATTTTTAATTCTTATTCATTAAATTCTGTTAAAAATAAATTGGTTAAGTTATCAGTTTCTATGAAAGAAGGTGACGAATAAAAAACAGTTCAAAATTCCAAACTTTTATCAGGTTCTGTAGAAACACTATATATAGAATAAATTTTGTATGTAACAAAGTCCATTATTAAATTAAATAGAAATAAATTTGGTCATAAATGATTAATTTTATTTATTATAATAATAATATTTTTCTATTAACTTTCCATTATGTATATTTCAAAAACTGCAGTTCTGCCGACATAATAAAGGCGTCGCTTCGATCATCAAACACGTGGTCCTCGGTCCTCTAACCTCTTGAGTATTTCGATCACTGTTTTCTAGTTCTAATCTGAATAGTCGTGTATGATTTCTGTAGGTGTGAATTGTGAAATCGCGAATTCTAAAAGAATTATATGAAAAATATTTTTTGTCGTGCCTTTTTCGATTTTGTGAAATTCCTTTATTTTATTCGAAATGTCGTCTGATGTAGAAGAATGTCATCCGTACCTACTTGCGGAGTTCATTAAACGTGGGCGCAAGCCACAAACAATAACTACTCATTGTGTTCCAACTGAATGGATTGAATATTTACAAGGAAAGTTAAAAACGAAATTTCTACCGGATCCATATACTGAAGAGGACCGTAAACTTTTATGCTGATTCCACACTTACCCAGCGCTCCGCTTTCCGTGGCGCTTTGCGTGAGATAGAAAAAGACAGAGACTATATCAGCATTACAAGACCTAATAAAAAATAGGTCTCTAGCTCCAGAAGATTGGCCGTTATTTACAATTAAAACAAGGGGTCATGAATCTTATATGAATGGAATTTTTTAATAAAAAATTCCAGGAAGTTTGAATTCTCGGGGGGGCCATGCCACTGTGGCCCCCTGGATCCGCGCCTGTCATCACTGCACATGTGTGAAGTGCACCCACTGTCTAAACACCATTTCACTTTAGGTTCGGATTCTTTCGATTTAAGTGCTGATTCTTCGCTATTCACAGTTACCAGAAAGCCTATTTCTTCCACATTTCTGTCATTTTTTGTTGAATTTGCAAATTTCACTTTGCAGTCAGCAATTTTGTGTCCAATTTTCTTACATCGATGACACTTAAAAGGAAATGGTTTGTTGTCCTTGTCGGCATCCATATTCTTCCCCTTCTTCCTGAAGTTACGAATGTGCGCAGTACTGCTGTTGCTTGCTGTCATGGCGCTGGATGTGACGCCAACTAGTTTTGATTTTCTAGCGTCACTTTTTTCGATTATTTTCACCTTTAATGATTCTGGATTAGGAGGATCGTCCCGTGACTCGATCGAACATCTGAAGTTCTCGAAACTTGGTGGCAAACTGTAAAGCAACATAATGGTTAAAAGATCTTCTTCAATAAGGTTGCTTTTCTTGCTGGACCCTTGGATTCATAGATGCTGTGCAATTTCTCCCAAATTTCATGAGCAGTAAGGCACCCTTTGATTTGTTTCAGTTAGGATGGATTTATGGCCAAAATCAAATCAGAATGAGCCTTTTGGTCAGTAACGTCCCACGCATGCGCAGTTGCGAGAGACGCTTTGTCATTTGGAATAATTTCTGGTTTAATCTTGTCACCGGACACATACTTCCAATTATCGTTTTTTACGAGAAGGGCTTTCACATGAAGTTTCCAGGTGTCAAAGTTTTCTTTCCCGAGAGCTTCGATGCGTGCCGAAAAAGAGGAAGCCATATTTCTATAATTTTAACAGTCCACTCTTTCTCGACCATGCGCTCACAACACTTCGAACTATTTCACTTCCCGAATAAAAAACTCGCGGTGTTTTCTGGGCCCATAACCTATTAGAGTTGTGTGGATGGAATTGGGAATAATAGTAAAACAAATGTAAACTTATATAAACCAGAGAATATATTAAAAGAAAGTTTTAAGACTACAGAACTTCTAATACGCCTTCTTGGCAGTACGAATGTAGACTAACTGAACATGGCTGCAACAGCGTGCATTTAAAAAAAAACTATTAACGGAAACAGAGGGCTCTGATGGAGCCATATACTGACAGTGCCGAAGATTGCTATAAGATCAACAGTTCCAATAAAAAAGTAACATACTCAAATTATTAAAAACAATATTAGTTAACAATAATACAGTTAACTTTGGTCCCACTCCAAGAAAAATATTTTTTTTGTGTTATATAATATTTATTGATTATATAATTATATAATATAATATATATATATATATATATATATATATATATATATATATATATATATATATATATATATATGGAGAAAAGGAATTAAAAAATTAAACTTCTAATTTCATTTATTATAAACGGGTCTTGCCTTTTCATACATAAGTATTCATAAAACTAAAAGTTACATAATCTTGTAACATACAAGTAACTTATCTAATTTATATTAACTAAGCCGACCCTACTACAATGGTTTTAGTATATTTTTACGTAATAATGCGGTGAATCTAGTAAAATTACTATCAAAAAAGTCGATGCAATTAGGAAGTTCATTAGCCTCTCTACTAAGTCTATTAAATATCGAATGATATCTATAATTAGTTCTGTAAAAAGATTCAAAAAATAACGTAAAATTTCTGGTTCCTCGAATAGGAACTGACAATTTAATCAATGACAATAATAATGTGCAATCAATTTTACCATTCAAAATTTTGTATAAAAAGGTCATGTAATTAAATAGAAATCTGGATGTTATCAAAGGTATCTGCAAAAGAACACGTAAGTTACTATAATCATGGCTGTATCTGTCAAAAGGTATACGAAGTTGACGTGCTATAAATCGAAAAAATCTACTCTGAACACGTTCTATTCTTACTCTGTAAATTGAATAAAATGGTACCCAAATTATAGAAGCGTACTCCAATATTGGTCTCACAACAGAGAAATAGAGAACTTTAAGCACATTTTCAGTATGAAAAATTGATGCATTTCTCATAACAAACCCCAAACATTTTAAACCCCTAGAAATGATTTCAGATATGTGCTCATCAAAACTGAGATTATTACACAAAAGTACTCCCAAATCACTCAATTTAGTCACTCTTACAAGTTCTTCTTGACCAATATTGTAGCAATACATGAATGTATTCTTCCTGGAAAAAGATATTACTGAACTCTTATTCATATTTACAAACATATGATTTTTATTACACCAATCCTCTAAACGATCCAAATCTGACTGCAAATCAGATGAATCAGAGTCAGGATTAATAGAATCAATCAATTTATATACTTTAAGGTCATCAGCATACAATAAGAAAAAAGTTTTTTTAAATACTTGCTTAATATCATTCATGTAAATAACAAACAAAAGTGGTCCCAAGTTCGACCCCTGTGGTACACCAGAAGTAGATAAGAACGGATCAGAATAGTCATATTTAATATTAACGGATTGAAATCTTTCAGATAGATAATTCTCAAAAAATGAAACCAAATTGTCAGACACACCCATAACCCGCAGCTTATTTAACAACAATCGGTGATCTACCTTGTCGAAGGCCTTAGAAAAGTCAGCATATAATGCATCAGTTTGATAACCTTTTTCCATATTCAAAATTATGAAATTAGTAAACAAAGCAAGATTTGTTAGGGTAGAACGTCCCTGTACAAATCCATGCTGTTCATCAATAATAAATTATGCTAGAAACCGCAGCATATACCGAATCAAATACAAGGCCCTCGAAAATTTTTGCAATAGCACTCAACAGTGTTATAGGTCTATAATTTTCAATGTTACTCCTATCACCACTCCTATAAACTGGAATTATTATACCCTTCTTCCACTCATAGGGAAATATTCCACATTTTAATGACTTGTTAAATAAAATAAACAAGGGCTCAACAAAAGAGAATCCACATGCATGAATAACAGAAGATGGAATTTCATCCGGACCCGCTCCTTCCCAGCAAACACGTTATATAAGTATTCTATAACAGTGAGGTTACAGTGTTATAGAACATTTGTTCCTAACTAGTTATAGATCTGTGATAGAACCTGATTGTAACAGAGTTCTAGAACATAGTTACAAGTTAGTTACAGAATAGTTCTGTATTATGCTTATGTCACAGTTCTATCACAATGTGATGTAAGAGTTACATAACTTTAATGTCGCAAATTTTCTGTAACTGTTGTTCCAACCTTGTTCTATAACTGTGTATGAACATTGTTGTGTAATTGGTCTAAACATCTGTTGCAATGCAGTTCTGTAATATACAGTTTAACATTGTCCGAACAATGTTAAACTCTTCTAACAAATTTGGTGTAGTTCATATTATTTTTAATATAATATAATATAATTCGTAATAATTTATAAAAAATATCTATATGGGTGATTCTTCATTAAGTGGTCACTTTTGCTTCCCCTCTGTTTCCTATTTAATAACTTGAAAAATTGTTATCTAATCTACTTCAAACTTTTGCATAATTAATCTTCAATATTTTTTTTAGTAATATTATAATCGAAAAAATTTTTTTAATTAAAACAAAAGTTGTAATTCAATTGCAAATGTTCAAAAAATGCACATTTGTCGTTTCTCCACACATGAATCATGAAGTTTAATATGTTTTATTTTGCACAAACTTTATTTTAAACGTTTTTTTATTTATTCTATTCGAAAGTTCATCTCAAAAACTAAGTTTTAGTGTGTCGTTTTCTAATTTCCATTAAAAAATCTGTGTAAAAACATTTTTTTAATATTTTCCCCAATCTTTTTTTATTTAGAACTGGAGTTTACAATTTCATTGATTTTCATTAATTTTATTCCCTTTTTTAGTGCGATTTTATTTGCCATTAATATTATTAAGTTAATAAGTTGTATTTATGTTAAATTTGCAAAAAGAAATATAGTTTTTAGATTTAAAACTACAAAAGTTACTATTATTTTATAGCGTATTTTAATGGTATGTAACTCCATACCCGACAAAATTGCCGAATTCTAAATGTATAAAAAAAATAAAAATAATAGTGATTTAGAGTAAGCAAATCTCTTTAATAATCTGCAAAAATTGTTTATTTTTATGAATTTTTACGGTTTCAATGAATTTTTTTCTTTGATTTGTAAACTCCAGTTCCTGTAAACTCCAGTTCCTAATTTCGTTTCGCGTAATGGAAGTGTTTTGTTTTCTTGAATAAATATTATTAACCTCGATTAACCTGTATCAAAACAAGTAATTTCAATAACAGGTATGAGTGAAAATATTATTTATTTATTTATTAAAGCAGTTTAAAGTAATTATTTGCTTATTTACACTATTTATAATTATTCACAGTCGAAAATTAACTTTTTCAAATAAATTATTTAACCTTTAAATTACAAATTTTTAAATTGTTTGTATATAAAACTAAAGAAAGAATTAAACTCAAATATCTATAAAATAATCATTTTCAAGCTTTATTAAAAAGATCTAAATAAAAAATTTCCAAAAAATTTAATTAAAAAAGAAAATTTTAACATATTTAAAAGTTACCACTTTGTGGAGAATCACTCATATAGTAATTATTGACAACAAATTGCTTTCTTATTTCTTTTATACTACTATCAGTAGCATTTTTTACTCTATCTTTAAATTTTCTTCAGTTTTATTATTCTTCTAGTGACTATTTAAACAATATTATTATGTATAAAAGTCTCATAAATGTTTTAAAGGTGCATGTAATGTAATCGAGAATGTAATTATTCGTTAATTGTTTGACATTATTATTATTCGTAATAGCAAATTTTTTTGATAAATTAATTTCACAAAGAATTTTGTAAAATCTATTTATATTTAAATGAAAAATTATAGAATATAAATTTGTTATAAAAATGTAGAAATTTCATTAATTAAGCTTAAATTTATTGCTTTAATCTTTCATTTAAAAAGTAATTTTTAAGCCTTTCCTTATGCTTGTAACTTTGAAAATTTACATTTTTCAATTTACATTATTAAATATAATGTATATTATACATAACATAATTAAACTATTGTTGCAAATACAGTATCCTTTTTCAAGTTACAAAGCACATTTTCATAGTTCCTTCGTTATATATGTAAATTCTAAACTTCCTTTCATGAGCCTCCGTGGCGCAGTTGGTAGAGCGTTTGATTTATAATCCACTCCTAGCTGCGTCTTGCGTTCGAGACCTCGTGGTTGTAAATATTTAAATAAATAGCAAAACAAATTTTCTTCGTCATGTATAAATATTCCGGGTATGTATGACATGCGAGAACAGCGTGGAATATTTTTTTAATTTTAATTAAAATATTTTTTAATGACAGATATGAGTAACAGAAATTTGTAACTGTTCTAGAACTGTGACAAGTATCTTCGTCACCATGTTACAGATCTGTTACTTAACTGTGACAACCTTCTGACTACGACATTTTATGTACCCAGTGAGTCCCCTGTGAGTCACCAGTTACATCACATGTTCTTCAATTATTTGTCACAGTTCTGTAACAGATCTGTAACAGTGTTTGCTGGGTTTATGCACATCCAAATTTCTAATTTTAACAAAAATGTCATTTCTAGAGATAATTATTGATTCCAAATTCACCACATCATTTAAGGTAAAATTCGATTCAGATGGTAGTTTGGAAGCGTATATACGGATTTAAAATGTTTCGCAAAAAGGTTAGCAATATTAATAGAGGAATCACAAGTTTCATCTTTCAAATACATAGTGTCAGGTACATAATTATTTTTACGAGTCGAGTTAACAAACTTCTAAAAGTAATCAGGATTTTCAACAATTGAATTTTCTGTTTTTGAAATAAAATTTTTATACCAAATATTAGATAAATTTTTGCATTCTGACCTCAATTTAGAAAAATTCATATAATTATCGTGATTCCGAAACTTTTTATATTTATTATGCGCAATTTTCTTAGCTATAATCAATTGTTTTAATTCATATGTGAACCACGGTGGAAAATGTGATGTGACAATAGACTTTTTTGGTACATAACTATCAATATAATAACAATAATAATATAATATAATAATATAATAATAACAATATCAAATATAAAAATTTATTAAAAATTTTTATTACATTCTTTATAATAGTTGACATTGATTATTTTATACTTTCACTTTTGTTAAAAATAAACCTAAGTTAAAAAGTACCTAAATATATAAGAAAAATTTTTCTTGGGGTGGAACCAAAGTTTACTGTATTTGTTAACTAATATTGTTTATAATAATTTAAATATGTTACATTTTTAACAAACAGGGCATATATTCTTTTAATGAAGCTAAATTAGAAAATAATAAAAAACCGCTGCCAAGTTGTACATTTTTATAATTTTGGTGTTCATTTCATGAACACTTTGCTTCCTCATAGAAATAATAATAATTGAAATATAAGAATTACTTTTTACAACAAGTTGTAAATCCAGATGTTCATTACCTGAGCATTTTGCTTCCTTTTTACGATGAGCAAAAAAAATTTGCTTCCTCGTGAAGGAAGCATTAACGACAAGTATATTTAATTTTTAAATCATTTTTAATACAATTTAACATTTATAAAATAAAGTTCATTCGTCTTAATAGAAAGAATAAATTTTTCTTAAACAGTAATATGAATCTAAATAAATAAAAAAAATTTTAGTAAAAAAGTGAATTTTTCAACTTTAATTGTAATTAATTATATAATTTTCAATATAATATATTACACCTTATATACACCAATCGATTCGTCTTGATACAAAGAATAAGATTTTTGATTTATTTTTCAATAAATAATAACATTTTATTGTACAGCAACATGATTTTTAAGAAAAAATGAATTTTTATTAAAAGGGCAAATTTTTAGTCTATAATTGGTTTTAATTCTATAAATTTAAATACAATATATACTTTATATATACCAATCGATCCGTCTTGATACAAAGAATAAAATTTTAGAAATAAATAAGTAAGATTTTCTTATACAGCAACATAATTTTGCGGAAAGAACTCATTTTTTGATAAAAATGCAAATTTTTTAAGTTCAATTGTGATTAACTCTATAAATTCTCATACAATTAATACTTTGTATAGACCAATCGATTCGTCTTGATGCAAAGAATAAGATTTTATTATATATTAACTTCAATAACCAACTTAAAAAAAATTTTTTTAGAAAAAGTCCAAAAAATTTTGTTTCTGAGGATTTTTTAAAGTCTATCAATCCATTTCGAGATATTATTATGATAAATATACCTGGCAAATGTTAGCCAAATTCGTTAAAACCTCTTCGAGTTATCGTGTTCACAAAAAGCGGGATCCACACACACATTCATACATCCGGACAATTATTCAGGGTCTTCTATAACATAGTCCTATATATCTTGGTCCAAAAAATGTGTTTTTATATATTCTATAAGATGGTTATAATAATTTAATAATTACACATAAGTTAATAAACAAGAATGTTGAAAAAATATTTACACTCTATGAAAAAGCATGCCATCACTTTTCCAATTATATCTCGTAAATAAAAGGAGATACAAAAAAAATCCTAAATACGGTTCGAAAGCTGATTAAATTTTGCATAAAATAAGCCGTCTTTGAAGTCATTTCGTTAACTATTTTTTGAGTTGTTGCGTGAGAAAGAAATAAAAAAAATTATCAAATTTTCTCATTTTTGTCTCTGGACTTCAACTTTTTCAAAAATCTAGAAAAATTTAGATAAAATTTTCTAAAAACACATAAATCTTCGTTAGA
Organism: Leptopilina heterotoma; assembly: GCF_015476425.1. Classification (NCBI taxonomy): domain Eukaryota; kingdom Metazoa; phylum Arthropoda; class Insecta; order Hymenoptera; family Figitidae; genus Leptopilina; species Leptopilina heterotoma. The sequence goes on from NW_025111108.1 coordinate 369,094, forward strand.
ATTTCAGCTTTAAAATAAGCCTTCGAAAATTAAAAAAGGTTAATCCGTCTTCGAGATATCATTAAAAATGTGAAAAATGTTTAATGAAGGCTCAAAAGATGCGTCTGAAAAAACTCTAAAAACTAAAGAAAAACATTTATAGGTGTCCTAACATTTTTTTTAAGTTATGGACAAAAATCGTTTTTTTACAAAATGAAAAATGCAAAAAATATAATTAAACTTTGTGAATCGGGGTGAAAATATTCTCATTTTATGTTCCCCGGAGAGACCTACAATCAGGGTGTCTACAACACCTGGAAAACCGGAAAATGTCAGGGAAATTAGAAATGTCCTGGAAAACCTGGAAATGTCAGGGAATTTTTTCGAAAGTCAGGGAATTTTTTTCATCAAGACTTGAAATACTCTTGAACAATATTTTTAAAGCCCACAATTAGTTTTACAAATTTTTAGTAAAAAATATTCAAAATTTTTTTTAAATTTTCGTAAAAATTTCTATTATCTTTATAAATAATAAAATTCTTCTCCGAAATTCTATTATTTTCAAAAATTTTAATAAAATTCTTGGCAAAATTTCAATTATTTTCAAAAATGTTCCTCATTTCAATGTTTTTCAATGTCTACTATTTACATTTTAATAAAATTTTTCCAAAACAATCTAATTATTTAAAAAATTTTTAATTATTTTCATAAAATAATAAACATTTAACAGGAATTCAATTATTTACAAATTCAATACTATTTTAAATCAATTAATCGAAAAATTCAATTATTTTCAAAAATAAAGTTTTCCAGAAGAATCCAATTATTTAAAATAAAATTTTCATAATATTTCTTACATTTCGAAAAAATTAATTATTTATAGCAATTTTTATAAAATTCTTATGAAGAATTCCATTATTTTCAAAAATAATAAAATTTTTCACAAAAATTTAATTCTTTTTAAACATTTTAATAAAATTTTTTGCAATAATTCAATTATTTTAAATAAATAATATAAATTTTTCAGGAATTCAAATATTTTTAAAAATTTTAATAAAATTCTTTGCAACTATTTAATTATTCACATAAATAACAAAATCCATTAACGGATTTCAATTATTTTTAATAAAATTTTATAGAAATTGCTTAAAAAAATGTAATTATTGTCAAAAATTTAATTTCAATTCCTCGAGAAAATCAATTACTTAAAAAAATGTTTTTTTAAATTCTTTGGAAGAATTCAATTATTTTCGTAAATAACAATATTCATTACAAGAATTCAATTATTTTTTTAAAAACTTTTCACTATTCAATGATTTTCAATATCTACTATTTTTATAAAATTTCCAAACAAAATTCAATTATTTAAAAATTTTATGTAAAAATCTTCGTAACAGTTCCATTTTTTGAGAATAATAAAAATTTCTCAGGAATTCAATTATTTTTGAAATTTTTTTGCAAAATTGTTAACAACTATTCAATTATTTTCATAAATAATAAAAATCATCAAAGAATTTCAATTATTTTTAATACAATTTTAATCGAATTCTTCGAAAAATGTAATTATTCTTTAAAATTTTATTAAAATTCGTCATCAATTTAAAAATTTGTTGGTAAAATTCTTTATGAGAATTAAATTTTAAGAAACATTCAATAATTCAATAAATTATTTATTTTTGTTTTCAAATAATTGAATTCTAATAAAAATGAATTTCAGTTAAAATTTTAGATAATAATTGAATATCAAAAGCCGTATAGCGTGTATTTTTATAATTAATTGAATTTTTTTTAATTGAAGTTCTTATTTTCGAATATATATTTAATTGAAGAATTTACGAAAAATTGAGATTTCGTAAAAGTGATTTAAAGATGAATTTTAGTTAAAAATTGTTGAAAATAATAATTGAATTGATAATGATTTTATCACTCGATCATCTTTAATTACACAGGACCACAAAATTTTCTTCGGGTAAATATACATTGACGGGACCATGTGTTCTATACGTATTTTGACGCCCTGAATCCAAATATGGGTCTACTTTTGCCCCAACACGTCACAGTTCCGAGATAAATTAAAATTTCTCCAAAAAATAGACATTTTTAACATTATTTGTGAACGTTTATAAAGAGACAAAGAGAAAATTTTTTCTGATAATTTTCTTTACATCTATTGAAAATTTCATGTTTGTTTGTGAGAATTGACACCTGTAAATGTGTATAAAATCTAGAAATTACTAAATAAATTAATGGAAAAATCGTTAAGTAGATGGTTACTTCGATTTACATAAAGTTACTATGTAATTAAATATACTTGAGATTTTTGTATTTATGAACAAAATGTTTAACTTTAAATAGAACTGAAAGTAATATCAGATCTCGTAGTATTCAAAACCTGTGAAGAAAGTCATTAATATATTGAATGTATTTTACTTATTTACTTGCACTATTTGTAACATTAAATACATATTTAGAGAACAATGAAGGGTTAATTCTTACAAATAAACATACAATTTCTGACAAATATGAAGAAAATTATGATAAAAACTTGTATCCCTATAGAAATTTGAAATTTTTTTTTTATTTTTGATCTATTTTTTGGAAAAATTTTAATTTATCTCGAAACTGTGACGTGTTGGGGCAAAAGTAGACCCAGATTTGGATTCAGCACGTCAAAATACGTATAGAACACATGGTGCCATCAATGTATATTTTCCCGAAAAAAATTTTGTGGTCCTGTGTTATTAGGAAACATGAAGAAATCTATCACTCCGAGTCGAAGACTTGGAGTTATTGATATCTTCATGTTTTATAGTTGTGAAAAATTTAATTTAATAATTTTAAGTAAAATTTTCTCTTATTTGACTCGGACTGCTGATATTTTTGTTCGTAAATGGTTCGTTTTCATTTTTGGCTTGTAATGTACATATTTTTAAATACTGTGTCACTGGTTCGAGCCCTGATAATTTTTTTAAAAATGTTCATTTTATATTCATAATTTATAACGTTGGTGACGTTTCCGATAATTTAGAAGAAAAAATAATTTTCTATTCAAACTTTTGTCTTAATAAAACTTTTACAATGGTTCTTGAACAAAAAGTTAAAAAAGGATAATTTTGTAAACGTAAAATATTGTTTTCTGAGTGAAAAACAGTTTTTTTCTTAAAAAAAAGTTGATGACAAACGTTGTAAATACTTCTCCCACGTCATTTATAAGTGTTATCAAATAAAATTTAAGCAATGTATTTTTTATTATGTCGATTCTTAAAACCTGGAAAAAAATTTTAGAAGGCCTGGAAAACCTGGAAATGTCAGGGAAATTTTTTTCAGATTAGTTGTAGACACCCTGCCTACAATTTAAAAAAAAATTGAAGCTTTTAGTTCTTTCTCGTTCTGAGATATTGAGGCAAATGTAATGTTAGTACACATACACATATCGGGACATTTTTTTAAAATCCGTTTTTTGGACTTCTGAGATCAAATTACATCGAAATTTTTATTTATTTATAACATTTATACGGGCAGTGCCCATTCGTATATAAAGTACTAAAAGATTAGGTATAATGAAAATAAGTTTATAAATATGTCAAAAAATCACAATCGAAAATTTTGCTAATACAATCCTTCCTCTATGAGGAAGCAATAAAAACCAAATTTTTACGTGAAGTGGATCCAAAGTTAACTATTTGTTAACTAATATTGTTTATAACATTTTAAATAAATTATTTTAGGTTTTACTATTTATCTGGAGGTTACATTATATTAATTCAAACTGATTTAGAGCATGTGGAGCAAAGGAATAAGAAAATAATCGTCCTTTTTTAAAAAAAGTATTAATTTATTATCTTTAATTTTAAAAAAATTATAAACAATAGAAAATTTGTTAATCGGTTGCAAGAGATGTCTTGAGAATTTATTTATCATTCATTTTAAACGAAGAACACCAAAATTGGTTAAAAATTGTATTTTTATATTGTATTTTAAATATAGACATATTTAAACAGTAAATTGTAAACAAGTAACGTAAGAATTTTGTCTCAAGAGCGCGCCGAGCAATAAAATAATAATTTGTGTTTGCTATTAAACAAATGGCGAGCAGTGAAATTTTTCTTTAGATTCCTAGACCTGTGATTCGAACGTATTAGCGATAAAAATGCTACAAAAAACATTTATACAATTTTTTCATACGGTCAATAGTATACGATATAAAATTTTAAAAAATTTTGCGTTTTGATACAAATGTTAAACTTTGACACCCTGTAACTAGACAACCCGTCATTATTAATTAACAAAATTTGGCAAATTTAATCTGCTCTAGTAGTACAATGTTACTACCAAGTTTCATTAAATTTGGTGAAAAAACGTCTAAGGGGGTGCCCTCTTGGCATGTTTTGACTCATTTATTAGATTTAAAAAATTATATTTAACTTCAAACATAAAATTCATACGCATAAATTTTATATAAACCTTTAAAATAAAAAATAAATTATATACGCCAATTCGAAAATTAGCTTTATTATCCTTTATTATCCTTCTATTAGAGTCAAAACGCGTCAACCGTGAATACATTTTTTTTATAGTTTTGGAAAAGTCAAAACATTTATGAAAATCTGTAGTTCACAGCAAACTAAAAAAACACTTTTAACCGTTTTTCAAAATTTTAAATATTTATACCTTTTTTTATAATAAAAAATTTTTGCATTATTTAAGAAAAAAATTAATAACTCATTACTGTTTTGCTAGAAATTAATGGCAATTTTTTTGGTAGTCATTGAATATCCACTCTTTTAAATAAACTTAATTGTGAAAAAAAATTTTGAAAAATTTTTAATTTTTAATAACAATTTTATAAACAATTAGTGTTTTTTATGCTTTCTAGAGCAAGGATTTTAATGAAATTTATATGTAAGGTACATTGAACCTACATCTTTATATTCCCGAAAAAAAAAATTTGTATTTCCAATTACAACCGGAGATTTTGAATTTTTTGTTGCGCCGTGCGCCGTCTGCTCGTTTACCGCGGCATTTATCACAGCGATGGATGCCGCGGTGACGGCGCACGGCGCAACAAAAAATTCAAAATCTCCGGTTGTAATTGGAAATACAAATTTTTTTTTCGGGAATATAAAGATGCAGGTTCAATGTACCTTACATATAAATTTCATTAAAATCCTTGCTCTAGAAAGCATAAAAAACACTAATTGTTTATAAAATTGTTATTAAAAATTAAAAATTTTTCAAAATTTTTTTTCACAATTAAGTTTATTTAAAAGAGTGGATATTCAATGACTACCAAAAAAATTGCCATTAATTTCTAGCAAAACAGTAATGAGTTATTAATTTTTTTCTTAAATAATGCAAAAAATTCACTATTCACGGTTGACGCGTTTTGACTCATTATATTAGGTTGAAGAACGACCGACACACATATACACACAACACATACAAATGTATACTTACATATATAAACACAGCGCACACACACATGTATACTCACACATATACACACAACTAAAAATAACGTAAAATCAACGTTTTGAAATTTAGACTTGCAGGTTGACTCACCTTGAAAAATTGATAATATGGAAAAACTGAAATCAATTTATTTAAATAACTTTTGTTTTTCTCATTGCAAAATAAAATCAGTTTCTGTACCTTTCGACTGTTCCTTTCTCAATACATTTCTAAAAAAACAATTAGTTTAAACATAATTAATCTTCAATCATGAGGCTTCAAAGCTAAAAAATCTCGAAAAAGTGAGGAAATTTTAAATAATAAAATTAAGTTTTCAAAACATTTTTCGTTCCACTGTTGGTTGATGACAAAATTATAATTTTGTCATTATAAATATAATTATAAATAGGGTCATTTGGGGTAACTGTAAACAAGGGGTAAATGTAAACACTAAATGTTTCAGCTCAATTTACAAATTTAAAAATAAGTACGACGTCAATATTTTTACCTCAGCTCACCTACAAGATGTTCTGAGTATTTCTAATATTTTATTTTGACAATTGGCAATGCCATAGTGTAAGTTATTTTTTAATGCAAAAAAGATTGAAAATCAAAGTTTTACTGATTCAGTATTTTGTCTCGCATTTGCATAAAAATAAACTAAAAAATCAAACAAAAATATGTAATTCTTTCTTATTAATGACCTAACAGAAATTGACTTTGATTTTTGATTTTCGTCAATTTAGTTAATAAATAATTAAGTGTTTACATTTACCCCGAGAATTCGAAAACTCAGGGTAAATGTAAATAGAACTTGAACTACATTTTAAAAGAAAATAATTGAATAAATTTGCTTTTATTTCACAATTTCATTAATTTGGCAATGTAAAATTACATAGAAAAGGAAATTAGATGCTCTTTAAAAAAAAAAATTTGATCAAAAAAAAATTTTTTTTTTGAAAATTTGATCAATTTTTAAAAATATTTTTAGGTTCATCCGCCATTTTGAAAATTTAAAATTTGACTTCAAATTCGTATTCAGCGACCTCAAAAACCCCCTAGTAGCCAGATTCAAGCAAATTTGATCAATTTTTAAAAATATTATTTTTAGGTTCATCCGCCATATTGGATCCACCATTTTAAAATTTAAAAATTCGATTTTAGATTCTTATTCATCAACCTTAAAAACTTCTTTTTAATAAGTTGAATGAAAATCTATTAAAATTTGTTCAAGTTATTCAAGTTTTTACATTACTAATTTTGTAATGGTTGATTGTTTATTTTATATGATACATTATCAGTTAACTGGTTGATTTACTACACATCTACGAAGAATTTTTTCCAGTTTTTCCATCCCTTAAAACAGTAGTATACTTGAAATAACTTGTTTCTTAAACCTCGCTTAACTACAGTGGTGTTTACATTTACCCCGAATTTTAGGAAAATTTCAAAATCTCGGGGTAAATGCAAACAGTCAGTTTTAGGCGATTCAGGTGCATCAATATTTCTTTGTACCTCATAACATTTTTCTAGGAAACTCTAGTAACAAGTTCATGCAAAAGAAATCCGTCCGTTTTACCTTTTAACAAAAAAAACTAATATTTTTGGTGAAAAATAGATATTCCGTTTACATTTACCCCAATTGACCCTAATTATAATTATAAATATAATTAAAATCAATTATTTAATGATTTTTTTGCTTATTTTTAGGGTTTCGTGGCCCATGGCCGAAAGCCTTATAGTTTCACTTTGGCGTCCGTCCGTCCGTCTGTCCGTCGTAATTTGGGGCACTATAGATCCCAAATTTGGGGCATTATAGATCCCAAATTTGGGGCACTATAGATCCCAAATTTGGGGCACTATAGATCCCAAATCAGTCAGTCAGTCTTAACCACAATGGTTAATGATAACCAAAACAGGATTTTCTTTTTAAATGCAACGAAACCCTAGATGTAGGCGTTTTGCGCCTGCTTCTCTTCCAATTTTTAATGTTACATTATTTTTACATGTAAAGTGGAATTCCTTCGAAGATGTGCATTCGTGTAATTAATTTTTATGTTTGAGACCGAAAATTAATTTTATTAATTTTATGATTTGGAATAATTTACTACATATTTGTATGTTTGTGTTAAAACTAAATTTTTGTTGATTCTTTCGTTTATGTTGTAATGCCGCTTATTTTACAATGTGGTGAGGGATTTCCTCTAAACGTGTGTAATGGTGTAATTATTTCTAAGGTGTGTGACGGAGGGTTAAATAAAACAATTTTTCTCAATTGAAAATCAAACGAAAAACAAGATACGTGAAAAAAGTGAAATTTCGGACATCGTGTAAATTTACTCCAAATTATATCATTGGATTCGCATTTCGGACCTGCAAGCCATAAAGTGAGTCAACCTGCAATTTTAAACTCTATTTTTAAATCGATGAAAAAAATATTAATTCTTGATATTTTAAAAATTCCTTTTGGATTATCAAAATTGATTAAAAAAGCAACTCAGAAAATAATTTTAACTTAAATTAGGAAAGGCTAGGGGTAAATGTTAAATTTTACATAAATGATTTTTCTAGACAATAAATCCGCTTTAATGCAAATATGCATATATCAAAATTGTAGGACAACTTGTCCTCAACAACTGTCAATAAAAAAGTTTCTGATTTTTTCGCGTAAAATACATGTTTTGTCATTTTTAGAAAATTTTGTTTTTTAACATTTAGCCCCATGGTGGGGCTAAATGTTAAATTTTATTTCTAGCCTACTAAAACAACTTTCTGATATGTGTTAAGTAGTTGATAAGTTAAAGTATGCCTAAAACAGGTAATTTAGTTAATGTCAAATAAATAATTTTTAAACATGAAAACCCGAAAAACACGAAAAATGTAAAAAACATGGAAAAAATACACTTAACATTTAGCCCCACCAATTATTCAACATTTAGCCCCAGGGTGCGTTTTTGGCTTTAACAACAAATATACAAAATCTGACTAAAAATATTTAGCAAATACCTTTAGGTACATCTTCAGGGGACCCAAATAGGCTAAAATATTTTTGGCAATGAAAATAAATCCAAAAATACACTTAAAAGTTGAAATTTTCTTTTATTTTAAAAACTTGCACTTACACGCCTTCATATTATGGACACCACAAAAATGAAGCAAAATGTCACATATCAACGGACATTTATTTAGAGTGATAACACCCTTCTATAATCAAAATTGCAATTCTCTAACTATTTCCGTTCGAAAGATAATGAATTTTAACTGTTTTTATAGTTTAACATTTAGCCCCAGTCTCCCCTATCTATAAAAAAAATATTTAATTTGTTAGCACATGAAAAAGTAACAATTTAAATTTTTCAATTTTCCCACAAGTCAATTTCAGAATTTGTTTAACAAGAACATTTTTATTGCTTCTTTTTGCTCCAAAAGAGCATTTGACAACAATATCAGTCGCGTTTTCAATTATGGCACTTCTAGAATAAAAAATAACGCAAGCCCGGACAACCTTCAAGCCTTTCACTTATTTAATAAAAACAAATAAGACAAATTATTTGGATCAAATAAATCACTTATTAAATTAAAATGATACACATAAATGAGTTATTTGAAACTATTAATTTCTTTATTTCATTTAAATAAATAGATGTTAGATATAAATACAAATTATTTATGGTTCAATAAATTTTAAGTAATTTTATGTTAACAATATAAAAGTCAATTACAGAAATAATAAATATGTGCTAAATACACGGAAAGAAAAGGTTTGGAAGAGATATCCATAAAAATATTGTTGAGCAGAATATTGTTGTTTTATCCAATTCAATGGAAGGAATTGGCCTTGAATTGGCCTGACTAGTCGAAGCCACTATATAAAGAAGAAGAAGAAGAATGGAATAGACAACTTTCTGGATGGAAGCATTTTCAATATTCAATGGATGAGAGAGCCATATTACATTGTTAAATCAAATATGGATGTGACATCCATAGGCATGGTTGGGCTTATAATTCATGCTATGGATTTTCACATATAGCTGCCTCATCCATATAAACTTTGGTTGGGAGATCCATATGTAGTTAGTTTAAAATTTCGATACATGTTGCGCGCAATTCATTATCATGGCATCCATTTAAAAAAATGTCACCTTATGAAAAAACTTTTAATTAAAAAATAATTTTTGGTGGAAAAAATGTAAAACTTAAATTTTTTTCAAAAATTTTTTATTCAATTATAATTTAGGAAAAAATTTATTCTAAGTCTAAAGTTTTGGCTTTATTGTAAGTATTAACACTTTTTTCTATTAGAAAACAAAAAATATTCCTAAAAAATATGAATTTTTTAAATTTCAAGTGAAAGCTCCGAATATCCCACAAATTGTGTGATGGCACACGGAGAAAAAGGAATAGTTGACACATCCAGATACGTGGATATCACAGCCATATTATATTGAAAAATACGGGATATCCATAGTTAAGGTTGCTGCATCCATATTCTATGGCTGGCTGTATATTGTTGAAGCAGCAAAAGATCTATGGTTGGGTGATCCATAGTAATGGAAATGGGAAAAAAAAATTGGAATCACTCAATTAATTAAATTCAATGTCACTTGAGATATTTTATACACATTTTTGTTAATTAATACACACCACTTATTGAATAACCGCATATTAACGAAATAAATTATTAACCGATGGGGGGAGACACGAACCCTAGACCTAACGCATACTAAACACTAACGCTATCCACTACACTATACACACAACTACAATATCTGAGCATATAATATTCCTTATATACTCTACACATATTTCATGAAAATGAATTTACATAAAAACTAATAGACAATAACGATAATAAATAATAAACAATTATAACACTATTTATATATAGACGTGACAGGAAACCGACGCGACGGACAAATTAAGACGACCATTTTTAAATGGATGCCATGATAATGAATTGCGCGCAACATGTATGGAAATTTTGAACTAACTATGGATCTCCCAACCAAAGTTTATATGGATGAGGCAGCCATATGTGAAAATCCATAGCATGAATTGTAAGCCCAACCATGCCTATGGATGTCACATCCATATTTGATTCAACAATATAATATGGCTCCCTCATCCATTGAATATGGAATGTGCTTCCATTTTGAAAGTTGTCTCTTCCATTGAATTGGATAACACAACAATATTCTGCTCAACAATATTTTTATGAATATCTCTTCCAGACCTTTTCTTTCCGTGCAGAAAATGTATTTTTTTTTAAATTTTACTTTCTCTTTTTAAGTTTCTAATTAAAGATAAATAACGAAATGAGTAGAAAATGACGAAAACAATGTATTATTATAAAGATAAGTTGGTTTTTAAAATAATTTTCCTTAAGGGGCTCCAATTCCCTTACGCTCCCCTAATCACACATCATTCATTGCAATTGACAGCTTATTTTGTCACCTCTCAAACGCTTTTTTAAAAATTATTGTACGATAATTTTAACTCGAAACTAAATAAGTTTTTCAATTTAGTTTCGAGTCGACACGAAACTAAATTAACTCTTTAACGCCCAAATGAACAAAATTTTGGCATGAAGTTTGAGGACTTATTTCAGTACTTAAAGATCAATAGAAAAATTCATCAATCAATATTATTTTTTTTTTTTTTTTTTTTTTTTATTGTTTATACTCCTGCCCTATTGGCCTTACGCACTTCGACAAGAGTCCCCGAGAAATACTTTTTTGGATTAAGCATAACCATTCTACTTTAGAAATTTTTTCTATATATTAACCTAATTTTGCGTCTACAGCCGACTTTATTAGGAGTACTCGCATTACGCCTGGACCACCCGTCAATGGGTTTTCTCGCCAGAGAAGAGGGAAACTGTAGAAAACCTCTCTGAGTACAACCGGTTTATCGACAGTCGAGTTCTAATGGTGTGTACCGGACAATAATCGACGGTGCACATCATTATACCTCGACGTCAAACCTCCCGCTCAGATTGTCTCACGTGCCGGAAAAATGCCAAGCCAAATGGGCGCGAACCAAGGGTACTTATACCCTTGGTCCTTAAACGACCACCAACGCCAGGCATCTATCCGACTGAGCCAATCTGTCGGTTATCAATCAATATTATTAACACAAAACTACCTAAAATTAATTGAGCCAAATAATTTGTATTTATATAAAATATCCATTTATTTGAGTGAAATAAATAACTTAATAGTTTCAAATAACTCATACATTATTATTTGAATAAGTCATTTATTTGATCCAAATATTTTTTTATTTGTTTTTATTAAATAATTTATTATCATTAAATAATGCATTTTATTTATTGCATTAAATAATTTAGTTTACTTGAAGCGATAAGAAATAAATTATTGTGTCAAATAATTTTTATTTATATTAAATATCCAAATAATTGAGTGAAAGAAATTAATTGACTCAAATAATTTATTATTTATGTTTAATAAATTATTTATTAAATTCAATTAATTATTTAATTGGCCCGATTAAGATTTATTTGATTCAAATAATTCAAGTTATTCACGGTGCGCCTGAAACGGGTTTTTATAAAATGTTCCTGCACTCGAAATTTTCTTGTCAATTTTGAATCTGTGAAGTTTAAAGAGTATTTTAAGATCAAAAAGAAAATAATCGCTGGAGCCCTTTTTGAGAAAATTAACTTTAAATATATTTTTTAATTTTATATTTTTAAATTGTTTAGAAACTCGACTTTGATTCCATAGAAACAGTGTTTTTATACATATTGCTAAGATCAGTCTGTAGAGAAAAAGTCTTGAAAATTTAATGTTAGTTTTTGATTAATTAATTTTGTGTTCTTACGGTCTTTCAAGTAATTTTAAGATGCCGAAAATTGGTTAGTAGGTAACTTGATAAGGTCAAAGAAGTTTTTGTCAAAATTTGTGATATGTATTTTTAACATATGTATGTCACGCTCCGAAGAAAGGTACCTGAAGCAAAAAATTTGAGGTTATGTTTTCCAATTTTTTGAGTAAAAATACGGATAGAAAATCAATTATTAATTAATAATTATTGATCTTTAAATCTTTATTAAATAAAAAATATTAAATGAAAATTTGTTTCAAATTCAAATAATTAAAAATAAACTTTTCATCAAGATCAATCTAACTCGAACCTAACCTATAATTCGTTTGCCTCTTAGGTACCTTTCAAGACTTTTTCTCTACAGACTGACCTTAGCAATATGTTTCTATGGAATCAAAATCGATTTTTTAAACAATTTAAAAATATAAAATTAAAAAATATATTTAAAGTTAATTTTCTCAAAAAGGGCTCTAGCGATTATTTTCTTTTTGGTCTTAAAATACTCTTTAAACTTCACAGATTTAAAATTGACAAGAAAATTTCGAGTGCAGGAACTTTTTATAAAAACCCATTTCAGGCGCACCGTGTATTTGAAGCAAATAAATATCTATTAGATGCAAGTAATAATTAATTAAATCAAATAAATATTTTTTAAATAATTTGAATTAATTGAATCAAATAATTTTTTTTCAGTGCAGTTAACTCATATTACAATAATTTTAATATAATTAATAAAAATTAATTTAATTATTTTTCTTTTTAAAGAATCAACTAAAGAGAGTTGGATTAATAATCTGGAACTTCTACTGGATATTCTGATTTTACTTTTTAAATAATAATGTTAATAATGTTAATCTTAATTTTATATTTATTTTAATTAACTCAACTTTAATAAATTAATTGTATCATTTATAAATTGTGTTTGATTTATAAAATGTGATATAACCTCGTGTATTAATGTTATCCAAAAATTAATTGCTAACAAAAATTATATAAATATAATTATAAATATAATTTTTTATGTTTTTGGACATATTTTTGTCCAATATTAGTTACTGGAATATTTATTATTTTTAGCTTTCTGTTATAGGATAGTCGAGAAGTTCGATCAATGACAATTTTTTAATTCTCTTCTTATAGTACCTATGTAATAATTACGACACAGTCACTCCGGCTAGAGAGAAATGTGTATACAATCTTTAAATTTTTATAATAATGCGAACAATCTAAATTATATTTCAATTTTTAAATATAATAATAATTATAAACCATTTTTTCTATAATTTCAATAATGTACATTTTTCAACTAATAAGTAATATAATACTAACCTTTATAATATCCCATAAATAAATGATAAATATTTTAAAGTCAATTAATTAATACATTTATTATCAATATACTATAATAACTGACAATAGCTACAATTTGGTTCCGAATGTCAATGTCAGTTTTACTAAGAGAGTATTAATCTGCGACAGAACAACGGATACTTCTACTTCGATTTACATTGTAAATATTTTAACATTCTAAAATTTACTGTCCATTGAATTATTATTACCATTCTGAAATTCTATTGATGTAACAGAGTTCTAAAAGAATTGTATTAATTTTATTTTATTGCTTTAATAATTAACAAAATTTATTTTAATTTACAGTAACTACTGAATATTTATGACTGCTATTATTTAATTTATAAATTAATGTAACTTACAAATTCTTAAGCAATGAATATACCGCTTTAGTTGAAAAATATAAGTAAAACCAGAAAGTTTTATGTAAACATTAAAATTTTTACATTTCTTTGCAAGTTCAACGACTTTATTTTAAATTTCTGCGTATACAACAAAATAATATTAATACAGTAGTCAGTTGAACTACTGTTTATGCAATAAAAGTTAAAGTAATTTCTTTAAAAACTAATAGGAAATTAAAATTTAGATGAAAGTTTGATATTAAAATGGCAATTAGAATGCAGGGAAATCTTGAAATAAATTAATTTTGTATCAGATGTAGAATTTCTAATAAAATTCTTCAAGTAACAAAGTTTAATTATTGCTGAATGGACTTACGCTAATTTATAGAAATCCGTATGAATGAAACGTTTAATTAAGTCTTTGGACCACTAAACACAATTATCAATTAACACTTTTAATAATAATTGTCTCAACACTTATACAATAATTACGATTTTCATATGAGAAAAAAATTTTATTTAAATGTATTAAATGTTGTTAAATACTTAGTTATTTCTAATTTAACTATTTTTTTGGTTTAATATATCAAGTAACATTAAACAGTAAATGAAACACATGGTCTTTATTTTAACTTTTACAACTAGTCAACAGCGAATGCTGTAGAGCCACTCACCGCTGTAGAGCACTGCTTTATAATTTACCTCCCACCCGCAAATTCTAGGTTTCCCTTCTCGAAGAAAGTTGTAATTTAAGTAAACAAATAATGGAATGGACTAGCAAAATTAAGATTCCAGTATTAGTATAGAATTCTACGTAAAAAACGAAATAATAGAAGTTGCAATACTTACTGTCTTAAATACTTAAAATGAATTATCTTTTGAAGTATAGTAGACGAATGACATATATTATAGTATACAACCGTTTTTTAAAACGATTTCATTTAACTATTTAATTAATTGAATAGCTGATAAATCAATTATTAATGAATAACTGCATGAACATATGTGTTTTTAATTAACTTAAACTGATATTTCTTTGGTAAGAACAATAAAAAAAAAAAATTCATTTAAATAATTTATATCAAAATTAATTTAAAATTGTAATTTAAGATTTTTTAAGAAGAGTTTAAAAAACGAATAATTTTATAACAAGTTTATAAACAGCAAAATTATTTCCTTAATATAAACTTAAACCTAAAAAGGATTATAAGTAGTTCGACACTACTTAAAGCAGCACTTAATTTTTTATACAGTCCCTGTAATGCACTTTTTTCAAACTGTTGATAATGAGTGTGGACTAAAACAATATAAAATTTTTTTCATTCGCGATAAATAATTTAAAAAATTTTACAATTTAAAAATTATTTGAATCGGCATAAGAACAGATTTTATAAACAAGTAGAACCTTTTATTTTAAATGATATTAAAGGTTGGCTTTTAACTTCTTTAATATATAATAATTCAAGAACTGATTTTCTCTTTTAAAGAAACATAAGTTGAGTGTCTATTACAGGTGAGCGACTTTTTCCACATTTAAGGTCAAAGTCACTCAATGAAAAGGTGTAGATAAATATCTGTGTGCGACCGATGTACTTTTCATTTTATTATATAAAAGAGGAAGGAATTGATATTTTGTGAATTAAAAGATTTATTTATTTTTATTTATTTTTATTTAATTAAGAAATAAAAAATAATAATATTATCATTACTATATAGTTAATATGTTTAAGTAATTAATTATATATATTAAAGATTTTTATTTATTATTAGTTTCTGAAATATACTTAAAACATCCAAAAATCAAGGTAGTTTTTCAACACTAGACAATAATGCATAGCTGATTTATACTAAAAGTACAACTGAGTACCAAAATTGTTTTGTTGCTAGAATGTTCATATTTAAAGCAAAATATATTTTTTAAAATAATTTTCTTCGTTTTTTTATAAGGAAGAAGATAGCTATTTTTGTTTTTTGATAAGATGAAAAATAGGGTCAAGAAGTGAAAAAACCGAAAAAAATTGCAAAAAATGCCGTATCAGCAGGCAACACAGTTGATAGCAATAAAAGTAGCAAACTTGTAACTGCAGGCTTCGAAGTGACACACTTTTCCACTTTTTTGACACTTTTTTTGGTCAAGCCTACTTTTTGCAACTTATTTTGTCAAAAAGCTACTAAATGCTACTTTTTTCCAAAAAAGGTAAAAAAAATTTACAGAATTCAAGAATTTTAGTTTTTTTGGTGAATTTCGTAGATTTCAAAAAACCCGCCAAGTGAATTTCATTTATTATTGGACGCGTGATTATAATATATTATAATAATTACTAATAGTGGATGTTTATTAAATTACAACTTTTTAAGAGACGCATGCTTATTCCCGAAATCTTTTTTGACCAAATAGTTATTTGATATAAAACTACTTAACTTAAAATTCACATAATATGCACATTATTCGACATAAATTTCATTGCACACAAAAACCATTTAACATAAATATCATTTCTCATAGAATTCATTAAACAGAAATATTATGTTACATAAAACTCCCCGAGTCGAACTTTTAGACCTGCTTACCTCCTGGTAAGTATAATTTAACTCTAACCTGCACCTAACAAACCCTTGGTGTTTTTTTCCTCCTGCGTAAGTTCTATTTAACTCTGACAACTCCTTTTTAAGTCCTAATTGAACCTTAAACCCTGTATTGCTTCTACCACATTCTTACGCAATAGGAAATGTTACGCGCGGTACAAGATATTCAACTTATTATTGTTTTGCAAATTACAAAATTTTTTATTTTGAAAATTTCACGAAAGAATTCAATTATTTTCTAAAATTTTAATAAATCCTTCGAAAAAATTCAATTATTTTTATAAATAGTAAAATTCTTCCGAAGAATTCAATTAATTTTATAAATAGTAAAATTCTTTGCAGGAATTCAATTATTTTCAAAACAACTTTAATTAAATTCCTTAGATGAATTCAAATATTTTAAAATATTTTCATAAATTGCAATTATGTTCTTAAACTTTAATAAATTCTTCAAAATAATTCAACTATTTTTATAAATACTAAAACTCTTTGCAAGAATTAAATAATTATTAACCCAATTAAAATAAAATTAAACGAAAGAATTTAATTATTTTCAAAAATTCCCATAAAATTTAGTTTCAACAAGAATTAAAAATTTTTGAAAAACAATTTAATTATTCTCAAAATATTTTAAAAAAATTCTATATAAGAATTAAATTACTAGCTCAATACAATTTTTGAATATATTCGTCAAAAGAATTGAAATAATTCTATTATTTTCGAAAAGTAATTAAAATTCTTATGATGAATTCAATTATTTTGAATATACTTAATTTTAATAAAATTCTTTAAAGAAATTCAATTATTTTCAAAACAACTTTAATAGAATTTTTTGAAAAAATTTCATGATTTTTAAATATTTCTATAAAATTCTTCATAAACAATTTAATTATTTCTTAAAATTTTAATAAATTCTTCGCAAGAAATCACTTATTTTCAATACAATTTTAATAAAATTCTTCTTCATAAAATTCAATTGCTTTCGAAATTTTCAATTAAAATTATTAAAGAAACTCCATTAGTTTAAAAAAAAATCTGTCCGCGCAAGCGCGGACACATTCTCATTCCCCGCTTCGCGCGGGGGCTCGCTTCGCTCGCAAGTTTCAGCGCGCCTCGGGGCGCGCGAATATTGATCGTCGCGCTTCGCGCTCCGGCGATTATTCCACACGTCGCGCTTCGCGCTCCGTGTGTTGTTGCGCGCTTCGCGCGCAAATGGCTCGCTTCGCTTGCGGCGGTCTGCAATTGTTGTGCATTATTTGTGTTCTTGTTCTTGTTTCCTATCATATGTTTCGTAAAACATTTTTTTTTCTTAAAGTTACTACGACTTTAAGGATTACATTCTCATCACATGTTTTTGTTTGCTGATGATTGCGAGATAAAGTGGATTTAAATGTATATTTTTGGTCTTGATGATTTAAATTGTGAAGTTATTTTTAATTATACTAACTCTTAGTAGAAATATTATTTGCAGAAGCAGATAAAATATTCTTAAAGTATTAGTATCAAGGTTTTTGTGTAGTGTAGACCGGAGCGTAATGGCTAACTTTTCACTCTTTGTTGATTTACACGGACATTTTTGTTTTAATTAAGTGTTTATCTCCTAGAAAAGTTACTCTAGTACCTCAGCTTTCTTTTAAAAAGTCGAACGTCCCTATATTACGCTTACTTTTTTTCTACAATGAACGTACACTTCGTCGGTATCGTAGGTATTGCTCTTTCCCGTGTAGAAATTTGTCGTGGCCTTCCTAGAAATAGACTACAGCTAGATAGCATTTGTCGTGGAAAATTATTCTGAATAAACTGTCCTGGCCCCGAAATGTTAATGTACAGTTTTCCCCTTTATTTTCATCGCTATGAAGACAGTCTAGAATCTGGCTAAAATTTGTCTAGGATACTGAATTGAAAATTCAGTACAAGTTCGTATAGCAGGTTATCCAAGAATTAGCTGGGCACTGTCTAGGACGCTGACTTAAGAATTTAGTACAAGTTCGTGGAGAAGGTGGCTCTGAGAGTCTACTAAGCTAGCAGACGAAATCAGTTCTTGACGTAGTGCTTGATGAAAAGAAACCAAGAGTCTACAATTGTAACTTATCTTGTTGTGAAGATAAAATCAAATTTATAAATCTAGTGAAAAGTTTTCAGTTTTCCATTTTTGAACAGGGACAGTGTACAAGTTTAAATATATTACAGCGAAAAAAAGATTTATTAGAAAAAGGACATGTGATGTCATCATTAATAGTCTAGATTGTTTTTCATATTATAATGTTCATAATAAGTAATAAAACTTTGTTAATTTTAAGTAAATTTTTTGTGATTGCAACAATATAATATACAATTAATTTTATTATCGGTATACAAGTACGAATCTTTATAGTGAATGTGTTTGTGTTTTAAAGAAAAAATCCAATGTAGCAAAATATGTTACAATTAATTTCAAAAATAATTGTAAGAGGAATTGTGATAATAACAAATACTTTTGTATTACTGTTTTGTTTGTTTAAAAGTTAAACAAACAAAAGAATAAATTTGAAAAATATTGTTCTATTATTTATAAACCTAACAAATATTCCCAGTATGTAGAAACTGCTTATTTTAATATCCAGGAACTGGCTAGGAATGATTTATTTTACTAGGCAAGGACTAGACAAAATAACTGTACAAAATCTTGACGTTGCTAGTGTTACATCCCTCGTTCAAGCCTGTCCATTTTTCCCATCTAGTTGCTAGATTGAATCTAGCGCAACTGGACAGTTTCTCATACACTTCCACGGTAAATTTCTACACGGGTTATACATAGCGTGTTGCATTAGCCAACACGCCCTAGGGGTACTTAGGAAATATTTTGTAATTTTTATCAATACAGTAAGTGTGAATCAAAAATCTAAAATTGACCCTCAAAAAATGTTTCAAGCTTAAAACGCGATTTTAGTTTCTTTTTTAAAGTTATTTTAAAAAAAATAGAATGAAAAAATGAAAATTTTGAAAAGTTACTTTCATATGTGAAATACAGATTTTCTACTATATTTCTTACAATAGTTATTGAATAATAAATAATCAACCTTTGTAGAAACTTGCAGTATATCAAGTTGTCTTTGGAGTGAAATCATTTCGATTTACGATTTTTAAATAAATTACAATTATTCATTACGCCCCTTAGCCATTATGTCCCGTTTTCCCTATATACGTGATTTGTAAATATATATCAAGTGTATGATTAAAAACATGTAAATTTGGATA
The DNA here is from genome assembly GCF_015476425.1 of Leptopilina heterotoma. Taxonomy (NCBI): domain Eukaryota; kingdom Metazoa; phylum Arthropoda; class Insecta; order Hymenoptera; family Figitidae; genus Leptopilina; species Leptopilina heterotoma. Next base: position 388,887 of record NW_025111108.1, read on the forward strand.
CAGTGAATGTGATATTTACCCATCGTTTTAACAAGCAAAAGTAAAACACCTCCACTAAGCTGAGACAAAAAGTCAAAAATTCGAAAAAAGTTTTTGAAAAAATTAAGTTTTTCAAAAGTTATCGTCGGACAGACATACAGACAGACGTAATCGACAGACCATGTTTCTTGGATTCAGGGCACCTCAAAACGCAAAGATTTCATAAAATTATCAAATAGTATATTAAGCAACAAGGTACCGTAAAGGCAGCCTTTAAGTCCCGTGTAACTTACGATATTTTTTATTCCAAAGGCACAAAAGTGGCGATTTAAGATAGCAGACGACAGGGAGTAAAACTCATTCACTTGTTCGACTTCTATGAAAATGGCGGCATTTTTTTTCCATGAGCAAAAATAACGCATGGGACTAGCTGTTTTTTTTGTCCATGGGAAAAAAAGGTCGCCATTTTCATTCAACCTGAGGTATAAAAAGTCAATTTTTCATCAAATCTAATACCTCCTCATGTGATTAGAATGTAAAAAACCATTTCCAACAAGATAGGACCAAAAATTAAAATGTAAAAAAGGGTCAGACCAGCCAAACTGCATTAAAAAAATTTCATTGATTTTCTAAAATGTTAAAACTTTTATGAATATATTTTAGTTATAACATTTTAGAAAATCAATAAAACTTTTTTAACCCAGTTAAGCTAGCCTGACCCAAAAACTTGAAAAAAAAAAAAAATTAATTTTCTATGAAAAAATGTTGTAGAGGAAAGTTGTTTGTATTTGTCTAATCTAAAGTAATATAAAGTTAAAAATAGTGAAATTTGAAAAAATTGAATTTTCAAAATTTTGAAACTACTGTAGTTTGCGTAGTTTTTGACGAAAATTGCTGGCTAACGAACTCGATCTGTATTTTAACACTAACTTTGTGCATGCAAAGTTGCAAGTTGATGCAATAAGTTTTTCAAGAGTTATCGTAGGGACACCATTGTGTCTACAGACAGACACGAAGACAGACATACGGACAGACACTTTTTTAGACCATGTTTTTCGGACTCAGGGGACCCCAAAACGTCGAGATTTCATGAAATTAGCGAAAGTCAATTTTCGACCAAAACTAATACTTTCTCATATGATGAGAATGTAATAAAAAATTAGTTTTTTGCAAATAAGTCGAAAAGTTTTAAGTTTAGTGAAAAGTTGTCAACAGCAAAGTTGTAGCTGATGGTAAGACGAGAAAAAAAGTCTCTGGTAGCAAGCTCCCAGAGGCAATAGTTTTGGAGATAATTGAGTCGGAATATGGATTTTTTGTTAAAAAAATGATAAAAAATATATATATACAATGGTTTTTCCGGAAATTACTAGTTTTTGATTAATGTGAGTGTTTTTTAAGTACAATGGGGTGAGAATATGTGGAAATTAATGTTATAATTTTTTTCCTTTGAGAAATTTTGATTTTTATCGTTATTTTCGGATTTTTTTAGTATTTTTTTGCTATTTAAGAGCCTATAACTCCGAAATTTGACTTTCTATGAAAAAATGTTGTAGAGGAAAGTTGTTTGTATTTGTCTAATCTAAAGTAATATAAAGTTAAAAATAGTGAAATTTTAAAAAATTGAATTTTCAAAATTTTGAAACTACTGTAGTTTGCGTAGTTTTAGACGAAAATTGCTGGCCAACGAACTCGATCTGTATTTTAACACTAACTTTGTGCATGCAAAGTTGCAAGTTGATGCAATAAGTTTTTCAAGAGTTATCGTAGGGACACCATTGTGTCTACAGACAGACACGAAGACAGACATACGGACAGACACTTTTTTTAGACCATGTTTTTCGGACTCAGGGGACCCCAAAACGTCGAGATTTCATGAAATTAGCGAAAGTCAATTTTCGACCAAAACTAATACTTTCTCATATGATGAGAATGTAAAAATTCAAAGAAATTTTTCAAAAAAATTTAATTAGGATTTTTAAAAATATTAATAAAATTCTTTGCGAGAATTTAGTTATTTTTCTAAATAAAGAAATTCTTTGAAGGAATATTCTATTATTATCAAAATTTTTGATAAAATTCTTTGCAACAATTCGAAGATTTTCAATACATTAATTTTAAAATTGAAAATATTTGAAAAGAAAAATTAAAAAAAGATTAAGAAACCAAAATGTAAACAACAATTAATTTCAAACTGCGAATAGGTTACCGAAACATGTACTTTTTTATTATTAATTTATAAATATTATTTTTAACTGAAATGTTTTGACATTTTTTTTAAATAATAAAAATATTAATTTATGAATGTTTAATGGTTATTATTATTAAACAATTTATTTATTTGCTGTAGTGTATTAGTGTCAATTAATGCTTTATTGAATCACTCAACAAGTCACTGAAAATAGAGCGTCTGTGTTCAGTTAGGTTCCGTAGCATAGTGGTTAGGGCGTTAGTTTCGTAGTCCGTAGTTCGTAGGTCGTAGGTTCAAGTCTCGCGTGCGTTAGATTTTATTTATTTTGTAGGTTTGCGTTTATTCCGATTTTTCTGTATTGTATAGGTATAAGTATGCAATTTAATGATTATATACACCGTTAAATACCGTAAGTGAGGCTAAATTCGCTCAATTTTTCAATTCTTTTTTAAATAACTTCGGGAAACGATGAAAATAAACATTGGCACTGAAAATATATAATCTTTAACCCTTTATCTTTCCTATTACTGCATAAAGAAATTAAAATATGTTGCAGAAAATTATTTATAAGCCGTTTTTTTGTGAGCGACTTTACCTTTAAATGATGGGTAAATTCGCTCACCATTATTATTCTGGCAAAATATATTATAATCTACAAAAATGAAACTAAATATTCTTTAGAATCAATAAAGAAAAAAATTAAGAACAATATACAAAGTTATTGGAATAAATATTTAATATTGTTTTATCAATAAGTAATTAGATTCAATCATTCAATCAAACGTACTCATAACCATAAAAAACAAGGTTAAGTTTGACAGTTTAGTGCTTAAACCGTTTTAAATCGTTTAATTTTCAGTTATAAGAGTACTATTATTTAAAAAAATCGAATTATAAATTATAGTAATTAACATACTTAAAATATCCAGGCCCAAACATCTTTTTTGTAGACTTATTTCCTGAGCGAATTTACACAACAAATTTGAATTTTTTTTAAATTGATTTTTTGCAGAATCTGTTTATTGCTTTAATTTTTGTGCTTTATGAAAATCATGTTGGAGATACAGGAAATGTAATGTTCAGAAGTATTCAACTTAAAAACTTTGAAGTAAAGCTTTATTTCCTACTTTTTCATACTACTTGTTCAATATGAAAATTATTCACTTGTGTTTTAAATATAATTTCTACTAAAAGTTACCAATGAATTTGCTGCAAATAAATTTTAAATTAAAGTTTACCATTTATATTAACCAAAACAATTGTAAATCTTAAATATTTCTGTCTAAAAAGTATGTTAATCGAATTTTAAAAAGAGACATCGGTTGAGCGAATTTACCCTACATGAGCGAATTTAGCCTCACTTACGGTAATTTAATTAACAAATATTAAATTAAAATTTTTTTTTATATATAAATGGATATGTATTAATCCCCACATATATACTAACATTATTTATTAATTCGCTATTGGTCACGATTAAATTAAGAAAAAAAAGTAAAAATCATTAAATAATAATGCCATTTATTAATAATTAAAGTTATTATAAAAATTAGTTTAAAATGATCTCAAATATGCTATGAGCAGTTTTTCCAGGGTTTTTGGAGAGGAAAGAATTCTGTAAGTAAGGGTCAAGCAGTATTTAATAAGGTTCTAGGAACACCTGCTTTCCCCCTTTTACCATCTAAATTTGTCGCTAACCAGGGGTTTGCAGGAGGTAATCAGAGTTAACTTGCAATGCAAATAAACTCTGCTTTCATCCTATTACATCCTTACAAACCCTCAGTTTTAAGGAGGTAAGCAAGTCTAAAAGTTCGACTCGGGTCAGATAACTTAATTCCCATTTGACATAAAAATTATGTAACATAAATTTCTATTGACATAAAAATCATTTAACATAAATTTCTTTTGACATAAAACTTATTTAACGTAAGTTTTATTTGTTATAAAATTCATTTGACATCAATTTCCTTTGGCATAAATGTCATTTAACGTAATTCTCATTTGACATAAATATCATTAGGCATAAAATTAGCTTGACATAAATTTCATTTGACGTGAATATCATTTAACATAATTATTATTTAACGTAAAATTAAATTTATATAAATTTCATTTAGCATAAATGCCATTTAGCATAATTCTCATTTGACATAAAATTTACTTGACATAAATTTCATTTGGTATAAATCCCATTTAACATAATTTTCATTTGACATAAAGTTCATTTGACATAAAAGACATTTAACACAATTCTCATTTGTCATAAAAGTCATTCAACAAAATTCTCATTTGACATAAAAATCATTTTACACAAATTACATTTTACATAAAAATATCGGCGCCAATTTTAAAAGTAACCAATTAGATATTATCAACAACATTGTGATTCGCCAATTTTGAAATTCGCGCCTATATTTCTATGTCAAATGATCTTTATGTAAAATGAAATTTATGACAACTGAATTTTATGTCAAATGAGAATTACTTTATAAGTCATTACTTATCCGTCAAATAAAATTGATATCAAGTGAACTTTATGTCAAATGATATTTATGTTAAATGGTTTTTGTGTGCAGTGAAATTTATGTCAAATAATGTGCATATTATGTGAATTTTAAGTTAAATAGTTTTATATCAAATAACTATTTGGTTAAAAAAGATTTTGGGAATAAGCATGCGTCTCCTTTTTAACGTTTCGAATTTTTCGTATCTAATTTTATTATTCTTTAAGCTTCTTAAAAAAATTAAAAACTACATTTTTCACTATATAATTTAATAGTAATATCTTTTTTGACTTTATAAAAGTTTCATCAAGTATAAAAAAATTCAATTAAGAATGAAAACTTAATTATTTTGGGTATATAAATTGTTTGATTAAAAATCCAAAATAATATTTATTTAACGTGATTATTTATTATATTATGTTTACAAACTTTATGTCAAATTTAAAAATATTAATTGTATTTTCAATAATACAGTGTTTTAAGTCGGTTGTTTAATAATAAAAAAATCATTTATAAAGATTTAAGATCTATCTAGAAAAAAAATTATAATTTTTTTTATTGGAATTAAATTTCTCATAATTTATTATTGTACAAAATTATGGCTATGTAGATTCTAAAATTTTAAAAATTTGTATGACTAAAAACAATCCATTTTTTCATTTTGATAGTTGTTATTAGTAAATTACTAACAAATGTTTACGTTTCATTTTTAAAAATTAGATGGCTGATAAAAAGTTATTGATAGTTTTTTAAAAAATAATAAGGAAAAAGAAGGTGTCAATTTAACTTCTCAAAATTATGAGCCTGTTATTAAAAAACAAATTCTTATGAAAGATCTCATTTAAGTATTATTAACAATAACATTTCATTATGTAAATAAAACTTTCTAATGTAAAATATCGACAAAAAAGCTATTATATTTTCATGTTTTATATTTATAAATCAAAATTTAAAAAAAAATTTGTGAATTCCTATTTTTAGTATTTTTTTCTTTCAATTTTTTGGACAACAACATATATTCACTTCATTTTCTTACTTAAAAAACTAATTTTACTTCATTTTTAATATGCTACTTTTTGCTACTTTTTTCAATTTAGAGGACACTTTTTTCTTCCAAAATGCTACTTTTTAACACTTCTTTTGACCTGCTACTAGACTTCGAAGCCTGGTAACTAGATAGCGGTAAAACAGTAACAAGTGATGTACAAAGTAGTCACAAGACGATATTATATTTCTCACTCAAAGTCGTAACCAAATGTCAGAAACAATAAGTAACATTTAGTTGTCTCAGGTGTCACATTTCATTAACATTTATCAGCAATGTTTTTATATCAGATAACCTCAAAATTATTAATAATGAATTAATACATATATTAATATATTAATAATAATAATAATATAATAATAATAAATAATAAAATAATAATATAATAAATTAATAATAAATAATAATAATAATAATAATAATAATAATAATATTAATAAATAATAATTGAAGCTATCACTCGGCAAATTTATAATAATAAAGTTGAAATTATCGATCACTCCGAGTCAGGTTGAAAAAAAATATAACAAATTTTACATTTTTTTTTATTTTACGTTTCAACGGCACAGCCGTTCTCATCAGAAACTAAAATTTTATTATAAACAATTATTAAAAGAAATTACATAAACAAAACGAAAAATGTTTTACAAAATAAACAATACAAATAAAAAATACATACCTAAATAAAAAAATTATTAAAATTTCTTTTACCAGTAAAAATATTTTTAAAAAGAATGAATAATATTAAACATCTGAAAATTTGTCGTTCCGATCAACGCAAAAAATTCGATAAATAAAAAGGATGACACTCAAAATCTTAGTAATTGTTATATACATTTTCTTAACGATAGGAAATATTTGTGATTTCCACTGTTTAATCGTACTGTGACGTTTCCTATTTATTTTCACTTATTGTAATTAGTTTAATGACCTTTTGATTATTTATCATTGACAGACTGTGTAATAGTTTTATATTTGATTAGTGTCAAGTAGCAATTTGCGTTGATCGGAACGACAAATTTTCAGATGTTTAATATTATTTATTCTTTTTAAAAATATTTTTACTGGTAAAAGAAATTTTAATAATTTTTTTCATTTATGTATTTTTTATTTGTATTGTTTATTTTGTAAAACATTTTTCGTTTTGTTTATGTAATTTCATTTAATAATTGTTTATAATAAAATTTTAGTTTCTGATGAGGACGGCTATGCCGTTGAAACGTAAAATAAAAAAAAATATTAAATTTGTTATATTTTTTTTCAACCTGACTCAGAGTGATCGATAATTTCAACTTTATTATTATTAATAATAAATAATAATTAATTAATTAATATATTAATAATAATATAATAATTACAAAATAAAAACAGTGTATAAAAAAGTAAATGAGATTTTACATGAGATCTCATATGGGATACCATGTAGGATCTTGCACGAGATCCTACATGGTATCCTATATGGATTGTCCATAGGATGTCCATGTGAGATTCAATATGGGATCCTATGTGGAATCTCATTTACTTTTTTTATACACTGTTTTTATTGTGTAATTATTATATTATTATTAATATTAATATTTATTACTTTATTTATTATTATTCATATATTATTTATATATGCTTATCAAGTACTCGAAATTTTCGGGTACTCATATTTTTAAGAAATCGAATATATATATCGACGCCTCCCGTTCATAGAATGCTTATAGAAAAATAAATGCAAGATCATTCTTATTTAGTTTTTAGTGCAATACAATTCTTATTCGATTTTTCGTGCAATAAAATGCATATTCAAAATTGTGTGCAAAATAATTGCCACTGACAGAACAATAAATGTAACCCTAAATCATCTTTTAAATATTAAATTACAATTAAATATCTGAGAATTTCAGTGCGTATCTATTGTTATTAGAAAATTTAAACATGGATTATCTCTTACGTATTAGCCCATTAACGCTCAAAATTTTTGACTGAAGTTCAAGGTAAAAATTTTTATCCTAAATGATTAGACTTTTAAAAACCCTTCGATACTAGGGGGTATTGAGGTCCGCTTTTTCAGAATCCGGGGTCAAAAAAGCATTTCGACCATCAGGGAAACCAATATGGCGCCCAAAATGGAGAAAATACCGAAAAAATCGAATGTTTTTTTTTCAACACGCTTTTCACATCAATAAGATTTTTTTGGCACACGGTAAGGACGAGGTAAGCTTACACGGTAAGGATGAGGTAAGCTTACACGGTAAGATCGAGGTAAGCTTACACGGTAAGGTCTAGGTACGCTTATACGGTGAGGTTGAGGTAAGCTTGATTAAATAAACCAAATTATTGTTTAAAAATTCCAGTAGTATAAAACCTTTTCTATTATAATGCGATTTTTTAATTTTCAACAATTTTAAATAACTACTAATTTTTAACTTATCAGAGTGGCGATTTTTTAATGAATTTTAATTGCCGGTCATTTCCTAGTTTTTTCTGGTCAAAACTTTTTAATTTCCCGATTAAAATTATATTATGGAGAAATCTTGTATGTAATTATTAAAAGAAATGAATGTAAAATACGTCGATTTTTATTTAATAAGAATGTAATCCATAAAGTACTAATAAAATGTGTATAAAAAGTGTTCTTTACAAATGTTTGTTTAAAAATGATGTCAATGTTGTTTAAAAGTACAATAAATACCATATTAAACACAATTTCTTTTCATTTTTTTTTATCTAAAAATTTTTTACTGAATTAATTTTTTGAATTTTAATTATATTTGTCGACCAGAAATTTGTACTACTTTTATTTTTTTAAATTTGAAGTTTTTTGTAGGAATCGGAATTTCAATTGTTTGTGTCAAACTTAGAGTTAATATTCATAACATATATAATAGTATATTAAGCAACAAGGGTATAAAGGCAGCCATTTGTTTACGGTGATTTTTGTGACACGAGTGGAGGTCGAGAGCGCCCCGAGACCTCCACTCGTGTCACAAAAATCACCGTAAACAAATTGGCTGCCTTTATTCCCGTGTTACTTACGATATTTTTTATTCCTAATGCACAAAAGTGGCGATTTCAGATAGCAGACGACAGGGAGTAAAAGTCATTCACTTGTTCGATTTATATGAAAATGGCGGCCGTTTTCTCCCATGGGCAAAAATAACGCATGGGATCAGCTGTTATGTTTGCCTCTTGGGAGAAAATGGACGCCATTTTCATATGGTCGAACAAATGAGTGAGTTTACTCCCTGTCGTCAGCTATCTAAAAGCGCCATTTTTGTGCATGTGGGATAAAAATATTATTCTGTATTCGAATGTTCTTTGAAATATATTTTTCAATCACACAGTGATAACTTCTTAATTCTGATTAAAAATGCCTCATCCAAAAACATGGTCCTCATAATTGTATAAGCTGCAAACAGAAATAATAATTGTAAATTCGTTTCAGAAAATTTTGTGCTTTTTATTACATTATTATACATATAAAATATACAGGCCTCGGATCGATTTTAACAAACAAAAAAAGTCGCTTTAGTCGATTAAAAATAGAAAAAAATAAAAAAAATCGTTTATTTAATTTAGTGTTGTTACAAATATTTTATTTTCTATTTCCCTGATTCTTCACTGATTTCTAAATTCAATTAATCGAAACTTGTAAAATTTTGCTAAATAAAATATTTAAATACTTCTTATTTCTTTTTTCACCAGGAAAAAAAAAATTTTTAATTTTAAATTCTGAAATTTAATAATTTCTAAAAATTAAAACTATAAAAACCCTCACAAAAACTCTATTATTTTCTATAATTTTTAACTAAACTTCATTTCAAAATCAATTATCTATATTACTTTTTAATATTTTTCCGAAAGTTCTTTAAGAATTCAATTATTTAAATACAAAAATTCAATTTTTTATAATAATTGAAACAGTTCATTTTTCTTTTTCAATATATTAAGGTAGAATATATTCAAAAATTTTAATAAATAAATTCGTAAAATTAAAGTTTTAAAAATATTTCTAAATAATTTTTGAAAGACGCAAAAGTTTTACAATTATGTAACAATTAAAAAATTAAAATTTGGTAAAATCTTTTTAAAAAATAATTTAAATTTAGCAAAATCTTTGAAAAATAATTAAAATTTGCCATGAATTTTAATTAAATTTGGCAAAAGTTTTAATAAAATTTCTGAAAATAAATGAATTTTGCAAAGAGTTTTATTAAAATTATAGATGAATTAGAATTTTAATAAAGTTCCAGAAAAAATTGAATTTTGCAAAGAGTTTTATTAAAATTCATGAAAATAATTCAATTTTGCAATAAATTTAAAAAAAATTCCTGATAATTGGACTTAGACAAAAATTTTATTAAAATTCATGAAAATAATTGAATTTTGCAACGAATTTGAATAAAATTCCTGAAAATTGAATTTAGACAAAAATTTTATTAAAATTTCTAAAAATAATTCAATTTTGCAAAGAGTTTTATTAAAATTATAGATGAATTAGAATTTTAACAAAATTCCAGGAAAAAATCGAATTTTGCAGTTTTATTGAAATTTATTAAAATAATTGAATTTTTTAATAAATTAAAAAAAATCCTGAAAATTGAATTTAGACAAAAAATAATAATTAAAATTCCTGAAAATAATTGAATTTTGCAATAAATTTTTAAAAAATTCCTGATAATTGGATTTAGACAAAAATTTTATTAAAATTTATGAAAATAATTAAATTTTACAACGAATTTGAATAAAATTCCCTAAAATAATTAAAATTTGCAAAAAAATTTATTAATCAAATAAATTATTAAGTTTTTAAAAAAATTAAAAATTCAGATTTCAGATATTTTTCATATTTATGAATTTAAGTGAAATTTTATTAATTTCTAGGGTAAATTTAAATTTAATATTCACGTTTTAAAATTCTTTATGTTTTCCCCAAATTACAGGTTTTATATGAACAGTGAAAGAGAACAATTGTCAATTCAATTTTTGAGACTGGAATTAAATGTACAATAAAATATGAAAACCTTACCTAAAAATAGTGATGATGCACATTATGAATGAGTTTTCTTCGGATAATGTCACGAATTATGTGCCAAAGGAATAACTATAAATCCTGCTCGGCAAAGTACTCTCCACACTTTGCGATGTATGTCCTCAACGTACCACAAATGTTTCTCCGAATTACTACTTCTGATAATGTTTATATTAAAGATACTTGAATCAGGATCATTGTAAAGTCTGACAATTGGTTCATACTCTTCGCCAATAAAATAAACTGTGCCATTTTCTTCCTGTAGAATATTTTCTATCATTCCAAATTTACCATTTCTTAACAGAACATAACAATCTTTGGAATTATTGTAGTTTATAGAATACGTTGTACTCTCGTAGATTTTTAATTGCTCATAAATACCATGAATACCATCTGCTAACGGTCCATTAAAATGTCGATGTTTTAAATTTATTTTTGAATTTAATGGCGAAGCAGTAGACGTTTCTGATTTCTCCATTTTAGCCTTTTCTTGTTCCGAATATCGACGCGCTATTTGTTGGAGGGGTTTTTCCCCTTTGCGAATCATTCTCTTGATGGTCATCATATAATTCTCGAAGCGGAAAGCACTGAAACTGTCTAAGAAGCCAAATTTTCGAACATCTGCACAAAGATGCAATAAATTGTGGACATTTTGAGACACAAATTGTTTGGCATAAATTGTTGGAACATTTTTGACAAATTCGTTTAATAATTTCTCTGCATAGTCCACGTTTAATGGATCTCTTATATAAGAGTCGTTTACCAAAATGGTGATTGCAGAGTGCAAGAGGATAAAATGCGCATAAACTGCAGGTTCTAAAATGTCCTTTAAAACGATGGGTCCCGTATATAATAAAAAAGTCCTAAACTCCGTCGCCTTTCAATGCAAGTAGTCAAAAATCGTTCGTGGTCTTCTCGAAAATTCTTTTGGCGTACTGTGTCGTAAATTTAATAACTTTTGTGTAATCCTATTTAGATCGTCAGTTGATAATCTTACTTTAAAAGGTCCTGTAATCCAAACGGTTATCAATCTTTTCAAGACACCTAGTAAAACTAGGTGCATGTAGTCCAGAGGCACTGATGAAATTAAACCAAATCCCGGGAGATCTTTTAAAACTGATTTAACATTTGATTCGGAGTCATTGATGAGGTCTTCATCTTTTCTTAACTTGAATGGTCCAGTTCCTGGAAAACAAACTACTCCTCTAGGTTTGGAATTTTTTCTGGATTTTAAGCTTAAGTATTCTCCGGTTATATTACAATTTGGGCAGATTTCATACCCAGTATGCCCTTTGAGATTCAAAACAAAGGCTTTTGCTGGTGTATCACAGGTCAGACATTCTATTGATATTTTAATACTGCCTTTATTTACACCACAATTGCTTAATGTAATACCTTCATTAACAAATTTTTGGAGAAATTCATTGGCGTCTTTTGGTTTACTGCGACCGAAAAATGCTCTAATGGGATAAACTTTCTGAGAACCTACGAGCGAACACAAAATGAGCCAGAATCCTGAAGCGGATGATTTATAAATGGGCAAAATCGATGTTAATTATCAATTTCAAATGTGTCTCATTTTTTCCGGTTCTCTTGTTTTCTCGTAGCATTGCCATGATGGCTCTTTCTAATCCAAAATGTAAATAATCACCACCACCTATTTCCTCAGTTTCCGTAATCCTTTGAGTTCTTAACAAAGTACGAGCATCTATTGGTAACTTGTGATTGGTGAATAATGTCAATATCAAAAGCAGCGCTGTTAAAGCTACAAGAGTTACTTTAAATTTGATTGCCCATTCATTTAAGGCAGTAGTAAAAGATTTTGTTTCTTCGTGGCATTGTTCCTTCATATCTTCCTTATTGAATTTATTAGTCAAATCATCTTCACAACTCTCATTATCATCATCTGATGATACATCTTCAAAATCAGTTAAGCAAAAATCACTGTAATCATTATCTTCAATATAAATATCGTCGTTTAAATTTTCACAATCTAAATCATTGACACGTTGATGTCGACTCTGTACTTCTACTTTGGGAATTTCTATTTTTGGGGAAGAACTAAAGTCGTCTACTTGTGGAAATCTCAGAAAATCATTAAAGCGAGAAGTTTCTGGATTAGTTACCATATCAGTGATACATTCACCATTGTCAATTTTTTTTCCAGTGTCGACAGTAAATTGGTGTTTGTCAAGTTGGAAGATGAATTCCCTCCTTGCAAACTTAATATATTTTTTTGGTCTTCTTCCATTTCCGCGCTTACAATGCGACGTAATTGCCTTGTCGATATTAGGCATAACTTAAATCGCTTCATTTTGAACAGACTCGCAATGTGATCTACAATATAATTTTCGCACTTTAGCATGGAAATATCGTAGTCATAAAAAATAGTTAAAGTTATATAAGTTTGAAATGCGTCGCGAAGAAAAAAACCAAAAAATTTCAGGCTGTGATTTTTGAAAAGAAAATGTACCAAGGGGGTTAATATAAAAAAACATTACTGTTTAAGTCTTTATTACTTTCAAAATGTTTAATAGAAACTAATTTTACTGTTACACAAATAAGAAAAACAGTGTACAACTGACACAAACATAATTTTAAAATAATTTGCTGCTTAGGTCTCATTCTTTGCGACACGTCATACTTAATTTAAAAATTTTAATTTTATCTAATGAGTGTAGAATTGCAAAATCATTCTATTCATTGAGATATTGGAAAATTCAAAAACAAATTTATGTTTTTAAAACAATTTTTACTTTTACAAAAGTACGAAAATTTTAATAAAATATTGTCAAGTAAAATTTGATTAGAGGCATTTTAATAATTTTTTAAAAACATGAGAACAGATGATTATGTAAAAATAAGAATAAAATAGAAAACATATTTTTAATAAGTTTTACGCTGTGTCTATTTCGACCGTTAACGGGCGAAATAAGAGTGATGAATTATTTCGTCCGTCACTAAAAATACATAGGTGGGGGACAGTGGGCGAAGTAAGAAAGATGAATTATTTCGCCCGTCAGAAAAAATTAGTAAGTGGGAAATTAATAAGTAAATTAATAAGAGTTAATTATTTTGCCTATCATGAAAAATAAGTAAAAATATGTATGTTATATCCCGATATATTTTGAACTTATACAAATTTCATAAAAATTTAATAATTTAGTTAACTAATTAACTAAATAGAAACCATAAATTTAATGTTCGAACAATGTCCAAAGGCATAGTCCAAATTAATGCATTATTTATTACAAATTTTAAAATATAAAAGCATAAGATAGAAATCATAAGTAAATATTATAATCCTTCATTCATATGAGTCATTAACACGTGTTACTACTCATATGAATGAAATAGTAAACTGAGTCAACGTACTATGCTTTTGCGACAAGTGTCAAAGCCATGAATGACAAGAGATGACGCATGATTAAAAAGATGATAGAAAGAATAAATGCAAATTACAAAACTAATTAATATTACTAACAATAATTATTTAATCAAACAAATAACATTCGAATGTTGTTATTAGTCGTATGTCATCGGACAATCAATTTGAAATTCCTTTAAATTGATCGAATCGAAAATTAATCGATAATCGACAATCAATTAATCGATAATCGATTATCGATTCGATTAAAAGACTGAAAACATGTAACAACATTTGAATTTAACAGATATCGAACTAAGTATTGATTATAAGCTCGAATAATAGATAGATAGAAAATAGAATAAGATAGAAAAGATCATATTACATCCGTACGTGCTCAATGTTGTTTTAGCTAGAAACGTGACATATGCTCTTTTGGCTAGAATCGTGCTTTTTACTATTGTCCCCACACGATACATGGACTAAAAGTCCTATATAAACCCCTGCAAATTCAAGAGCAATTGTCAAAAGTTCCGGTGTAGTTCAGTGCGGACAGTATCATTGTAGAGCGACCCTTCGGTTAAAACGCGAATTATTGTATTCTTTCCCGTAAAAAGGTGCAAGTTAGATTATTTATCACTTAGAAACAAGTTTCTTTCCCCTAAAAAGGTGCAAGACAAATAATTTAACACTTAGAGTTGATAATTTTGCTATTTTAACTGTCGTATTTGTGATTAATAATTAATAGTATAAATTTCACTAATTCTTTCCATAAAGGTGCAAGTTATATTATTTGTCACTTAGAAACAAGTTTCTTTCCCCTAAAAAGGTGCAAGATAAATAATTTAACACTTAGAAAACGTGAAACTGTTATTTTAGCACAAAAACTGTTATAAAGTTGTGAATATTACACAAGTGTAATAAAACAAACTTTCAGTTTCATTCAATTGAAACGAGTTCAAACCAAGAAAACCAATTATAACAACCCTGCGATAATCTTGTCAACGAATCTGTAATTAAACGTAAGTAACAATTTGTAACAATTGTAACTTTCTTCTTACTATAAACAATAAATTAAATAAAAGGAATATTTATCTTGTTATTAACGCAAAACCCATAGTTTTGACAAGTGATCACGATCCTACAATAAAAATAAAGATCAGGCTTTACCAACCTGATTAATCAGCTAACTGGTTTTAAAATCTATTTTAAATAAATTATTTAATTTTATTTAAAAGCCTCGCTCTTGCTCGGAACGTAACAGCTGATTTGGTGGCAGCGGTGGGATTGTCACTTTGTTATAAACAAATTAATTATTCTAAAACGATTTTAAAAATTTTGAATAATTTGAAAACAATTTTGAATTTTGAGAGTCTAAATTCCTTCTAAATTCAGTAATTTTACTTAAACCCTCAATCAAACCAATCCAATCCCTAATTGTTTATAAATTTTATAAACAATTCCCTTAATTCCATTATAAAATCCTATAATTTGAGCTGCTTTTGCGCCGTTCGGCGAATCTCGGCTTGAATTAAGAATAGTTTGCGCCGTCCGGCGGGGCCGTTCAATTAAGGATTTTCCATCATTTTAATTAAGATAAAATTGTGATATTATTGTTGCGCCGTCCGGCGAATTTTAATTGATCGAACGACATTTTGCGCCGTCCGGCGAACCTGTCATTTTATCTGTTCCTTTCATAAATTTTCTAATATTCTAAGACTCTACAAATTATCAATTGTTTCTGAAATATTTAAATCATTTTTAAAGACATTAAAATACAAAAATGTCTTTTATTTACAGTTAAATAAATAATGTGTGATAAAACTCCAACAACGAAGAAAATTAAGAATCGAGGAGGAGTAAAAGCACAACGAAGATTCAATATTCAAACATCATTAGAATCAGAAAAATTCTCAGAAAATCTAAATTCAATAGCAATAAAAGAAATAGAAACGCAAGAAGAATTTTCCAATTTCTTTGAAAATTTATTAAATAAAACCGAACAAATTTTGAAAAACAAGTAAATGTACTTAAAATTCTAATAATTATTAAAATAAAACCTTATTAAAACTAATGTGTTTCGTTTATTGTTGCATGCTCTTAGTATATGTAATATTAATTGCAGTAATTTGGTATACCAGTCCAAAAAGGAAAAATTAATATTAATTCATAAAAAATCAATAAATCTAGTAAATTTTAAACAAACAAAAATTTTGATATTTATTGTAAATGAATAATTATTTTAATTTTAATCGATTTAACTATCCACACATCGAATTAATCTCAGGCGATTTAGTAGCACACAAAGGAATTTTTCTAATAGATAATACTAATCGATTAAACTTAATAAAAGAAACCAAATTATCTTCATTTGTCAATATCAATAGAAATATTCGATATACAGGTCGACATAATTCATTTCATACTAGAGGTAGTGCTACAATAGAATTTCATGATTTTTCCTTAAAATTTGAAGTTATCGATTACGAAAATAATTCCGAAATTATTGGCATTTTAGGCGCACCATTTTTAGATCAGTTATTTGAAACTAATCATTTCAGTCGAATTGCTATAGATTACGATAGAAGAGCGCGAAGACGTGAAACATCAATTCGACAACGATTTATTAGACGCATTTGCGGAATTTTACGAAATTCGTCTTTCCGAAAATTTCCATGAATTGTTACGTCAATAATATCGAATTCAACACCGATATTTTTCCAAATATTCATATATCTTCACCAAGTTTAAAAGAGAAGAGAGGTCTTTTCTTAGTGAATCCTGCTTTAAACATTAATTTAATAAACGAAAGAAAATTAGCATCAGGTATAATAATCGATAGAACAGAATTGATTACTTTAAATTCAGGCTCATTTGTTACTTCTGGAACAACAGAAATAATAATAGCTCAAAAACCAATCAAATTTCGAACTTATATTAATAGCAGACAAAACGAATTGACAGGTATATTGGGATTGTCTTTCCTAAATACCAATCCTAGTGAGTTTACATTTTAAACTGTTATCGATATTAATATATGCAATATTTTTCATTAATAACAACAATTTTTGTTATTACAATATTTTCCCTAATTTGGTGCCTAAAAATTTGGCATATCTTTCAAAATTTTAAAATCAATAATTTACAAAATATATTGATTTAAACAATTCCTCGCGCAAGAAAAGGATTAGGAGAATATATTAATATAAGAGGTCATAATTAAATTCGCGCGGTTAATATAATTAATCATCGCTTCATTGACATAAACTACTCATTGACTTCGCGCGCGGAAGCTACAAGTAGTACACCACGCGACAAGTCAGACGTCCACTTAAAGGCAACTCTCACACGTATCTTAAGCTGGTCGCGATTCCTCCAGTAATCCGCCATCTTGAACTTCTTTATGAATTCATATTTTCACTTCTTAATCAAAAATAACGAATTATATCCTCAATTATTATTAAATTCATCTTTCTTCATCGGTAACGAAGGTCGATTTATATTAGATCCTTCTTTACCAATAAATTTAATCAAAGAAGACGAAATTAATCCTTTCCTAGGAATAAATCGTGTACTAAAATACTTTTTAAGAGACGGTACTATACGAACACACGGTGAAGCAAAGATCTGTATTAATTATACTGTAATAGAATTTCAAACAATAATTTGTGAAGACAAATCAGACATTATTGGAGTTTTAGGACTACCTTTTTCATTTGATATTATTAACGAATTATTCTAATTAATAACAAAATGACTCGTAAAAATAAACATCAAAAGAATTATGCAGACAGAAGTGATGATGATGATAATATTACTCACACCAATGGTGCAACCTTTGCAACCTCTATGAATAGAACCCTTCATGACACTATGGTTAATTCTATGGCAGAATGCTTTGCGTTACAACAAGGTATAATGAATATTCCTTTTTACGACGGGCATAACATGCCAGTCAAAGATTTCATTGAAGATATTTTGAATGCTGCATCATCTATTCCAAAGAATTGCGAAGATCAGTATTTGAAATCTATTCTTGCTAAGTTAAAAGGTGCTGCTAGAAGTAGTACTCAAGGTAAGTTTTTCGGAACCATTAATGAATTAATAGAACACTTAAAACAAAGATATTCCACTCATAAATCATATGCATGGTATTTGCAAGAAATATCCACAATTCGTATGAACCGTAATGAAAATGTTAGCGAATTTTATGACAGATTGTCTCAATTATTAGCAGGAGCAAATGCAACCCTCGCAAATTCATATGGAGCCCCTAATGCTAAAATTCAAATGGAACCCCTAAATTGTTGTGCCATGGAATCTTTCATTAAAGGACTTCCAGACTCAATGTCCACTGTAATAGAGGCACGAAATCCTGAAAAACTTAAAGACGCCTTTGAAATTGCCCTACAATGCGAACAACGTCACGAAAGTTATAAGCCTGATTATAATGCTTATCATTATTCACGACATCAACCACAAGATTATAGATATCGAGAAAGAAGTCCAAGTAATAGAGTACAATTCTCATATCCTTACGATCAAACGAGATATCGTTCTCAATCACCCACTCCTACTGGAATATTGAGAAACCCGTATCCCCCATATATGCAGCATAATCATTTTCCACAATCATATCCTAATCAACCTAATTTTCATCTTCCTAATGCTTATATGCCTTACACATCATATCCTTTTTACCCATATCCTCCTCCACAAGAAGGATATTTAAATAAAAATCAAGATGGAAGTAGAACACCACCTCGTTCTCAATCCCCATATTCATTTGAAAAGAGTAATTTAAACTCAAACTCGACTCGACGGACAGACGCGACGACGAGTGCAGATCCCAAGGAGCGTCCAGTCAATGCAAGAATTCTATCATTACAAAACACATCTTCCACGCCAGAAACTCCAGAGAATCTCCATTAATAATTATAAATTCTCCAAGCTTCCAAACATCCTCAGCAACCTTATTAATAGATACAGGAGCTGATGTAAACATAATTAAAGAAAACATAATTTTTCCAGAGTTAAAAATAATTCGAGAAGAAGCCATTCACATAGCCGGAATTGTTCCGATAAAAATTTTAACATTAGGAACCGTTCAAATTGAAATAAATACAAAACCAATAACTTTCCAAGTAGTTCCCACAGATTTTCCTATAGAATCTGACGGTATACTAGGTCGAGAATACCTTCGAGAAGAAAAAGTTGAAATTTCTTTTTGGCATAACACAATGGTCACACATTCAAATCCTATAAAACCAATATTTTTCGCAGATAAAGAATCAACTGAAGCTAGAGATGCTTTAACCGAAAATAAAGCTAATAAAAGAAAAAATGTAACTATTAAAGCCAGAACTAGACAAGTAATACCAATCGATATCCTAAATACAGAATTAAAGGAAGGATATTTGCCCTTAATAAAAACAGCAGAAGGATTATTAGTAGGAGAAGGGGTAGTAACAAACCATGATGGAGTTTGTCATATTTACGCTATAAATATGACATCTGAAGACGCAGAAATCGAAATACCACCTCAGGAGTTAATTCCTTTTGAATTTTACAAATTACCCGGCGAAGATTCAGATGATTATTCTACAGAAGAAGAATACACACCACCAATAGATAGGGTTTCAGCTATATTAGAATACCTAAGATTAGATCACTTAAACAAAGACGAAAAAGAACATGTAACACAGATAATTAGAGAATTTCCAGACAGCTTCCATCTCCCAGGAGAACAACTCACCCCAACTAATATGGTTCAACATAAAATCATCACAAAAGACGAAATACCAATCCACGTTAAACAATACAGATTTTCACCAACTCAAAAAGAAGAAATCGATAAAGTCATCGATAGAATGAAATCTGAAGGAGCTATAGATTCCTCTTGTTCACCATACAACTCACCATTATTAATAATTCCAAAAAAGATTGACGGAAGTGGTAAGAAAAAGTGGAGAATAGTAATTGATTTCAGGGCATTAAACGAGAAAACAATTGGTGATTGCTATCCATTACCAAATATTACTGCTATACTTGACACCATCGGAGGCGCTCAATACTTCTCTGTATTTGATTTAGCCAGTGGATTCCATCAAATTGAGTTAGACCCTAACGATAGATCAAAAACAGCATTTTCTACTACACATGGACATTATGAATACATTAGAATGCCCATGGGACTAAAAAATTCACCATCAACGTTTCAAAGATTAATGGATCAAGTTTTAACTGGACTTCAAGGTGTTGAATTATTCGTGTATTTAGACGACATCGTAGTGTACGCAAATGATTTAGAAGAACATGGCAAGAAAGTAAGAAGATTACTACAAAGATTAAAAGGTGCCAACCTTTCATTACAACCTGAAAAATGCGAATTTCTTTTCAAAGAAGTAGCATACTTGGGACATATTATAAGCAGTGAAGGAGTAAAACCTAATCCAAAAACTGTAGAAGCGGTTAAAAATTTTCCGACTCCTAAAACACCAAGAAATATAAAACAATTCTTAGGATTGGCAGGATATTATCGAAGATTTATCAAGGATTTTTCAGCAAAGGCCAAACCATTGTCTAATCTACTAAAAAAGGATGTAAAATTCGAATGGAAACAAGAACAGGAAGCTAGTTTCAAAGAGCTAAGAGAAGCTCTATGCACTAACCCAATTTTACAGTATCCAGACTATGAAAAACCTTTCACATTAACAACTGATGCATCTGATTTTGCTATAGGTGCAGTATTAAGTCAAGAAAAAGATGGATTTGACTTGCCTATTGCTTATCTTTCCAGAGTATTAAATGCGCCAGAATTAAACTACTCCACAACTGAGAAGGAATGTCTAGCAGTACTATATGCAGTTCATCACTTTAGACCTTATATTTATGGAAAGAAATTCACTTTAGTCAGCGATCATGAACCATTAAGGTGGATTGCCACTATAAAAGATCCAGGACAACGACTTATAAGATGGAGATTAAAACTGAGAGACTACGAGTATGAATTTCAGCATAAATCGGGAAAATTAAACACCAATGCCGATGCCCTATCCAGAAATGTTATAGAAGACGAAATAAATGAAAATTCCCAAATCAACGTTGATCAAAAACAAGTAAAAATTTTAATCAATAAACGTGTTGATAAAATTCCAAAGAAACCAACTAAACCATCAACAACCGCTCTGTCTAATCCTCAAAAGTCAAAAATACAACCTCCAAAATCAATATTAAAACCATCTACTTTAAAATCTACTTTAGAACAAAGTACTATTGGTTCAAGACTAGCACAAAGACGAGCTGCACAACAATCTACTTTGAAATCTACTCTAGATCAGAATACTACTGGTTCAAGGTTGACACAAAGACAAGCTTTACAACCATCCACTTCAAAATCCAATTTTAACCAAAGCACTATTGGATCAAGAGTAGCACAAAGACGAGCATTACAACATAGAGTAAAAACAATAGACGAAGAATCAATTGACAGTAGCACTGACGAAGAGAGAGAGATACCAATTCCTCCCATTCAAAAGGCAAGTAGAAGCTCACTTCCCAGTTTGAAACTTCCACCAGCGGCTTTAAAAAATATACCAGGCCCTAAAAGTGCACCCCCACAAATACAACCCAAAGTTGTAAACTTCCCAATCCCAGAAACCACTGTAATAACAATAGAACCACCAGTTAGCGAGAGTGAAGAAAGCTCTGACGAAGAAGAAGCTAACGCAATGAACTTAAGCAGAAAAGAAATAGCTAAAGATCTAGGAAATTCCATATCTCGTTTTAACGAATATGTAAAACAACATGAAGATTGGCTAATAGACTCACCACAATCCCCTAGAAATTGGCTCACTCTTTCTGACGGAAACGACGATGAAAGTATTCATAAAGCGGCTAATGAATTAATTCCAGGAGACCACACGGAATTTTCACAAAAATTAGATTTCCAATGGGATTATGCCAAAGGCGAATCTATGTGGGAAGACAAACAAATAAACAACTCAAACAATGAAACAGTTACTAAAAAAGTTGTAAATCCAGAAGAAACAATACATTTAACACCAAAAAAAGCTCACACGGATATAAACAAGAACAAAAATGTAACTTTCAGATCCACTTCATCAGAACCCAACACACCTGTAGTTTTCAAAACTCCAAAGGCTATGTCAACACCTTATCACACTTCATTACATGAAATAGATGTAGAATCAGACGACGAAACTGACGAAAAAGATGAAACAGATATAGAATCGAATGACGAAACAGACGAAGAAAAAGAAACGGATGAAGAAGAAGAAAGCGATACCACAGAAAATGAAATTGAAGAAAATAAAACTAAGTCAAATTCAATAACAACAACACTCCTAGAAAGTATTCCTCCAAATTTGCCTTCATGTTATTCAAGAATACCAGAAAAACCTTCAAATATTACAAGTCATAGAGAAAATCTAACTTATCATCGGAACAATTACGTGCATTTTCTATCTGCTGATTGTGAATTTACCACCCCAATAAGTAGATTACTTATAGATATTGCAGTAATAGACCCAGAAGAAATTAAAAGCAAAAAGCCCATTAAAGGACAAATTCTAGTAACCCCAAGAGGAAGACACAATGTATATTCCGTAATAGTAAAAGACAACTATTACGATCCATTATTAAAGGAAGACATCATTTCAGGAATACGGAACTTAAAAATTCTCCTATATAAAGAAAAAGCAAAAGAAATCAGAATTTCTCGACACGGAGACTTCACTGACGAATTAATGAAAGGAGAATTAATGCAAATGATTGAATCAATCTTCTATAACAGCAATATTAATGTAACTATTTGTCATGGACAAGTATCTGTTCCAAAAGAAGAAAATAGAGAAGATATTATCAGTGAATTTCATAAAAGCAAAATAGCAGGACACAAAGGAATAGTAAAAACTTACAGAAGAATTCGCGAAAAATTTTACTGGCCTAGAATTAAAGAACAGGTAACAGAATTTGTAAGAAGATGCCCCACATGTCAAACCCAAAAATTGGTTAGGGCAAAAACCAGAGAACCAATGATTATAACAGACACACCCTTAGACGTTTTTGATAAAGTTTCATTGGACACTGTAGGAAAACTCCCTACAACCCCAGACGGAAATTGTCATATTTTAACAATGCAAGACCACTTATCTAAATATTGCATAGCTGTAGCAATACCTGACATTTCAGCAACTACTATTGCTCATGCAGTTGCTAAAGAACTATTTTCAGTTTATGGAGCACCAAAAGCTATATTAACCGATAAAGGCACTTCATTTATTGGCAAATTAATGTCAAAACTATCAAAAATATTCAAAGTTCAACAAGTCACAACCTCTGGTTATAGACCCCAAACTAATGGAGCATTAGAACGTATTCATGCAGTATTAGCCGATTATATAAAACAATACGCTACAGACTGCGACGATTGGGATAGATTATTGCCTTTTGCAATGTTCGCTTACAATACCTCAGTACATGAAGCAACTAATTTCACGCCTTATGAACTAGTTTTTGGTAAAACTGCCCGTGCTCCTAGCTCTTTTCCCCAAGAAGAAAAATTAGAAACCTATGGTTCCTATTTAACAGAGCTTATAAACAGACTAACCGAAATAAGAATATTAGCAGCTAAAAATTTAATAGACTCCAAAACAAAATCCAAAGAAAGATACGATAAATCAATCAAACCTTTCTTAGGAAAAATAGGTGAAAAAGCATATGTCATAATAGAAGGTATGAAAAGAAAATTTGACCCCCATTACCATGGCCCATACACAATTGTGGATATCCTTGATAAAAACAATGTAATCTTAATAAATGACAATGGAAATAGGTTCCAAAAACATGTAGATAAGTTAAAATTAGCATATGAATAAAATAATAACATAATTTTAATTTTTAGATGTCAGAATCAATCATTTTCACTCCACCAATCCAAGGAGAATTGGTAAGAAATTATGTGTTCCCCAAAGGAAACATTGACAATATTAATTACCCAAAGGGAATATTGGAAGAGCTGACTGCAGAGTATAATTTGGATAAACCAACTTATACCGTGGACAAGACCACTGGTCCTGAACTAGGTAGACTTTGGAGAGTTAAATGCATCGTCACAGATAATAAAAACAGCAACGCATTTATTGCAACTGGCGATAGTTGTAGAACTATTCGAGAATCGGAGCATTCAGCTGCGAAAATAATATTAAAAGAATTAGACAAAACATATTATTTTAGCGAAGAGGAGAAACCACGATCATTAAAACACAAAATTCATGTTATGACACATGAAGAACCTTCCTTAATAAAATTGAAATTGTATAAATGGGAAAATTGCTGCGAATATTGCTACAAAAGAGGACATACAAAAGATCACTGCTATAGCGTGATTAGAAATAAGAAAATCCTCAATAAACAAAACCCATTTAACGATAAAGATAATGATTCAGATGATTTTTGGGATATACCAGGTCCCACATGTTCATGGGATTAAACACCCAAAATTACAAAGTTTTTCTTTAACAGTCTGTAAAACAAATCTTTCTATTTTATTAACATGAAAGTTGAAGCTAATTTTCACGATGAAAATATTATTTTAGCATGTTGATGATACGTAATTCAATTGTTACAAATTACATTAGCTTTCGATCAAATACCAAATGAATAAATTCTATCAATAACTTTCCGAAATAATCAAGCTTTACCCTTGCTAACAAACCGAAATCTTTAAATTCGCACAAATAATTTAAAAAATTATTGTAAACCGACCATAATTTACAACACAAATTAAGGTCAGACTATTAAAAAACATAAACAAATTCCTAAAATAATAAATAATAACCAATCATAGTACTCATTCAAACAAAAAAAAAACGAGAAAACAAGGTATATCTATCCTTCTCTAAAAAGTTAATTTCTCATAAATAAACAAATTTGTTAAGTAAAAATTCAAAAAATATAACCAAATATAACCAATTAATTAAGAACTTAATAAATCAAAAACAAAAACCCAAAATTTTATTGTATTCTAACAAATAATACAGAAAAACGGAATATTTCCATCCTTTTCTAATGATACGTATAACGTATAAATCACGGAATATACGTATTATTAGCAAGAAAACTTTAAGTTTACATAAAATAATAACACTAGACACTAAATTTCAAATAATTCTTGAATTAAATTAACAAACAATCACATATAAAAAATATCAAACATAAAGGTACACTCATCAAAACTACTGAAAATAAAAGTCCCTATGTAAAACACTAGATGATAAATATCAATACATATATCATAGTGAATTTAAAGCTAGTGACTTCACAAACTACTTAAAATAAAATTCCCTAGATTCCATAAAAATTTAAAATTCCCCACCAACATTTAAATTCATGCACATAAGTGCAAATAAAAATATTAATAAGACCCGTAATTATGGGCTTCTCTATATATACAAAGCCCATAAATACGGGCCAAGCGTATTATGCCCATAATTGTGTGCTCAACTTGCGGAGCTCACAAATATGGGCCGTTCAAAAAAAAAAAAAAGAGAACCATTAAATAAGAAAAAGACTAAATTAAATTTAAAACAATTTATTTATTATAAAAACTAAAACTAAAATACAAAATAGAAAATCTTAAAACTAACAACCAGGCCCAAAACGGGCCTGACCAGGAAATAGGACGTATCTCGTCCCGTCCCCAGCAACCACTATTTTTAAATTTATATAAGGGGGGCGAATAAAAAGCCGCCCCCCACCCATGAATCGGGTTACCAATAGATTTTGGTAACCATACTCTGAAACAAAAAAAAAAAAAATTTTTATGAAATAATATTAAATTTTAATAAAAAAAAAAAAAATAAAATAAAATAAAATAAATAAATAAATAAATAAATTCAAAAATTAAAAACTAAATACCCCCTTCGTTGGGCCCGGCATGCCTCCAATGACGACATTCCTCATCAGAATTATTATTGTCTTCTAAAAGAACACAAAAATTTATTAACTACTAATAAAAATAGTAAATATTAAAGTTAAAAATATAAATAATTAAAACCAAATGTCACTTACCTCCGTTCATCTCGTTGTCTTGTTTTGAAATGAGTCATTTTCAAAAACTGATGACCCTTGCAAATTCTAAGGAGATAAAAGCCCTTAGTTGAGATCGTAAAAAAAAAAAAAACACAACATCCATATCAAATTAACAACCGATAAATAAAATCAATATAATAATAAAACACATAATAATAATAATATACATAAGTAATTAATAACAATACAAAATATTAAAATTCAAAAACTAAACAATTAATTAACGAATTGAATTACCAACTGTCAAGATGATAATATAACCAATAAATTATCTAATATACCGACTGTTAATGAGAAACGAAAATTCAAATTTTACCCATATATTGAAGATAAATTTAACACAATATTAAAAAAAAAAAAAAAAATAATGTAATTATCAATTAATGAACAAAATGTTTATCAAGATGTAAATAATTATAAAAATCACATTATTACAAAACCTATATAATCATAAATATTATACTTATATATAATAATCAATATTACTAGAATAATAATTACATAACCAATACCATGCTTACTAAATAATTACAATAATTAGTATATTACACCAAGAATTACATATGAATATTATTAAATAATCAATTAATATAACCCTTATTAATTTCTTTAAATATAATTAATCAATAATAATATTATATAATAATCCACCGTTATAACATATATATTATAATCAATAGTTTAACTAACTAATAAATATCATGAAGTAGAAAAAACACTTGGATCAGATAAAAACACTACTTCAAATTTTAATTAAAATTAAGAAATATAATCAATATTATTAAGAAATATATATATCCATTATATATCAACAAAATATTATAAAATCACATGTATTAAGAATTAAACAATAAATAAAAATTAAAAGAAGGACGAAAGAAAAAGAAGGAAGGGGATTTGGCGGTCGCCTTCTTCTTTCCTCCTCATTTTAATAAAAACCTAAAATAAGAATAAAATCTAAAATACATTTCATGTTGCAGATGGAAATTCCATTTTTGGGACATATATCTGAAGCTGTTAATTATATGTCAATAGCTTTCAAAATATTATTATTATTGATAGCATTGATAGTAGTTAAAAACCTATACGTACTTTATAAAGTCGTAACAATGAGAAGACAAAGATCGAATAATCGATCCAACGTATAAACAAAAAATATGCATTATTGGCCCAATTGCAACCCACATACATTGAGGACAATGTACACTTTAAGGAGGGAGGACCAGGCCCAAAAATCCCGAAAAATTTGGAGAAATAAAACCACTATAAGAGTCGACATAACCAGGCCACTATAAACCGCCAAGAAGCAACACAATTCAAACCAGCGCGCTGGAAACCTTAAGCTTATAAACATCGACCGCATGAATAGATCTTGAAGCTATGCATATATTGCGCATGCTTGATTCGGCAACCATCATGAAAAAGCGGCAAATAATTCAAATTCAAATTTTAAAATTCGCTCTTCATGATGGAAATCGAACAAAACTTTCAACAGCCATGCTTATAAGTACTAAATATGCTTAATAACGTCTAATTAACCTACAATAACAAAATTATTAGTATTATTAACAATTATTGTTAATAATAAATGACTTTAAAAGTCCCAACGTCGAGCTGAAAGTATCAGAGAAGCATAAGAGTATAGGAGGGTCTCCCGCGACACACTGTGTGGCCAGGCCCACGCCTCCTACCCAATAGCTGTACATACAGGCCCACGCCTCTCTTATACGGTGAGCGAGATCGAAAGGCATTAAAGTCTCCAACTCATGCATCTTCCGATGTCGCTTACACTCTTACCGTGCATGTTCGTTTGTTATAATTCTCGTCTTGAAACTTAAATATTATTGAATTGTTAATGATTATTGATAAAAACATCGATGCAAAATACTTTATATAATCACACACAATTAATTTTAATAAAATTAAAAAGACATATTAACAATTATAATTTTAATGATTAAAATAAACTTCAATTAATTAAACAAAAAAAAAAAAAAATTAAAATCAATAACATTGAGAATTCAATGATAATAATATTAATAATAATAATGATAATAGCACTAACAATTATAACATATAGGAGAAAAATTTCTTGTACTAATAAAAACATATTTTATATATATAATTGTAGATTAATAAACAAAATTAACAAAATATTGCTATTATAATGGTAGCATTAAATAATCATCGAAAAACTTTAACAAATGAAATTTCAAATATCAATTTAAAATTCTAAATAATAACTACCTCAAAGAAAAATTAAAGAAAGAGAGAAGAAGAAAGACATGGGACTTTCAGGCCGCATTAAGTTGCTCGCCGACTGTACCGACGTTCCAGGCGTTGAAATCTCTCGATCTCTGCTCGAACTTGCGAACATACTCCCTCTGCACTCGTGTTTTCCTGATGCTTCTCTCGACGAATTCAACTTGAATTATCGATTTAATCAATAAATAAATCGATTTTGACAATAATTTATATAAGAAAATTAAGGACAAATAGAATTTAGCACAAAATCATGAAAAAAAATAAAAATTATTGAATTAAAAATGCAATCGATATTGATTAACGAATAATGTATATAAAAGTCGATAATTTGGAAGAAATTAAAAATTAAAATTCAAAGAAAATTAGTTGACACAAGGAAATAGAATAAAATGCGATATTACATTAATTAAATTAATTTATTATAATAAACATT
This sequence comes from Leptopilina heterotoma, assembly GCF_015476425.1. Taxonomy (NCBI): domain Eukaryota; kingdom Metazoa; phylum Arthropoda; class Insecta; order Hymenoptera; family Figitidae; genus Leptopilina; species Leptopilina heterotoma. The sequence goes on from NW_025111108.1 coordinate 417,802, forward strand.
GCAACTATTGTTTAAGAAGTGTATGTATGTATGTATGGATGTATGTTCATGTATGTGTATGTGTAAAAATATATAAAGAAAAAAAATTTTGTAATAATTAATTAACTACATCTACTTCTTCTTCCTCGGATTCATTAATTAATAAAACTGCATTATTGACACCACAAATACACGTCAATTCCCTTCGATTAATTGGAATAAATCTTCCACAACGACAAAAACGTCCGTTTTTTCCCTTTAAACTGAAAACAAAAATTATATATATAATCGATAAAACTTAAATAATTCACAAAAGATAACCTTCAAATTACCTCACAAGACACGCCTTATTTTGAGAAGATACAACAAGGGCTGCAACCAAACGCATCAACTTCCTCTCCAATTTCGACTTGGAAATTTTTAGTTTTCGCACTTCTATTGAACTTCCCCTCACCACCGACCAAGAGGCTGGTAATTTGCGGAAAATCATTTTCAGTTGTGAGTCAGGACAGCTTATTATTTGATAATTTGGTGCAAATCCCCGAGGACATTTTAAATTCTTTATTTCCCTGGATATCCTATGCAATTCAGTGACACCAAAAATAATTCGAGCCAATAATTCAATTTTGAAAGGTCGATGAGAGAAAGCACTATTAAAGGAATCTATAAACAACAAAACAAAGAATACAAATTTAGAAATATAATTATATATATATGCAATAAACATTACACAAAAGCTAATTACATAATAAATTATAGGATATCCAAATGGTATCCTCTATACAAAAAAATGTGCTTTAGTGTTAAAATTGTTCTTTTTAACTCCACACTAGGAACACGCACTATCACTCCCTTACGTTTAGAGTCCAATCGTCTTATTATTTTAAAATCACTAATATCGAAAGGAATCTGGAGAATGGATGAACACAAGTCACAGATTGTTCGTGCGGCAGTTCCAAAGGGCACTCTCCAAAAAGCGAATTGATAGATGCCTAATGATTCTTCAATATCAACAATTCTTAAACCCAAAAGTCTATGTTGGGAAACGTGAAAAATCGAAGAACTGGAAACTGAAGGTCCTAATTGACGAGTTAAATTGTCATAATCACAAAGTTCGATATTTAATGTCGGAAAACTATCTGCAGATGCAGCACCAGTTGAAGGAAAATTTGCACCATACTCTGTGGAAACTTCAACTGTCAATCTGGAAGCATTTTGTCCCGACGACGTTGAAGGCAATGCAATTGTCTCTTCTATGGCAGATTGACTATTTACACTACGATTTTCCATTAAATTTAAATTGTCACTCAATTCGCGCACATTTTCTTCCTGATTCAAAGAATCATTGAATAAATCCAAATTAAATTGTTCAATATAATCATTATCACTATCACTAATGTCATTTAATTCACTCATAATAATAAAAGAAAAAGAGAGAAAATTAAGAGAAAAGAAAAATTAAACACCAAATTATCTCACCATGAGGAATTTCTGTAAGAAGCGACGACGATACCGAAATCATGTTTTCTACGCAATAATTAAAGAAATCAACAGTAGAGACGTCGCTTATCGAACTTGTATCACTCATTATCAACGGCAAACTGAAGAGAACAATGGATATAAAGATCGTGGATCCTGAGATCACCATCCCTCAAAACTGATGATAACAGCAAAACCTTTGTCTCATAAAGAACATCTGGACCGTGGAACAATTCGCTGATGTTTCTACAACAACTTACCTCATCCTTCATGTATCTTACTTTAGACACGTTCACTACATTTCAAAATAAACTTTAGATTGTCAACTTACCTTGTCAGCACATTAGTTATTGTATAATTTATTAAAATCACTCCAACTACTAAAATGTAAAAATTACGAATGTTCAGAATACACTATTTAAGTTCCTCGAGGACGAAGAACGATTTAAGGAGGGAGGACTGTTATATCCCGATATATTTTGAACTTATACAAATTTCATAAAAATTTAATAATTTAGTTAACTAATTAACTAAATAGAAACCATAAATTTAATGTTCGAACAATGTCCAAAGGCATAGTCCAAATTAATGCATTATTTATTACAAATTTTAAAATATAAAAGCATAAGATAGAAATCATAAGTAAATATTATAATCCTTCATTCATATGAGTCATTAACACGTGTTACTACTCATATGAATGAAATAGTAAACTGAGTCAACGTACTATGCTTTTGCGACAAGTGTCAAAGCCATGAATGACAAGAGATGACGCATGATTAAAAAGATGATAGAAAGAATAAATGCAAATTACAAAACTAATTAATATTACTAATAATAATTATTTAATCAAACAAATAACATTCGAATGTTGTTATTAGTCGTATGTCATCGGACAATCAATTTGAAATTCCTTTAAATTGATCGAATCGAAAATTAATCGATAATCGACAATCGATTAATCGATAATCGATTATCGATTCGATTAAAAGACTGAAAACATGTAACAACATTTGAATTTAACAGATATCGAACTAAGTATTGATTATAAGCTCGAATAATAGATAGATAGAAAATAGAATAAGATAGAAAAGATCATATTACATCCGTACGTGCTCAATGTTGTTTTAGCTAGAAACGTGACATATGCTCTTTTGGCTAGAATCGTGCTTTTTACTATTGTCCCCACACGATACATGGACTAAAAGTCCTATATAAACCCCTGCAAATTCAAGAGCAATTGTCAAAAGTTCCGGTGTAGTTCAGTGCGGACAGTATCATTGTAGAGCGACCCTTCGGTTAAAACGCGAATTATTGTATTCTTTCCCGTAAAAAGGTGCAAGTTAGATTATTTATCACTTAGAAACAAGTTTCTTTCCCCTAAAAAGGTGCAAGACAAATAATTTAACACTTAGAGTTGATAATTTTGCTATTTTAACTGTCGTATTTGTGATTAATAATTAATAGTATAAATTTCACTAATTCTTTCCATAAAGGTGCAAGTTATATTATTTGTCACTTAGAAACAAGTTTCTTTCCCCTAAAAAGGTGCAAGATAAATAATTTTTATCCCACATGCACAAAAACGGCGCTTTCTGATAGCAGCCGACAGGGAGGAAAGTCATTCATTTCTTCGACCGTATGAAATTGGCGGCCGTGTTCTCCCAAGGGCAAGAAAATTAGCTGTTCACATGCATTTTTCTTGCCCAAGGGAGAAATCGGCCGCCATTTTCATACAAATCGAACAAGTGAATGACTTTTACTCCCTGTCGTCTGCTATCTGAAATCGCCGCTTTTGTGCATTAGGAATAAAAAATATCGTAAGTAACACGAGAATAAAGGCAGCCAATTTCTTTACGATGATTTTTGTGACACTCGTTCCGGTCTCGGGGCGCCTACGGCGCCCTCGACCTCCACTCGTGTCACAAAAATCACCGTAAAGAAATGGCTGCGTTTCTCCTCTTGTTGCTTAATATACTATTAACACTTAGAAAACGTGAAACTGTTATTTTAGCACAAAAACTGTTATAAAGTTGTGAATATTACACAAGTGTAATAAAACAAACTTTCAGTTTCATTCAATTGAAACGAGTTCAAACCAAGAAAACCAATTATAACAACCCTGCGATAATCTTGTCAACGAATCTGTAATTAAACGTAAGTAACAATTTGTAACAATTGTAACTTTCTTCTTACTATAAACAATAAATTAAATAAAAGGAATATTTATCTTGTTATTAACGCAAAACCCATAGTTTTGACAAGTGATCACGATCCTACAATAAAAATAAAGATCAGGCTTTACCAACCTGATTAATCAGCTAACTGGTTTTAAAATCTATTTTAAATAAATTATTTAATTTTATTTAAAAGCCTCGCTCTTGCTCGGAACGTAACAATGTAAAACGGGCGAAGTATCAATGGCACATTGCTACTTCGCCCATTTTTGGTTTTTTAATTAATATTAATAGGGAAAAGGTTAGCTTGTCAGTTGTATATTTTTGTGAAGATTTAATTAAAAAGTTGTGAATTTTTATGATAATTCACAAAGTTTCTTTATTTATCAATATTTCTGGTGTTCATTAGTAATATTCTACATAATATTTTACAAAAGAAACTAGATTATCTATTTTAATATTTTTTCTACCTATCTATGTAGAATAAAAACATTAATTTTTAGAAAAGTCTTATTATTTTTGTTCAAATCAGTTCAAAAGTATATTAATTCAAATTTGGAAAATAAGTTTTATGATACATACTATTTTTGAAAGAAAAATTTAGAAATAATTTTATTTTCCTTGATTTTGATTTAAAAAAATATTTTTTTTAAAGAAAGTGATAGGGGAGGGTAGGCTACATTGAACCGGGTATTTTATAAAGTCCAAGAACTAATTAAATTTTACTAATTTCGATCAGGTTTTTGTATCAAAATTAAGCTGAAGTACTCCTTTAGTTAATACACACGTTACAAACACAAATTATTATGATTAAATAATTAAATTTAATTTTTTTCTAGCCAGTTACACTTTTCTTATTTTGAAGAATGTGTGTCTACATTGAACCACCTCTAATAAAACACTACAATTTACTTCAAAAATAATATTTCCACTTACACATTGTAAAAAATCTTATTTTCCACTCAAAAAAATAGAAAATTGTTATTTAATTGTTATTACTTGTTAATATAGGAGATTAATGTATTTTAATGTCAGGTTAGTTAGGTAAAGTGACAGTTTGAGTTTTCTCGTTCACAATTGTGATGAAAGCACGTCTTCCAGTATTTTTCTTAATAATTAGTAGAGCAGACAATTTTACAACTCTTAAAATTGAAAATTCTTTGCTTTTTCGGGTGGTTCAATGATGCCGCACTCACTGTATTCACATGACATACACAACAAAAATTGTTTATAATAAATTTGTGTAAGATTTAAAGTTCTTTATCACATCGGAATATTGAAGTTGACACCCTAAGCGAAATAAATCGCAAGTTTACTAATTTTTAAAACTTCCTACTTCAATAAAAAAACGTCATTATAATTCCACCAAATTTTTTGTTTTGTACGTGAAAAACAGTTTTTTTAGTTTTTCTTTGTAAATAATAAACCTACGTGCCCGAAATTTTTGGACATAGTTTGTTTCAGTAAAACTAACTTATATATTAAATAAGAAAAAATTTCACTTAGTCATTTCTCAGAAAATTGAAGTGGTTCACTGTTGACGCTGGTTCAATGTAGCCTACTCTCCCCTATATTTGTTGTATCTTTTTAATTTTAAATGGAAAAGAATCCCGCAGGAAATATATTAGTTTTGGGTTCCAATTGATGGTGTGCAAAATTCGAATCGAGACAAAATTCAATTCGAACTTGCCAATTGAAAAATCTACTGGTATCAAAAACTATCGTATTTCCTACAGTGCCCTTTATTTAATTTATCAAATAAATTTATAAATTTATTTTTTATGTTGATTTTTAAAGTGCTCTTTAATTTATGATCAATGTTTAGCTTTGTGGAATCTGCATTGACTTGAAAAACTTCCCAAAACCAAACATTAGTTTTGTAAGAAGTGTAAAAACACTTAAAAATTTTAACGATGGATTTTATTTAAAATGTGTTTTAGATGGGTAAGTGACTTACGAGATTTTTTTATAAAAGAAAATTTTTATATATTTATTCACATTAAGTGTGATTATATTGCAACATTTAAAAACATTTTAGTTGGTATAAAGTGTGAAATTCATTCTAAAACTTAAATACGTATTTTTAGTGACGGGCGAAATAATTCATCACTCTTATTCCGCCCGTTAACGGGCGAAATAGACACAGCGTAAATTTTAATATTCAAACCTTAATTTTGGAACACACCACGAGTAGAGTGGAATAATTGAGGTTATGTTTTGCGTCATCGCTTTCTCTTTATATATTTCGCTGATATTTTCTGCAATAATGAACACTGTAAATAAATAAAACACCTTTTTTCTTATTTTGTTGAAATTCCACTTTTGATGAAAAAATAACTATAGTAAAATTGACTTATTCAGATTATCTTTAGTCTGTTTAGTGTCCTTTGCTCACAAGAAGTACACAAGCAAAGAAAGAAACAGGAAACCAGAAAACCACTCTTCTCGCATAAAGGTGAAATCACTTGGCATAAAGCTTCATTCCTAGTGTGGCTCGTAATTGATCGTAACTACAAACCAATTAAAATCCAAGTACATTTAGGGTCCCAAATGTTTTATTGACAAAAATATGTTACCTTTGTTGAAGATTTACTTTTTACTTTTAAAGAACCATTTTGTAAAAAGTGAAATAAGTCTATCAGACACATTATTAATGTGTATTGTATTATTAATATGTATTGTATGCATATGGTGGAAATGACGTCACATGTTGAATTAACTGCGCCACAGAATTGCGCATAGGATAACGTTCGGTATCGGGTCTGTTCGCAGCGATCGAGTTACAACAACATCTGAATAAGTGTTTTTGAATTACAATATATAATATCCTTGGTGCAATCATTTTCTGTTTATAGGATCAAAGTTCTGTTATTGAAAGAAGAAATGAATCTACAATCAGGTAAGTCTTTATTTTGGATATTAAATTTGTACAAATATTTAACCTCTGAAAATACGAAATTCGAAACACTACGCCATGTGCTACACATGGCTATACAATCGTCATGGTGATTACTTCTTGTTTGTCTTATAAAAAATCAAAATAATTTTAAAACCATTTCACAATATTTTGTAGAATATATAATAGAATTTTATTTAGGTATACATATATACTACTTTTTATTAAAAAGTCATAACCTTTTGTACAACAAAAAATAAAAAATTATTTAATTCAAAACTATAGATACAAAGTCTCGAACATTTGCCGTCATTCAGTTCGATGACAAACCGGAATCGGTGGAAATAATACGTACAGAATATGCATTTTTTAACGACGAGAATGTTTTAACGGGATCATATTTTCCTGATGTAAAAATGAACAAGAGCTCAATAAAATTTTAAAAGAAAACCCACGACCGAGTTCTTCGTGGAGTAACAAAGAAGAACCTTGTCCAGTAAAAAGGTTTTTTCGCTTTGCCAGTAAGTAATAATTTCACGATATTAAAATTAGGAAAAGGGTCACTTATTCTTAAAAATATTTTCTTATCCATTTAATAAAACCAAAATTTCTAAAGAAATTAATTTGATATAATATTATTCTTTAGAAAAAATTTCTACAAAATAGTAATGTAACTTCTAAAGGTAAAATATTTTATTTAAAAAGATTTACAAGATTTATACTAATGTAACTATAGTCCAGTTCTGAGTGATAAAACAATGTACATTTCATTTTAAATTTAAACAGAATCTATTTTTGCTTAAATACTTTATTTCTAAGTACAAATGAAGTAATAAAAGTAAGACAGTTTAAAAGAATGAAATTAATTTTTTTCTTGCAATTTTCCTAAATTGAGTTTAATAATTATGAAATTACTTTTTTTTACAAAAAGTGGACTCAAATGGAGAATTATTTTCTTAAAAAAACTGTTGTAATAAACAATTATATTATAATTAGTATATGTAATAACCTTTTTGTCCTACCTGCACGGAAATTATGTCATTTCGGGCACTTAGAGCGGGCGCAAAGTATCTTATTCCCCTACCTCCGAACTAGCGGAAAAGTATTTTGCGCCCGCATGTTAATTATTGGATTTTCTTCATTAAAATGCGATATTTTTGACTTTCTTTTTATGTTAACTATAAAATTGCAAACATTTTTAACTTGTTTTATTTTGTCTATAAAAATGTGCAATTTTTTTTCGATTTTCTCTAAAAAAAATTATGAAAAATTTGGTTTTGTTCCCATATCAGTTGTAAAAATTGTCAATTTTAAATACATTGTTTTCTTATTTCTATATTAAAACTTCTATCATTATAGACTTCAAAGAGTTAACATTTATATAGGGTTTAATTTTTTAATAATATAAGCGGTTAATCGTTCGTGCCCTCAATGACATACTTTCCATGCAGTTAGGACAAAAAATTATGTTAGCATAATGGGCGCAAAGGTGATTACGACTCTGGCAACATTTCGGGACCTCGGGGACACTTTCGCTCTCTCGGCTTCGCTTTGGGCGCGAAATTGTGTACCCTCGGTCCCTTAATTTCGCCATCGTCGCAATCACCTATTTTGCCCCCTTGATACGAAAATAATAGTCCAGGCGCCCTGTCAATAGTATGTGACATAAATCCTATCCAATAGCCAAAAATGTTTTTTGATAGATTAGTAGCATAGAAACAAAGGCCAACAGTTTGCACCAACCTACACTCTGCGCGTTTATTGTTAAAAAACTTTTAAGATGACAAAATCAGTTTTTTTGTAGTATTTTGAGGATTGTTCTTCTCAGTGAAATTTTAGAGAAAAAAGTTGTTATTAAAAGTTGTAGAGCTTAAAAATACCTAAAAAATGAGAGGTCGCACGATATTTTTCACTAATTTGTTTACGAGTTACAGAATTTAAACCATAAAAGTCAAACGATTTTTAAATATTTTATAATTCATTTAATTCTTATTTAATCAATCTTTCCAATGAGTTTTCTGAGTTGAGTCTTTCTCAATGAGTTTTCTAAATTTATAGGTAATAATATCTTATATTTTCCAAGAAACGGTCGTTGCAGATTTTTAACCATTTTTGATCTGCATTGTCGGTATGTGGGATCCCCTTAAGGGTCTATATTTTTGATAACATGTATTGCGGAATAAAAAAAGAAATTTTTATTGCTAAAAAATTAATTTTTAAAAATGGTCAATTTTTTCACTATAAACAATGAAGCATATCTCGGTCAAATTTTATTTTAGAAAATCGGGATAAAAACATCTTTATTCCTGGTATCTTCCTGCAACTTTTAAGACCAAAGTGATTAATCTAGCTCAAACGGTATTAGAAATAATTTTTTTTTTCAAAAAAATCCAGACAATTTGTTTATTAATATTTTTTAATTTTTTTCGTACAGATTTGAAGATTACAACCTGCAGTTTAATATAAAAAATCGTAAAATTTATCCATTCATTATTAATAATTAAAAGAGGACATTAAAATCAAAGTAAGAATTAACTTGATGTAGCGCGTGGAGTGGGGGATGGAGTCCAGCGGTGCGTTGCAGTCGCTCACATCAGAATATTGAATTCGGGCAGCATTTAAATTCGCAAAAGTTGCTGTAACTTTGGAACAAATTGACCGATTTTGATCTTTCTTTTTTTAAACTAGGGTGTTTTTTACTCAGCTATTCAAATTTAATATTCTTTTTTTAAAAAAAATAAAATTTCTATCTCTAAATTAATATTTATTTTTCAACATTTTTATTTTCTCTAATAATTTATATTGTAAAATAAAATAATTCTTTCCTAAACCTTTTAAATTCATTAAATTCAATTTAGAAATTAATTTAACAAAAGAAAATCGTATATTTTTGAAACTTTTTTTGAAAAAATAATTATGGTAGTTACTTATAATATTTTACATTGTAATAGAAAATAATTTTTTTAGGAAAATGAAAATTTCAAAAAAATTAAAATTATTTTTCTCATATTATTTATAATTTTTTTAAGAAGGTAATAAAAGATTTGAAATCCTGAGAAAAAGTTAGCCCAGTTTAAAAAAAGAATGATCGAAATTTGTTAATGTGTACCAAAGTTTTTATATCTTGTTCGGATTTATCAGGATAATTAAAGGAATTCGTGCTGATGAAGAGTATTCTCGAAATTTGCAAGTAATTTTCGAAAAAAGTATTGAACGAAAAAGAACGTTGAAAAGTTAAATTTTTGGTAAAAGTTTCGGACAATATGTTGGCGAGCCCACAGACAAGTGGATCTATGTGTCAGTGGTCAAGGAGGTGGCGCCAATTCTCGGGAGTAGCCGAGCTAGATTAATCACTTTGGTCTTAAAAGTTGCAGGAAGATACCAGGAATAAAGATGTTTTTATCCCGATTTTCTAAAATAAAATTTGACTGAGATATGCTTCATTGTTTATAGTGAAAAAATTGACCATTTTTAAAAATTAATTTTTTATCAATAAAAATTTCTTTTTTTATTCCGCAATACATGTTATCAAAAATATAGACCCTTAAGAGTAAAATGCAACTTAAAAAAAAATTTTTTTTAACGATTCACAAATTTGACATTCAATGCAAAAAAAAAAGTTTGTTAATTAACAATCAGATTATGGAAAAACTATTAATCCGATTGGGTCAAAATTTTTTATGCTTATTAAGGGCCTCAAAAGCAATAATTTTACCAAGGGAAAGATTGATTAAATAAGAATTAAATGAATTATAAAATATTTAAAAATCGTTTGACTTTTATGGTTTTAATTCTGTAACTCGTAAACAAATTAGTGAAAAATATCGTGCGACCTCTAATTTTTTAGGTATTTTTAAGCTCTACAACTTTTAATAACAACTTTTTTCTCTAAAATTTCACTGACAAGAACAATCCTCAAAAAACTACAAAAAAACTGATTTTGTCATCTTAAAAGTTTTTTAACAATAAACGCGCTTAGTGTAGGTTGGTGCAAACTGTTGGCCTTTGTTTCTATGCTACTAATCTATTAAATAGTATATTACATTAGAAGGGCAGAAAGTTCGACATTCCTGCATCGCGTGAAATGATGCCCGAGGCGAAGCCGAGGGCATCATCGCGATGCAGGAATTTCGAACTTTTTGCCCGTGTAATGTATACTATTTTTCTTCATATCCGGCCGAAAGTACGCTTAATAATTGATTAATTACAAATCTTGCAATCGCGTTCGATTTGACAGCCGGCCATCTTTTACTTTTGCTCCCCGCTTCAGTGCCGCCATCGGCAACTCCTGAAGCTCTGGCTTTTTCTCTATCTCTCTCTAAAAGAAAGACGCCGTTATTGATTTTTGATGCCGGCCCCGACATTTGCTGCACGAGCGAAGCGAGTGCTGCTGGTCGCGGGGGCCGGCATCAAAAAGACAAGCAAAATCCAAATATAACTACAATTTTAACAACTAAATAAATAATTAATTGCAATAAATGACCAAAAGAATAAATGAAAGTAATAAAAAACAATCTTCTAATATAAAATATCAGTTTTTGTCACAACTAAAAAAAGTTAATTAATTCATCAAAATTAATAAATGTCGGGAGCAGGTATCGAAAAACCATTTAAATAGACAAATATATAGCTAAAATTTTTTTTTAAAGAAACAGTCAATTTTTAAAATCTTTTCTTTATTTCTTATACTATAAATAACGAATTTAATTAAGTTTTTTTATTTATTATTTTTTATTTATTTTTATTTTTTAATTCAAAGATTCTAAACTTTTACATTTGGTATTAACATTCTCTTTTGCGGTTTTCGTTTATTTCAGAATCTTTTTGTGAATAAAAATTATTTATAATGTTTCCGTGAAAAACACAATTTACGTATTTCACACAAGAATTATTGGCATCTGAATTGAAATCATGAACATTTTCCACTGAGTTCAAGGGTCCTGAAGTTTGTCCATTAGTATTAACTCCCTCTTCTTTCGTTTTCCTTTTTTTTTGTGGTGGCTCTTTTTGAGCATTAGAAAAAACAACTTTAACCGGTGGTTTTGACGTGAAATGTGTAGGTTCTTTTGATTGAATACACGGCACAATCAATTTTTCGTTTTTAGCAGTATGAAATTCTGATTTTGATGATTCAGTTTCTTTTAATTGACTTAGTCCATCAATTTCACTCATCTCCTGCTCGGTTACATCGAAGTCGTCAAATAAGTGATCCCAATCTAATACTACAGTTGTAGGTTTATCTTTGATTACATCCGCCTAATTGTTGCAGCATAGTGACATTTGCGCCCGAATCCGATAGAAGTGTTGCTCCAGTTCTTCGAAAACAATGCCCGGTATACATTTTTTCATTCGGTAACTTCAAAAAGGAAGCAATTTTTTGCGGTGTTTCGCCAATTTTGTTTCTACCAATTACTTGATGACATAATTTTCCTTTTTGGTACTGAATAAAAAATCTTTCAGTGAACGATTCTTGTGGTTTTAGTGAAGTGTACTGCTTTACTTTTCCATAAAACGGTTCTCCAATTATAAATTGTCGAGGTTTATCATTTTTCGTTTCATTAATGGAAACTAGATATTTGTTGCCAAGATCTTCAACATCACTCACTTTCAGATTTGTGATTTCATCGCACCTGAGAGCTCCACAGATGCCGAAAATAAGAATAACCTGATATAAATATAAACACAACAAACATAAAAAAAATATTTTATGAAAGTAAATTAATTAAATTAAATGAGGAGTAAGTTTTCAAAACCTGATAAATACAAATTTTGTCATTTCGAGAAATTTAAACAAATGACATTTCTAACATAACCATAAAAATTAACTTTAAAATAGAAAAATTGTAATAAATTATTTCTTTCTGAATATTTTTTCTTAAATTCAACAGTGATAAATTAATTTTTAAGGTCTTTAATATGTTAAATATGTGTTTATCTCAATTTTTTTGAAAAATGGATTTATCGGGTTTTGGAAAATAAATTGCTCCTCAAATAAATTAATTGAATTAAATTAAAATAAATGTTTATAAAAACCTTTGCTGCTAAGTAAACGAAGTCTGGTGCATAGCTTAAGAAATCCATTATTTCCTGCCATTTTAATACCAAAGACTTTTTTGGTTTATATCCCTTAGAATTTTTTTTCATGAGACTCTTCAAGTTTTGAAACATACCAATATCGATGTTGTCTCTCGCATTGAAGGTTTTTTTCAACATCGACCATATACTCCACAATGTGGGAGGTTTCAGTTTTGCACTCATTTCTCGGAAGTAAACAATTAAATTTCTTTCACATGAGGTTGACAGCGAACTTTTGTGCTTACTTTCCCAATCTTTGTAAGCCTCATATACAAGCATATATCTGTCCGCAGATTTCTTGGGCAGCGTTTCATTTTGTACAATTAATTGCGCTTCCGCGTCAAAATCTCTGAAGACTTCTTCTTCATCTGCGGAATCGTCAGATGAAACGATTTGATTCATTTTTTCTTAAGCACCAGAAAAAAAAACAATAAATTTTAGGTAAACTGTCCATCCCGTCTGGATCACTCGCGCTTTAAATTCTCTGCCGGTAATGCAGAACAGCTAACAGCTTTTGCTCCCGCTGTAACAGAGGGCGAGTTTGTGCATCGACCAATGCACAAATCTTCGACTTTCTGCTGCGAAATCGAAGCAGGAAATACGTACTTTCGGCCGAGGTATGAAGAAAAAACATTTTTGCCTATTGGATATTATTTATGTCACAAAATCGACCTTTTTTTGACAGGGCGCCTGGACTATAACTATTTCAGGTACCTTTGAAGAGGCACTCACAAAATACGAGTATGCTTTAAAGTTGCCTGATGTTGTAATTGACGACGAGAAGAATAAAAAAGCGCTGAAAAGTACTAGACACTCAAGATATGTAAAAACACTTTCTACAGATTCCGAACCAGAGATGCAAAATACTCAACGAAAGCAAAAGTTTATTTCAATGAAAATAGAAAAACTGGAAAAATAAAATTCAGATTCCACCAGGTAAGACATTTATAAATATAAATAATTGTAAACTTCATAAATTTATTATTCAAAAATATTTACATGATACTTAAAATATGCTGATGCTATATATATATGACAATAATATAATATTCATAGTGTTTACTAACCGAGAAATAGCAGTCAATTTAATTTCATTAAAAAAAATGGAAATTAGTCTAAAGATGCCGTCCCATGTCGGCGTCAAAACGTAAATGCATGAGAGTGATAGAAACAACCTTATATCACTATCTCGTTCACTCTCATACTTTAACGCCGACGCTACGACTCTTTGGCGTTTTTACGCCGACATGGGACGGAACGTTAAACATTTCTCCAAACCAGGAATTTGATTTAAAAATATAATAACATTCTATCACAATTTGTAGAAAGTTTGCAGCCAGTTTCTACTGCAATGTTTGTAACTTTGCGCGGAAATTTTGTATCAAACTAATGGAAAATAGCAAAGTATCCTTTAGTGGCATGTTTTCAATGTAAACCAGATGCAAATTTACCATGAAAATTTGTTGCAAATATGTAATGCGAATTTTTAGCAAATTTACTGCAAGCGTGATTTGCAAATTTTATGCTACTATAAATATTAAAAATATTATATTACATTATAAAAAATACATTAAGTTATAAATTTTACATTATACTTTTACAAGAATTTATCAATTAATGAATAATATTTATTATATTATGTTTTTTGTTTTAAATATAATCCACTTATTTATTTCTCTTTTTTAAAAATACATTAGCTTTCGCCCGACAACGTTGGGCCTCTTCAGATGAGAATTCTAGAGAATGCATATAAATTCATGTAGAAAGATATAAAGAATTTGAAAAATTGTCGTTGTCGGGCGAAATCTAATATTTTTTTAAAAAAGAGAAATAAATAAGTGGATTATATTTAAAACAAAAAACAAAAACATCATATACTAAATTTAAATAATTCAAAAAACATTTACATCTATTAGAATAATATTTATATTTATAACAATGCGAAATTTGCAACGGAAACTGACATTAAATTTGCAAAAAGTTTGCATTGCAATTTTTCTGAAAGTTAGAAATAAAAATTTGTAGCAACATTTTACAATTAAAGGCCTGGAAAGCATAACCGACGCTGTGCTTTTGCGCACGTTGTTCGCATACCTTGGACTGACTCAGGTGGGCGATTCTGCTTCGAGGGTTGCGTCGGTTATACTTTCTTGTTCCTCAATTAGCCACTGCAAGTGCAAATTTGCTGTGTAAAGTTTTAAACTTTGCCGTGCTTTCCTGCAAACTTTTTGATGATTTTTCATACAAACTATTAATCGACACTTCAGCAAGCACGTCTTCAAATGGCAATTCTAAATCAAGCAGCCCTTCACCAAGCACTTCAGCAGGCAACATGGTCAATGAGCGTCATAAGCGAGGTCATTCTACCGCATTTCCAGAAGCAGATGATCCTTTAATTTGTAAGTTTATTTTTTATAACTTAATAACGCAGTAGTATTATTATATCATAATTTATGTAATAAAAATTATATTAAATGAAGAATATAATTAAACAAAATGTGATATACAAATTTTAGAAATTTTTTTATAGATGTTGTATTTGTAATATAATGAATAACTGAATAATCACAAAAATTTATAATATATACTTATATTACGCACAGAAATAATATGTAGGTACATGTCCGCATACAAAAGGGTCCATTTTATAGGTTTCGGATTCCGAAATAATCGCAACTTTCTGAAAATGGTTCAAATTTTTGGTTTTCTTTTTATTGATGAAAAACAAAGTACAAAGTGTAATGCGTCGCTATTTTCTGTCATTGTCATAACTTTTTAGTTTACTTTCGAACTTTAAACTCGTTTTTAGTAATGTTTTGATATTTGCAACTTTAAATCCTTATAATTTACCAATTTTTCCATCTAGAAGTGTATAAGACAACTCAAATTTTTTAAATTTTACAATGAATTTACCTTAACAGATAAATCTAATAGTGCCAAAATGGGCGCTTTTCATGTGGACGTCCACATACCTAAAATATTAAACTGTTAAAAAATTTTTTTGATTCCATTAACCTTTAGTAAAAGGTACAAGTTACAATTAATTTCACTTCAAGTTTTTAACTCGCAAATAAATGTAAACTTCATAGTTTGAAGGTATTGGTAATACATTAAATTATATTTTTTAAAAAGCTTTCAATTATAATTTTAACATTCGTTGGCTGGTTGGAATTGTATTTTATTATACAAATCAAATCTTATAAAACAATTTATATGCACGTTCTCTCTTAAAATATGCAAGACGCTAAAAGTCGGGTCACAAAAGGTCAAAAATTAGAAGTTACTTATGCAACAAAAACTATTGTTTAAAAATCAGATAATATACATAATCTACAAATTCTCTGAATTTCAAGTAAATTTAAGATTTACATATTTTACTGATAATTTTTATTCACTTAAATAATAATAATAGTAATAATAATAATAATAATAGTTTTTCAATTTTTTTTAAGTTATAACTTTCACAACGAGTCCAAGAACATTAAAAAGATTTAATTTTTCCCAGAGATGTAAAGAAAGCAATAAAAGCACTAAAATTGCTTTTTTAAAGTAATTAATTGTAAAATTAATATATTTTCTTCATAAAGGTGCCATTTCTTTAGTAATTTGATTAGTTTTGCTTCCTCATGAGGAAGTTTTGCATTGGGGACGATTTTCAATTTTTCAAAAGAAGGTTATATGGACTCATTTTTATCTAAAACATATGTATATTCAATTATGAGCAAATGTCCAGATGTATGTTTGTATGTGTGTGTGTATGTCACAAAAATTGTGTACAAATTATCTCAGACAAATTTTGATGGATTGTCCTGAAATTTTGCAGGTTTATTGCAGTCATTAATACCTAAAATCTGACACAAGGATTTTCGAAAATATCTACAAAAATTTTTTTATACAATTTTTTTAAAATTCAGAAAAAATCTTTTTTTGTATTTTTTTAAATAATTTTTTTATTTGTTAATATTTTCATTAATTATTCTCAAAATTACATTCCTGACAAGAAAACGAATCGATTAATGTATACAAAGTATATATTTTATCAAAATTTATCAAATTAATAAATATTTTTCTTTTTAAAAAAAATTCAAATTTTGTATTTTTTTCATAATTTATTTAATATTAATATTAATATTTTGAAATGATTATTCTATCATAAAAAAGAAGCAATTGGTAAATGAAAGTGTAAATTTCACTAAATATTTATATAACAACTTATAAATTATAAATTATTTATATAATTTTATTTTTAACAAATCTTCTGGACGAACCCTTTTGTACATAGTTTTTCAAAAGTTTGCAAAACCGCAATCCTTATACATTGAGGAAGCTAAATGGTCATGAAATGAACAATTTATTTTTTTAAATAAAAATAAAAATCATTTAGATTTTACATTTTTTAAGTTTCAAGTTATACTACAGTCATAAAAAAGTAGAGTTTTCACAATTCCTGACAGTGGTGGAGTATACTATATGAACGTCCGCATAAAAAAGGACAACTTTAGAACATCTAATTTATTCGAGCAAATTTCTTGCTAAATTAGAAAAATTTTTAGTGGTCTTAGATTCTTTTAGATGGATAATTCTCAAAGTTGGAAGTTTCAAAAGACTGATTTCGAGAAAAATGAGTTTAAAGTTCGAGTTTGCCATTAGTTCCCAAGCTAATAAAAAATAAAAATACGAATATTACCAGTTTATAATTACAAAAAATTACGACAATCACATGAATCAATGTGGAACACTCGGTACTTTGTTTTTCATCAATTAAAAAATCGGACAAGTGCGAGTTGCACTCGCACTAAGATCGAGGGTTCCGTACACCAAAACTAAACTCATTTTTTATAAATATATATATGAGGCATTCTTTGTCAAGGGGGCCCACCTTCTCTCCAAAAATGGTTTGCGTTTGAATTACCAGCTATAAGCTTAAAAGTTAGATAAAAAGGAATAATTTTAAATGCCGAGTGGCAATTTTTAAAAATTCAAAATGGCGGATCCAATATGGCGGACATATATTTAAAAATGTAATGAATTCGCTTGAAACTTGTTACTCGGGGGTTTTCGGGATCGCTGATTACGAATCTGAAGTTAGATTTCAAAAATTCAATATGGCGGATCCAATATGGCGGTCGTATTTTTAAAATTTACTTGAAATCGCTTGAAACTTGTTACTCGGGGGTTTATAGGGTCGCTGATTATGAATCTGCGATTAGATTTTCAAAATTCAAAATGGCGGATCCAATATGGCGGACATATTTTTAAAAATGTAATGAATTCGCTTGAAACTTGTTACTCGGAGGTTTTCGGGGTCGCTGAATACGAATCTGTAGTTAGATTTCAAAAATTCAATATGGCAGATCCAGTATGGCTGACAAATTTTCTTAAATTTGATCAATTTGCATGAAAATTGTCACTCTGGGTTTTTTGGGGTCACTGATCACAAATGTGACTTCACAGAAAAAAATTGGACTCATTTTTGTTGCAACTCAATATTAGTCCATGTTAAATGACACAGAACGTGGCGCCATCTGCGAGGTTCATTTTTGTTGCAGTTCATAATGAGTCACTTTTTCGACTCATTTTGAGTTCAGTTTTTCTCTGTATTCTGTTTTCAAAATTAAAAAATAAAATTTAGAATTTTCGTCAAATTTCCAAAAGTTTCTGTGCTTCACAGTGCTGACAAGGGCCAACATATGTACAATTAGTCATATTTTAATATGTGCACGTAATTAGTTTACTTTTTTGAATAATTAGTTGTTTTTGCTATTTTCGTGACAATTTTGGTTATTGTTTCATTAAAGCATTCGAATTCTTTTACAACTTTTCAAGACTTTAAAAATCTGAAAGAGAAGTTAAATGTTTTTATTCTCAATTTGAATTGGATTGACAATCTCTGTGAATTATGTAAACTTAAATTTAAAAAATTAGTCTTCAATTAATCGAGAAATTAGTTTCCTTTTTTGAATTAAAATTTCTTATAAAAAATTTTTATTCAAAAAAGTAAACTAATTACGTGCACAGTATTAAACGTGCACATATTAAAATATGACTAATTGTACATATGTTGGCCTTGTCAGCACTGTGAAGCACAAAAACTTTTGGAAATTTGAAGAAAATTCTAAATTTTATTTTTTAATTTTGAAGAGAGAAGTCACATTCGTGATCAGCGACCTCAAAAAACCCAGAGTGAGAATTTTCATGCAAATTGATCAAATTTAAGAAAATTTGTGAGCCATACTGGATCTGCCATATTGAATTTTGAAAATTTTGAAAATCTGACCTCAGATTCGTAATTAGCAACCACAAAAACCCCTTAAGTAATAACTTTTAAGCGAATTCATAACATTTTTAAAAATATGTCCGCCATATTAGATCCGCCATTTTGAATTTTGAAAATCTAATCGCAGATTTATAATCAGCGACCCCTTAAACCCCCGAGTAACAAGTTTCAAGCGAATTCATTACATTGTTAAATATATGTTCGCCATATTGGATCCGCCATTTTGAATTTTTAAAAACTGCCACTCGGCATTTAAAAGTATTCCTTTCTATATAACTTTTAAGCTTATAGCTGGTAATTCAAACGCAAACCATTTTTGGAGAGAAGGTGGGCCCCCTTGACAAAGAATGCCTCATATATAAGAAAAATGATTGATTAATATTAACATATCTGTCTATATTAATAAAAGTATGTATGGGTTAGATTTTCTCAAGTGTACTTTAAATTTTCAAATGTTGAAATTTATCAGTGTAAATGTGCAAAAAGATAGTTCTATTAGAGTTACGAATAACCTGTAAATTTTATTAAAAAATATTCAATTGTTTTTTTTTATAAACAATTGAAATTTTATGCATAACATTTTTAAAAAATGCATAACTTTGACGAAAATTGACGAAACTTGATGATTCTTTTTTCAAATTAACTATGAAATTACAAACTTTATAAAAATAATGTTTACTCCATCGAAGCTCTTAACTTGTTATAAAAAATAATTATTTATTATAAACCAATTAAAAATAAAACGTGTTCTGGATAACCATATTCAATTTTATAAATAAGAACTTTAAGAGAATTTATTAAGGATTGCATATCAAAAAGAAAAAATTGTTTCAAGCAAATATTTTATTAATTATGAATTTTTTTGTAAGCGCGCGCAAGCTCCGTGATGTGGGCTCCCGCGTCTGACGAATGTCGTGTGCCCCGCTTTGCACCCTTTAACTTGTTTATTTTGGAAGGTTTTCTTTCATAATTTTTTTCAAATTTGGTTTGTATGTTTTGATTTAAAATTCAATTGGAATACTTGTTTATAATAAAAATAGTAATACATTATTTTATTTATATTATTTATTTATAATTTCTATTTTAAGTTTATTCACTGAAAAAAAATATTCTTCTTTTGAGAGGAAAATTCCTCTTGAATCAAGAATATTACACTTAATGGAAGAGTATTTTGCTCTTAAGATAAGAGGATTATTTTTGAGCCATATTCAAGAGGAAAATATGCATTAAAAAAAGGAATCCGCTTAAAACAAAACTATTTTTTTGTTATTTAATTGTTTTCAGTTGAATATTTCTCGCTTCGAAAAAAACATGTTTTAACTGATTTTTCTTAATTCTATAATTTTATATATTTACTTGTAAACTTTCGTACCTATTAAAAATAAAAAGTAGTAATACAATATATTTTACTACTAAACAGACTACAATTTTTTATGAGGGTTTTAAGGCAATTTCCTCGGTAAGCATAATGTGGTAAAATTTTGTTCAAAATTACGTGAAAGTAAAAAAAAATTTTACTCAAACTGAACGAACTTTTAAAAAATTTATATTACAATATTATCTTTTTACAAATAAAATTTTACAAAATCCTCAAACTGAAAGGATTTTTAAAAAACTTATTTTATACTATATAAATTACAATATAATTTTTTTATGAAATAAATTTCATAAAAATCCTTTCAGTTTGAGTAAAATTTTTTTTACCTTCACGTAATTTTGAACAAAATTTTACCACATTAGCTTACCGAGCAGATTGCATTAAAACACTCATAAAAATTTTAATCTGTTTAGTAGTAAAATATATTGTATTACTACTTTTTAATTTTAATAGGTACGGAAGTTTACAAGTAAATTAAAAATATTTTTAAATTATATAATACAAAAAAATTAGTTAAAACTTGTTTTTCTGGAAGCAAGAAATATTCAACTGAAAACAATTAAACAATAAACTTAAAATAGATTACATAAATAAATATAAATAAAATAATATATTAGGGTAGAGTGGGGTAAAAAAGCCACATTTTTACTTTTGATGCTGTAAAATCTGTATTTAAAATTTTTTTCTCAAATTTCCAATTGTTATTGAAAGTTTAGTTATTAAGCTTGAAAATTCTTAACGGAAATATTTTTTATCTCATGAAAGGACTAAGTTATAAGAGTTTTACGAAAGCACTGTAAGTGGCTTTTTTGCACCACCTGGTGGGGTGAAAAAGCCACCCTACGATTTTAGCAAAACATGTTATCAATTTAGGTATTTTTATAGTTTTCCTTTATTTATATGACAAATAGTCTTATTTGAAACATATTTTAATAATTATGAAAGAGTTTTTAGCAAGCAAAATTGAAAATTATATTAAGTTTACCTGTTTTCGATTTGCACTGCCAATTTTTCGTACCTTTTTTAAAAGTTCTCTTTAACTTTCACCACAGATAACATATTTCGTTGCAACCGTTTATTCATTGTTTATTTTTTAAATGCACTTTGAACTACTTTTTCGTCGTGTTTAATTTATTTTATTAAATAAACACGAGAAATTTTGTAAAATAAGGTTAGTTTAAATAGAAAACAAGTGAATTTCACAAAATATTCAATGGATTTTTTGCCCTGGCTTTTTTACACCCAAGACCAGTTATTAAAAAAGCAAAAATAAATTGTTAATTCAGTTCAATTTCCAAAAATTAACATTGTATACGTTTTCGGTATACTTTTCTCCTTATGTACAAACATTTATTTTTATTTTTTGTTCACTTAATCAGACTGTAATATGTTTGAAAAGTTCACCAAAATGTTTTCAAAAAAGCAACAAAAAATTAAAATTACATTAAAAACAATATTAATCTAGGTACAACATTCAAACTAGATTCAAAAGTTGCGTATTACCTAATAGTATTTATATTCTAAACAGCTGATAAATCGGCTTAATAGTTTTTAAATAAAACTCAAATGGCTTTTTTACACCATGGCTTTTTTACCCCACTCTACCCTACTAATTTTATTATAAACAAGTATTCCAATCGAATTTTAGTTCAAAACATACAAACCAAATTTGAAAAAAATTATGAAAGAAAACCTTCCAAAATAAACAAGTTAAAGCGTGCAAAGCGGGGCACACGACATTCGTCAGACGCGGGAGCCCACATCACGGAACTTGCGCGCGCTTACAAAAAAATTCATAATTAATAAAATATTTGCTTGAAACAATTTTTTCTTTTTGATATGCAATCCTTAATAAATTCTCTTAAAGTTCTTATTTATAAAATTGAATATGGTTATCCAGAACACGTTTTATTTTTAATTGGTTTATAATAAATAATTATTTTTTATAACAAATTAAGAGCTTTGATGGAGTAAACATTATTTTTATAAAGTTTGTAATTTCATAGTTAATTTGCAAAAAGAATCATCAAGTTTCGTCAATTTTTGTCAAAGTTATGCATTTTTTAAAAATGTTATGCATAAAATTTCAATTGTTTATAAAAAATAAACAATTGAATATTTTTAAATAAAATTTACAGGTTATTCGTAACTCTAATAGAACTATCTTTTTGCACATTTACAGTGATAAATTTCAACTTTTGAAAATTTAAGGTCCACTTGAGAAAATCTAACCCGTATGTATGTATGTATGTATGTCGGCAAAATTTTGTTCGCGTATAACTTGAAAACGTCTTGACCGATTGAAGTAAAATTTGGCAATCTTTTAGATATTGGTCTAACTTAAAATATTAGCTATATTTAATGAAAAAATATTGAGCTAAACAAAAGTTATGAATTTTTCAAAAAATTCAAAAAAAAACTTTTTTTAATTTTTGCAGATTGGCATACATTTTTTAATTTATTAATAATTCAAATGATTATAACAATGATATATACAATATATACAATGATATATAACAATAAATTGAATTAAAAAATAATATTAAATATGAAAAAAAATTATAAATTTTCCAAAAAATTCGTAATTTTTTTTTTTAATTTTGACAGATTGCTGTAAATTAATCAGTTATATAAAATATATATAAACAATAAATTTACAGATTTTAAACATATTAATTAGAACGGGAGGTATTCAATTTTTTCAAAAAATTGAAAATTTCTAAATTTTATATTTTTTATTGTATATCTTTTAAACTTTCAGTAATTAAATATTACATGTTATTTTGTCATATTTTAGCATAATTTTGAAAAAAATACTGTCCTGTAACTATAAGATGGAAGTATAAGTATAAAAATATTTTTAATATAAAAAAATTGAAAAATTATAATTGACAGACCAATTACTATCAAGCTTAATTCAGTAGTATTTTTGGGGTCTCTAATAAACTTTTGACTTAAAAATAATGGAATTTAGAATTATTTGTTTATCCAATTAATCAACAATTTTCAATTGCAAAAATTTCGAAAATATTAAAAATGGAGATTTTTTATGATAAAATTGATATTGCAGAAATTTAAGAATACCTCTGTGATAAGATACTTGCATTATGCTACTGGGAAAAAACTTAAATAGTAAAAAGTTTTGTTATTTTAATTCTTGATTTAACTTTTAGGGATGTTTTGAGCATTATGTAAAGGCAAAAGTTAAACAAGGTGTCTATTATTATTTTTGTTTAACAAACTATCCGGTTTTTCCCAGCTTTGTCCAAATTTTTACAGGTGTATCTTTTCTCATCAAATATAAATTTTCTTGAGAAGAATTAACATTAAATAAATCTACAAGTGACTACAAAAATTCACTTATTTTATGAAAATACTCTTCGACGGGTTTTTGTTTTTACTAATACTTTTAACAGAGGTTCTACCAACTGGAAAAAACGGGAAATATGCAGGAATTTAATTTAATCGGGAAAAACTGTGAATTCAGCCTGCAATATAGGTCTTATTTTAGATTTTAGCAATTATGATACAATTAATTGTGGATGAAAATTTTGTTTGAATATTTACCAAAAACTGGTGGAAATTTTGGATTAACTTATAATACAATAATTAAATTTCTACAAATAATTGACAAACATTGTTCTCTGCATTTTAATTAATTAAAAATAAATTATTTGATGATAAAAAGTCAATCACTGATTTAAAATAGTAATATTTATCTAATGAAATAGTTAATGTTAGCTAATTATTATTTTTTCCGGTCAAATTAAATTCTCCGCTATTTCCCATTTTTCGAGACTGGTAGACACACGCTATTTAATGTATTAGAAGAAACTAAAACCCGTCGAAGACGGGTACGACAGCTAGTATAATATATTTATTTTATTTATTTTATATATATATATTTATTTTTATTTTATTTTTATCTTCGCCAATCACATTATCTTTATTTTTCTGTAATTAGCACTTAAAAAAATATACAAACTGAATTTTAACTCACAACATTTAAATTTATAAAAGTTAAATTAGTGACACTGTAATTTTTTCAAAAAATTCAAATTCTTGCCCTTAAATTTCACAAATATCTTAAACAATCATGTTCGCTATATTTTTACCTTAATCTTCACTTAAAAATGAAGATCCCTACCGAATTTCAGCTCATCAAATTAAGATTCCTAAAAGTTCAAAAGGGGAAGAGAAAAGTGTCATTTTTTGCAATTTTTCGTAAAAATTCAATTTCTTTCCCTCCTAGTTCGCAAATATGTCCGTCAATCGATTTCGCTATATTTTTCCTGTAATCTGCAATTGAAACTGAAGATCCCTACCGAATTTCAGCTCATAAGGTTAAGATTTGTAAAAGTTAAGGGGGGGACAGGGTCATTTTTTGCAATTTTTTCGAAAAAATTGAATTTCTTTCCCTCCTAGTTCGCAAATATGTCCG
Organism: Leptopilina heterotoma; assembly: GCF_015476425.1. Taxonomy (NCBI): domain Eukaryota; kingdom Metazoa; phylum Arthropoda; class Insecta; order Hymenoptera; family Figitidae; genus Leptopilina; species Leptopilina heterotoma. The sequence continues at coordinate 442,504 of NW_025111108.1, forward strand.
TCAATCGATTTCGCTATATTTTTCCTGTAATCTGCAATTGAAACTGAAGATCCCTACCGAATTTCAGCTAATCAAGTTAAGATTTTTAAAATTTAAAGGGGGAGGACAGGGTAATTTTTTCAATTTTTTCAAAAAAATTCAATTTCTTTCCCTCATAGTTCGCAAATATGTCCGTCAATCAGGTTCGCTATATTTTTCTTGTAATCTGCACTTGAAACTGAAGATCCCTACCGAATTTCAGCTCATAAGGTTGAGATTTGTAAAAGTTAAGGGCGGGGACAGGGTCATTTTTTGCAATTTTTTTGAAAAAATTGAATTTCTTTCCCTCCTAGTTCGCAAATATGTCCGTCAATCGGGTTCGCTATATTTTTCCTGTAATCTGCACTTAAAACTGAAGATCCCTACCTAATTTCAACCTTAATTTTCAATCTCGTTGAGATTTGTAAAAGTTAAGGGGGGGACAGCCCATTTTGCGTGGCTGGGACGGACACACGAGTGATTTCATAAGGGTTCCGTCAGTACACCTATGGTGTACGGAACCCTAAAAATAGAAAATCTGAACCATTTTCAGAAAATTGCGATTATATCGGAATCCTGAATAGACAAAGTGGTCGCTTTTCATGTGGACGTCCACATATAGGTTAATTCATAAGAACTCTTGAAAGTACCAATGTACATGGAGAGAAAAAACAAGGCTTTTCCCCGTGACTTCAATTCATGACTTTTTCAGGTAGCAGTTTCACCAGATTTCCCGATGAATTTCTTGCGTTTAGTGGTTAGGCCACGCTTTAGCCCCTATTGGCCTTAGCTCATTGCAAGAATCTCACCGGGAAAACCCGTGAGTGTCCTGCATTTTTACTGTGATAATTTTCATGCGTTAAATGCATATTTTTTCATGGGGAAAAGCTTTGTTTTTTCTCTCCGTGTAGACATTAGTATTATGTATAATTTTATTATTTATTTAATATTTTTTAGTGAACCCGTATTAGGTGACTGTTTTAAAAAAATTAAATAAAATAACAGTTTCTTCGGAATTTGTATTTCGATATATACAGAATAATGGAAAAATTCTCCAAAGTAATCAACAATTAGGAACATCATTTCGACAAAAAGACCAAGACTTAAAAAGTTTTCCTATCGGCGATAAGGAAACTTTCATCACTGTGGAAGCCAAACTAGAAATAGATAATTTGTTTCGCGATAAAATGGTGTGTATTTAATTTTCTAATGTTTATCAGATTTCATATAACAAGTGTGTAATATTATTTACTTTTTTTATAGCTTGATGCCCTCAAAAACGTTGGCACATACTCTAATAATTCAAGCCTCACAGTGTCAGCCATGATGAATGAGATTTTTACATTTAAATTTGGCGATTCATTTCGTTTTGCGGGAAGAAGTAAGCGAAAAACTGGCTTTCAAGGAACAGAGCTTTATAAATTAGTGTTCGGTAAATACTTTTTTTTGCAACAATTGTTGAAAATTTTATACCACTCTTTTGTATGTTTGTCGCTCAATTTAAAACATTCTACTATTTCGCAAATTAAAAAAAAATGTCAAAATATGTGACAAAGGAATTGATAACAACATTGCCACATGGCTAAAAAATTGCAAATTAAGAGACAAACGAAAAGAAAAGTAAGTTTCAATTTAACATTGACATGTACATACTTATTTATACACGTGGACGTTCGCATGGAAAGGTCAGATTTGGTAGGTTCTAGTTTCCTGAATAATGTCAATTCGTTTATTTTTATATTATTGATGAGAAAAAAGCGCAAAGTATCCTAGGTTTATTTCTGTGATTTTCATAATTTTATCGTAATTATAAAGACGTAATAATTTTATTTTTTATATTTTATTAAGGAACTAAAGGTACACTCAAACTTTAAACTCGTTTATATCAAAACTATAGTGTTTTGACAATTACAACTTTGAATCTCCGTAACTTGGCAAATTTTTACATTCTCATCATATGAGAAAGTATTAGTTTTGGTCGAAAATTGACTTTTGCTAATTTCATGAAATCTCGACGTTTTGGGGTCCCCTGAACCCAAAAAACATGGTCCGGCGATGGTGTCTGTCTGTTCGTCTGTCTGTCTGTCTGTAGACCAAAAATTTTGTTCCCACGATAACTCTTGAAAAACTTATCCGATCGTTTTTAAATTTAACACACTTAAAGTTGGTGCAAAAATGAAGGCCAAGTTCGTTAACCAGCTATTTTCGTCAGAAACTACTTTTTTTAAGAGTTTGGGTCAGTCAGCTTAGGGAGCGTTTACAAATGATGTCGCGTTTTTGGGGCCAGGGGAGGGGTCTCTACTAAACGTGATACAATGTATTTTTGCAAGTGAAATTGCATGAAGTAGCGTGACAGTGTAGGGGGGGGGTCTAAAATCCCGAAAAATTGCGTGACATCATTTGTGAACGCTCCCTTAACTGTGTTAAAGAATTTGTTATTGATTTTGTAAAATGTTATAACTTTTATAAAAATTCGTTTTTATCAACAACTTGATAATAATACTTTAAAAATATTTTAGCTGCTTCTGCAAATCATGTTTCTGCTAAGAGAGTTAGTATAATTAAAAATAACTTTCCAATTTTAATCATCAAGACCAAAAATTAGAGTTGTGCAGAAAGCTTGAAGCTCAAATCTTGATCGAGCTTTTTCGAGCTTTTTATTTTTCAAGCCGAGCCGAGCCGAGCTGTGTAAAAAGCTCGAATAGTTTCGAGTACTCGAATTCACTCTAGTGCTCAAATTTAATCGAGTCCTCGAATTTACCCAAGTACTCGAATATTTCGAGTACTTGAAGTCACTCAAGTACTCGAAAATGTCGAGTACTTGAAGTCACTCAAGTACTCGAAAATGTCGAGTACTTGATACATCGAGCCGGCTTGGACTTGGCTCGTATCGACATTTCGAGCTTTTTGCACATCTCTACCAAAAATATACATTTTAATCCACTTAATCTGTCAATCATCAGCAAACAAAAACATGTGATGAGAATGTAATCCTTAAAGTCGTAGTAACTTTAAGAAAAAAAATATTTTATTAAACATATAATAGGAAATAATAACAAGAACACAAATAAAGCAAAACAATTTCAAAACACCGCGAGCGAAGCGCGCAACATCCTAAAAATTATGCGGAAAAATCCACATTCCGATGTTTAGAGGTTGAAAAGAGGATTTCAAATTTTTGTGAAATTTAAGTTTTTCAAATTTCTACCTATGCTAATAGATTTATTAAAATCATTCAAAAACTATTATTTGCATCTTCTATAGGGCAATTAAAATATAATACTGTGAAAAAAATTCCAATTTTAGTTTTCAAAATATTTTTAAAAATCTTTTTCGGACCTCTTTTAAGCCTCCTTACTTCACTTTTCAACCTCTTTTGAACCACTTATAGTGTGGAAAAATCCATTTCTGCAGTTTTTACATTCAAAAGAGGATTTGGAAGTTTAAAGAGGCTTAAAAGATGTTAAAAAGAGGTTTTTGGAGAACTAAAAGATAGTTTAAATTTTGACTCGGGAGAGGTATCTACAATATTGCCAAAATTTGACCATTTCATGCGGACGTCCACATATCTCTTTGTTTTACACTTTTTTATATTTGCTTTGTTGTCTTTGTAGGAATTCAACAGCACGTGAAGAACATTTAGTTGATTAATTACTAAAAAGTGGTTTGAAAATTAAAATTCTTAACTTCTTTTAAAACTTTTTAGTCCAAGACATTTCAATTTCCTGGAAGAAGTTCTGGCCTGCAATATCTTCTTCATTAAAGTGAGTAAAACATTTATTCTAATACAATAATAGAAAATATGGTCAATCTGCTTTCAGAAAAAATATTATGCTCCCTTAAAACCTGTATGTTTGAACATACTTTGTTAATCCTTGGAATTTTACGTTTAATTTTTAAAAAATTTAACTTTAAAACTACATAGTTTCAATGTAATACATGCTTTAGAATACAAAATTTTGAAAAGTTAAAAGTGGACGTGAACTTCGTCAGACCTTAAATTTTATAATTTTATTGTTTAATGAATAAACATGTTAAAATTCTCGAACTTAAGCCCTATTTGTCTAACAAACTTTTTTTCGGTGGTGTACCTCAGATTATTAAGTGGTAATTCTTTGTAAAATTATATTAAAATGTGACTAAACAACATGCAATAAACCAATTGTAGAAAGTTTAGAAGCAATCTATCAAAAAATGAATAATTTGAAAATTTTCGAAAAAGTGACATGTTTCCCATTCTAGTTAATCTTTTTTAAATCTGTAAATTTATAAATCTAACTTGGGCCGATATATAGTGCACTGTCAAGTTTTTACTCAAATCGGTTTAGCCGTTTACGAGTGATTGACGTACCAAGTTTTGTGACAGTCACAAACATACATACATACACAAATACATATATAACTTGTTATAGTTATATTTTTGGAAACCTTAATGTTCAGATCGTCAATTTACGTAAAAGTTTTAAAATTTAAAGCAATGTACTGACAGAAGTCTAATTTTATTTATATAGGTTTTCAGAAAAACTACAAGACAGTTGAAAGATTCAAATAGGTGTCAAAGTTATGGCCGGAACTTCAAAATGCATAAAGGTAACTGAAATTTAAAGACTTAAAAAATATCACACGGTAATTGGAATATATTATTTTAAGATGAATTTTAAATTCAGCAAATAAGGCTAGTGCCCAGAAATATCTCTTTTATAATAAACAACGTTGGCTATTACCTACATAGCTTATTGTATCCATTTTCTGTTACAGATTCTCGCAACTGAAAGGCATAATAATTTTTAAAATGCTGCGTTTGCATTTGGATTTCTATCATTTTGTTTTTTGTAATTTAATTATGTTAATCTTTACTTTTGTTATATGAATGAGAACACATTGTAAGCATTAACGTAATTTTTCCTTTAGAGGGCCGGAAAATTTTTAAAAATTTTACTAGTTTTTTATTAAGTAAAATTAAATAAAAAGTCAATTCGATGAAAATAGTAGTGAAAATTCCCCGGCCCTCTCAAGGTTAAAAATGCAGTTCGTTGAACTTGGACCAAAAAATGCGAAAAAGGTTGTTTATTTTTTAAATTTAATTTACTGTTACCAAAAATCATTTATATAATATGTTTATCCTGAAATTATTTAGATTTTTCAAGTTTATTATGTTTTAAAAATTTGTTTAAATATTAAGAATTAATTAGTGTTAAAAAACGATTTCAGAATCTTTGCATTTCTTTCTAACTTTAACGAACTGCACTTCTTAAAAAGAATATCACACTTCAATGCAAGTAATCCTCATTTGATAGAAAATTTCTTTTTTTTAGTTTATTACTCCTTGAATTTTTAAAAAAATTCTTTTTTTTAATTTAAATACTCGTATTTATTTTCTTTGTGTTTACTTACTCCGTACAAATTATTGTCACTTCATCGAAAATGTGTTTTTATATGTTAAATTTGTTTTTTAAATAAAAACCATTTACGGTACTTCCGTTTTTATTTTTAATATTATATTTAAAAAGTTTTTTAAAGTATGGTTTACCTTACTTTGACCTCACCGTATAAGTGTACCTAGACCTTACCGTGTAAGCTTACCTCGATCTTACCGTATGAGCTTACCTCAACCTTACCGTGTAAGCTTACCTCCACCTTACCGTGTAAGCTTACTTCGTCCTTACCGTGAAAGTTTACTTCGGCCCTACATGTAAGCTTACTGTGAGGCGGACATTTTGTGTTAACATTGTGTCCACCAGGGGACACAACGTGTAAGTCTCCTGTAGACTTGGAGTAAGATCTTGTGCTGTGTGGGTTCGAACTATGTACTTGACAATTTGAAAATTCAAGATGGCGGATCCAAAATGGCAGAAAAATCAGAGCAAAATACTTGATAAATAGCAAATGCATCATCAATATTCAAAACTTGATTTAAATCATCTGAAAATTACTTCTCGGGGGTTTTCGGGGTCGCTGATTACGAATATGAAGTTTAATTTTAAAAATTCAAAATGGCGGATCCAATATCGCAGATGAAAATATTTGAAAATCAATAAAATTGCATGGAATTACTCACTCGGGGTTTTTTGGGGTCGCAGATTACGAATAGAAAGTGCATTTTTTAAAATTAAAAATGGCGGATCCAATATGGCGGATGAAAATATTTTAAAATCGATAAAATTGCATGAAATTACTCACTCATGGGTTTTCGGGGTCGCTGATTACTAATATGAAGTTCAATTTTTTATATTTAAAATGGCGGACCTAATATGGCAGAAGATTTAATTAAAAATGGATTGTATTTGCTTAAAATTTGCTATTTTGAATTTTGTAAATCTGACATCGAATTCGTATTCAATTATATCGAAAATCCTCAGAACTATTTAAAATTTAGATGTCTGTAGTTATATTCTTCTTTATTATCAAAGTTTTGTCTGTTTCTACTCAGTTTTCAAAGAATTCACCAAACTCAGAAAATTCAATGAACGATTACTCAGACACAAAGGAAGATTTTTTAAATTTTCAAAATGGATATTAAGGGGAAGAGTAGCGCTTTTAGGTGCAATATTGACTTTTTAGAGAAAAAATTATCTTTTGATGTTACATGACATCAAATATAACTAAAACTGGTTTTTTGCATTTTTAGCTTAAAATATCTCGATAACCTGACGTGCAGGGTCTATTTTGAGGATTCAACACGTGGAAAACCTTCGGAAAAGTATTGTCTGATTCTTCAAAAATAAATCTTGTCGGCCTGTGTTATTATTTGCTTGGTCTCTTTCATATTGAAAACTACGTGTTAAATATTTCCTTCTCTGTGGATTAGGTGATGTAATTTCAGCTGCGTTATTGGACTTATGCTTCGGCATAATAGAAAAAAAAATTCATTAAAAGAATAAGAGTTACTTACCAAGATTTTTTAAAAATAAATAAATTATAACATAACCAAAAAATATGCCACACAGTACGATATCTTCCTTCCAGTAGTAATTTCCTGTAATATTATTAATTTTACAATTCTTTCATCAGCCATTTTGAATTTAAAAATTGAACTTTATATTCGGAATCAGCGTTCCCAAAAACCCCCCAGTGAGTAATTCCATACCATTTTATCGATTTTCAAAAAATTTTATTCGCTATTTTGAATTTTAAAAATTACACTTTATATTCGTAATCAGCGACTCCAAAAACCCCCGAGTGAGTAATTCTATGCAATTTTATCGATTTTCAAAAATTTTTATCCGCCATATTGGATCCGCCGTTTTGAATTTTTAAAATTGCACTTTATATTCGTAATCAGCGACCCCAAAAACCCCCGAGTGAGTAAATCTATGCGATTTTATCGATTTTCAAAAATTTTTATCCGCCATATTGGATCCGCCATTTTGAATTTTTTAAATTTTACAATATATTGGTAATTTTATTGATTTTCAAATACACTCGACTCTCGGATCTTTTGCATTCAGTTCTTTTACACTCTCGCTTCTTTTGCAATTTTTCTCCCGCACCTTTTACCTTTTATATTAGGGTCAGTCCATTGACTTTCGTCTGAGAGTCGTTGCGACCATATTTTAAAAAAATCTAATTTTCATATATGTGAAACTCGATGATTTTCTGAGTACATTAATCATAATATTATGTTACAAATTTTATTCCGTACAATAATATTAATTATCAAAAGTAGGTGGTTCACGATGTGATTTCGTAACCTTAAATTTTTCAACTTTTTAAAAGACGTTATTATTCAAAAACTATTAAATATTAAGGGTTGGTACTTACCACAAATATAAATCTTTCCATTCTGCACATTCTAACGACCAAAATGAACTAAAAATTTTATTATTTGTGGACGAAAATTGATTTTAAAAATTTTTTTATCCAAAAAAATTACACTTTTTGTTTCACTTACAACTTTTTTGTCGGACCTCAAAAAAATTTGGGGTTTTGCAAATATTTCTTTAAGAACATAATTTATCTTCTATTGAAATTTGACGAAGGTGTTTTTCTTCGTTCTCAAAATAATAATTATAAAAAATTTTGTTCAAAAAGGTTAATTCTAAGACTTGAAGTTGATATTGACACTAAAATAACAATGCTTGTTGTTTATTTCAAGCATTATAATTAACCTTTTTGAACAAAATTTTTTATAATTATTATTTTGCGAACGAAGAAAAACACCTTCGTCAAATTTCAATAGAAGATAAATTATGTTCTTAAAGAAATATTTGCAAAACCCCAAATTTTTTTGAGGTCCGACAAAAAAGTTGTAAGTAAAACAAAAAGTGTAATTTTTTTGGATAAAAAAATTTTTAAAATCAATTTTCGTCCACAAATAATAGAATTTTGAGTTCATTTTGGTCGTTAGAACGTGCAGAATGGAAAGATTTATATTTGTGGTAAGTACCAACCCTTAATATTTAATAGTTTTTGAATAATAACGTCTTTTAAAAAGTTGAAAAATTTAAGGTTACGAAATCACATCGTGAACCACCTACTTTTGATAATTAATATTATTATACGGAATAAAATTTGTAACATTATATTATGATTAATGAACTCAGAAAATCATCGAGTTTCACATATATGAAAATTAGATTTTTTAAAAATATGGTCGCAACGACTCTCAGACGAAAGTCAATGGACTGACCCATTAAATAAATAAATGACTATCAAATTGTCAAAACATTTATTTCGCGATAAATTTGGTTATCTAAAGTAAATTAGAACAACTCCTCCATTATGTGATTAAAATTATATTAAAATTTTAATTATAATAAATGTAAATATTAAAAGTAAAACATAAATACTGTCATTAATTTAAATATTTGGTTATACATATTGTTTTGTTTTGCGTTACCATGGCATTTGTTTTGGTAAAAGGAATGAGAGGATTTGGTCCCGTAAGTGCAAAAGATCCGAAAGTCGAGTGTATTTTCATCTGCCATATTGTATCCGCCATTTTGAATTTTTAAATTTAAACTTCATATTCGTAATCAGCGATCCCTAAATCCTCCGAGAAGTCAGTTTCAGATGTTTTAAATCAAGTTTTGAATATTGATGATGCATCTGCTATTTATCAAGTATTTTGCTCTGATTTTTTTGCCATTTTGGATCCGCCATCTTGAATTTTTAAGTTGTCAAGTACACAATTCGAGAGTACAACTATTTTATCCACCTATAGCATACATGAGACCCGCCAAAAAATTCTTATTGATGTGAAAAGCGTGTTTCAAAAAAAAAATTCTACGATTTTTTCAGTATTTTTTCCATTTTGGGCGCCATATTGGTTTCCCTGTTTGTCAAAATGCTTTTTTGACCCCGGATTCTGAAAGAGCGGACCTCAATACCCCCTAGTACCGAAGGGTTCTTAACCCTTTAACGTCCAGCGGTACATATGCTGTACCATAAAGAATAAAAAAACCTATCTTCAAATAGGGTTAATATATTTAATTACAAAATGATATCTAGGGGTTTTCGAGGTCGCTGATTGCGAATCTGATGTCGGATTTTGAAATTTTAAAATGGTAAATCCAATATGGCGGATAGAAAAATTTAAAATTTGATGGATTTTTATGAAACTTTGTCTTTAGGGGTTTTCGAGGTCGCTGATTACGAATCTGATGTCAGATTTTGAAAATTAAAAATGGCGGATCCAATATGGCGGACGAAAATTTACAATTCGATGAATTTTCATGGAACTTGGTATCTAGGCATTTTCGAGGTCGCTGATTGCGAATCTGATGTCGGATTTTGAAATTTTAAAATGGTAAATCCAATATGGCGGATAGAAAAATTTAAAATTTGATGGATTTTTATGAAACTTAGTATGTAGAGGTTTTCGAGGTCGCTCATTATGAATCTAATGTCAGATTTTTAAAATTCAAAATGGCGGATCCAATACGGCGGACGAAAATTTAAAATTAGATGGATTTTCATGGAACTTGGTATCTAGGGGTTTTCGAGGTCGCTGATTACGAATCTGATGTAGGATTTTGAAAATTAAAAACGGCAAATCCAATATGGCGGACCGAGAATTTTAAATTCATGAATTTATATGGAGCTTTGAATCTAGGGGTTTTCGATGTCACTGATTACGAATTAGATGTCATATTTTCAATATTCAAAATGTCGCATTTAAAGATAATGGATAAATTTTAGAAACTGTATTAGGTCTTTAATAATTTTTAAATACGAAACCAACTTACACTTTGCGTGACCCAGAACTAACGACGTGGACTTAGTAAGCCACTAGTTGCAAGCTACATTGGATTTATAATCAGCTACCACAAAAACCCCTACATACCAAGTTTCATAAAAATCCAACGAATTTTAAATTTTAGGTCCGCCATATTAGATCCGCCATTTTAAATTTTTAAAATCTGACTTAAGATTCGTAATCAGCGAACCCGAAAACCCCTAGATACCAAGTTCCATGAAAATCCATCGAATTTTAAATTTTCGGTCTGCCATATTGGATCCGCCATTTTGAATTTTTAAAATCTGACTTAAAATTCGTAATCAGCGACCCCGAAAACCCCTAGATACCAAGTTTCATAAAAATTCACCAAATTTTAAAATTCCGGTCCGCTATATTGGATCCGCCATTTTGAATTTTTGAAATCTGACATCAGATTCGTAATCAGGGACCCCGAAAACCCCTAGGTACCAAGTGTCATGAATTTTGAATGGAAAAAAAAATTTGGACGTTAAAGGGTTAAAAAAGTCTAATCATTTAGGATAAAATTTCTTATGATAATATTTTAGACATTTGAGCGTTAATGGGTTATGGTAGATTTAAAGTAGATTTTTGGTAAACTCAAAAAATTGCTATTATTCAATGAAATATTATAAAATAAATTATCGGAAATAATAAAGCAACATTTGTAGATTAAATTTTTGAATTATTTTATGTAAATTAAACAATTATAAATAAATTATTGATATGTAAAACTGACAAAGAAGTAGCATATTTAGTGAATAAAAAAAGAAAAAATTAGAAAAACTTATTTAATTTGACAACAGTAATCATTAAAGCATTTATTTATTACATATTTAGGGCAAATTAAATAATGTTTACTTATTCAATAATTAATGTTTAAAATTGGAGATGACAGTTATACCGCGAGAGTATGTATGTGTGTGTAAAGCGATAATAATATACTACTGATATATCGCCGCGCATTTGTCACGACAGATGGCGGGAATGACATTCGAACTGCTTTCTGTATTATTGCATTCAAAACAAGAAATAAGAAAACCAACTTTTCAAGATGAATTTTATTTAAATTTTTTTTTTTTTTTTTTTTTTTTTTTTTTTTTTTTTCTTAAATGACTTGAGGCTTGGCCAACTGTCAGAACACACACTCTTATATACCAACTTGATTTTGCGTTTCTACAGAACGACTTTGAGGTTAGGAGTACTCGCATTTGCCTGGACCACCCGTCTAAATGGGTTTTCTCGCCAGTGGAGAGGGAAACTGTAGAAAACCTCTCCGAGTACAACCGGTTTATCGACAGTCGAATTCTAATGGTGTGTACCGGACAATAATCGACGGTGCACATCATTATACTTCGACGTCAAACCTCCCGCTCAGATTATCTCACGTGCCGGAAAAATCCCAGGCTAATGGGCGCGAACCAAGTACCCTTGATCCGCCCACCGAGCCAGGCATTTATCCGACCGAGCTAATCTGTCGGTCAATTTTATTTAAATCAATTCTAGAAATTGTATTATTGTATATTGAACTAAACCTTTTTTTAATTTAATCAATTACAAAGACAATTCTTAACGTATGTTCGGTAGAATATAAAAAATAAAAAAGCAGAAAATAAATAATTATACTAAGAAAGATAAAATAGGCAATTTTTCCCGTTTTTTTTAAATAATTAGAAAACTTAATTTTTAGACCAATTAAAATAAGATTCTAACTCCTCCTACTTTAAGAAAGCAATTTTTTATTCGTTGGTTCAACAGTACAAAAAGGGAGTAAATATTTAATTTTTAAAGAGTTACATTTAGTCTTAAGCCATTAAGAAAAAAAATACTTCTTGCCAATTAAAATAAGCTCCTCCTATTTTCAAAGTGCAATTTTTTATTTGTTAGTTAAGTTAAAGAAAATGGAGAAAAAATTAATATTTAAATTTAAAACATATAATTCCAACCCCTAAAAAGAAAAAATGGATGTTCTAGACCAATTAAAATAAAATTTAAACTCCTCCTTCTTAAAGAAACCTATTTTTCTAATTGTCGGTTGAGCTAAACAAAATGGAGAAAAATTAATATTTAAATTTAAAATATAGGGGAGTGTCTCCAGTTGTGAGACACCTCCAGTTGTGAGACAGTCAATTTTTTTAACATGCAATATTAAAAAGCCGATTGGTTTATATAAAAACATTTCTTTTTAAATGAGCCAACTTTTACGTGTGCGCCGATGCCGATATATTAATTATTTGTATTAGATCCCAACTCTGTGTGTGAGGATCGACTAAAAAGCGTTTTTTCATAAATGCAAAGTACTTTTTTTCTAAGTTAATTAATTGGAAAAAGTAAATGTAATGCATTTTCTTTTAGTATTTTCCTTATATTTTGTGATGCAATATTGCATTGCTGCAATCTACGGTTGAAAATAATTTAATTTTCCTTTTTCAAAATAGCGCCAATTTCTGGGTGTGATACACAGCATATCACCAGTTGTGAGACGGTATCGACACCCATCTGGGCAGCATAAAAAATACGACTTTGCAGGCATACTATTTAAATGTTGTTTTGATTTTTTTTCTAGTATTTTTGGGCATGTCAAGTGGAAGAAAGTCAATTGATTCAGCAGAAATCAATTTTAATGCTCTTGTTAAAGCTATTAAATTGTGTTTATTTGATAATTGATAGTCATATTTTGTCGAATAAATATTATTATTTAGTATATAATAATATATATTATCAATATATTTAACTATTTATTCTAAACATAACTTTGTATGACAAACTTTATAAATTTTAGCAATTTTTTAAAAGCGTCTTAAACTGGTCATTTTTTTCTCAAAAAAGCGATGTGCTCGGAAAATGTATCGTAAAATTTTTTGAGTTCATCGAAACACTACACTTTCTTTTCATAAAAGTTGCGTATTTCTGTTACCTTTCGAACGGTGTATTTTATTTACAATTTCGTTTACCCGTTTACAATTTACGGGTCAAAAATAAAACCCGTCTCACAATTGGAGAATCTCCCCTACCAGTCCAACCCCCAAAAGAAAAAATGGATGTTCTAGACCAATTAAAATAAAATTTAAACTCCTCCTTCTTAAAAAAACCCTATTTTTCTACTTCGACGCCTCCCGTTCATAAAATGCTTATTGAAATGACAAAACAACAACAACAATTAAACAAGTTGTAAATCCAGATGTTCATTACATGAACATTTTGCTTCCTCTTTACGATCAGCAAAAAAAATTTGCTTCCTCGTGGAGGAAGCATTAACAATAAGAATATTTAATTTTTAAATAACTTTTAATACAATTTAACATTTATAAAATAAAGTGCATTCGTCTTAATAGAAAGAATAAAATTTTCTTAAACAGTAATATGAATCTAAATAAATAAAAAAAATTTTAGTAAAAAAGTGAATTTTTCAAATTTGATTGTAATTAATTCTATATTTTTCAATAGATTATATACTTTATATACATCAATCGATTCGTCTTGATGCAAAGAATAAGATTTTTGATTTATTTTTCAATAAATAATAACATTTTATTGTACAGCAACATGATTTTTAAGAAAAAATGAATTTCTATTAAAAGTGCAAATTTTTTGTCTATAATTGGTTTTAATTCTATAAATTAAAATACAATATATACTTTATATATACCAATCGATCCGTCTTGGTGCAAAGAATAAGATTTTAGAAACAAATGAGTAAGATTTTCTTATATGTCAACATAATTTTGCGGAAAGAACTCATTTTTTGATAAAAACGCGAATTTTTCAGCTTTAATTGTGATTAACTCTGCAAATTCTCATACAATTTATACTTTTTATATACCAATCGATTCGTCTTGATGCAAAGAATAAGATTTTATTATTTATTAACGTCAATAACCAACTTAAAAAAAAATTTTTGAAAAAAAATTTTTTTTAGAAAAAAGTCAAAAAAAAATTTTTTTTTGAGAATTTTTTAAAGTCTATCAATCCATTTCGAGATATTTTTAGGATAAACATACCTGGTAAATTTTAGCCAAATTCGTTAAAACCTCTTTGAGTTATCGTGTTCACAAAAATCGGGATCCACACACACACACACACACATACACACACACATACACACACACATACATACATCCGGACAATTGTTCAGGGTCTTATATAACATAGTCCCATATAGAAGAAAATTTGTTAAAAGGATTTTTAAAAATTTTGTAAATTAAACGACTACAAAGCTTCCTCACGAGGAAGCAAAAAGATTAATCCGTGTTTGATATATTATTAAAAATGTGAAGCCGTGTTTCGACCGATTGATGCATTGAAATTAAACTCTGACAACTCGATTCTGTCTTCGCGCGGTTGCAAATAAGAGAAAAAGCAGGGATGACTTCATGCGGGAGAACGATGAACTTTCGAGTTTCTTTATATTACTTGTGAAACATCATTATTTATTATTCCCCAGCATAAATCCGTTCCTGTTTTCTCTCCCATTCGCAGCCACGCAAAGCAAGAATCGAGTCGTCACAGTTAAATTCCAATGCAACAATCGTCGAAACTCGGCTTCACATTTTTAACCCTCCTGCGCATAAAGCCGAGTATACTCGTCCAAACTAAACCGTTACCGTATGCATGAGGGCGAGTATACTCGTCCAAACATATTTGTTAATAACTTTTGTTTAAATAAATATTAAGACATCGGACAAGTTGCAAATTTCTTTCAATGAACAAACGAAGCTATTTGAATTATTTAGCACACTATATATTATTTATTTAACAATAAATATTGCATATAAAATGTTTAAACAAACTGAAAAATTTCTGTTTTATAAATTAATGTTTGTTTATCGGATTTTCCTAAAATTGTCCATCAAAGGGTTTTTGGCTGCGCTGATTACGAATTTAACCTCAAAATTCAAAAATTCAAAATGGCGAATCCAATATGTCGGACAATTATATTTTTTAAAAGTGGACTTTAAAAAAAATATATAGAATTTTACCAAAACTTATTATTAAAGGGTTTTAGAGGTCGCTGCTTACAAACATGGAGTCAAAATGACAAAATTCAAATGGCGGATTCAATATGGCTGATGACAATTTTGAAAAAGTTTTCTAATCGTCCCGTCTATTGCAATCTAGGTGTTTTTGAGGTCGATAATTACGAATCTAAAGTCAAAAATTCAAAATTCAAAAAATCCAAAATGGCGGACCCAATATGGCGGACGACAATTTTTAAAAAGTTTTGTAATCGTCCCGTCTATCTCTATCTAGGGGTTTTTGAGGTCACTGATTACGAATCCGAGGTCAGAATTCCAAAATTGAAAATGGCGAATCCAATATGGCGGATAATAATTAAAAAAAATTAATCCGACCCTCTATCGCTATCTAGGGGTTTTCGGGGTCGCTGATTACGAATTCGATATCAGATTTTGAAAATTTAAAATGGTGGTTCCAATATGGCGGACAACATTTCCTAAAATTCATCGGATTCACTTGAAACTTGTTACTCAGGAATTTTCGCGGTCGCTGACTACGAATCCGATATCAGATTTTGAAAATTCAAAATGGCGGATCTAATATAGCGAACATGAAAATTAAAAATCGACTGAATTGACTTGAAACTTGTTACTCAGGGGTTTTCGGGGTTTCTGATTACGAATCCGATATCAGATTTTGAAAATTAAAAATGGTGGTTCCAATATGGCTGACAACATTTCCTAAAATTCATCGGATTCACTTGAAACTTTTTACTCGGGGGTTTTCAGGGTCGCTGATGACGATACCGATTGCAGATTTTAAAAATTCAAAATGGCGGATCCAATATAGAGAACGAAATTTGCTAAAATTCATCGGATTTACTTAAAACTTTTTACTCGGGGGTTTTTGAGGTCGCTGATTACGAATCCGATTTCAGATTTAGAAAATGCATAATAGCGGATTCAATGTGGCGAATGAAATTTTCTAAAATTTGTCGGATTCATTTGAAACTCGTTACTAGAGTGTTTTCGCTGATTACGAAAATATGCAGTCGGATTTTACACTCCTTTATTTATTTTGTTTTTTTTTAATTTTTTCTGTTTGTTCTCATATTGGATCCGCCATTTTCAAAACCGATATTACATTTTTAATCTACGCCATCAATAAATCCCAAGTAACAACTTTTAAGTAAATCTGATAAATTTTTTAAAATGGCGCTAGCTATATTCGAAACGCCACATTGTATTTTAAAAATCGTATGCAGGCTTCGAAGTGACACACTTTTCCACTTTTTTGACACTTTTTTTGGTCAAGCCTACTTTTTGCTACTTATTCTGGCAAAAAGCTACTAAATGCTACTTTTTTCCAAAAAATGTAAAAAAAATTTACAGAATTCAAGAATTTTAGTTTTTTTGGTGAATTTCGTAGATTTCGAAAAACCCGCCAAATGAATTAAATTTATTATTGGACGCGTGATTATAATATATTATAATAATTACTAATAGTGGATGTTTATTAAATTACAAATTTTTAACGTTTCGAATTTTTCGTATCTAATTTTATTATTCTTTAAGCTTCTTAAAAAAATTAAAAACTAAATTTTTCATTTTTCACTATATAATTTAATAGTAATACCTTTTTTGACTTTATAAAAGTTTCATCAAGTATAGAAAAAATCAATTAAGAATGAAAACTTAATTCTTTTGGTTACATAAATTGTTTGATTAAAAATCCAAAATAATATTTATTTAACGTGATTATTTATTATATTATGTTTACAAACTTTATGTCAAATTTAAAAATATTAATTGTATTTTCAATAATACAGTGTTTTAAGTCGGTTGTTCAATAATAAAAAATCATTTATAAAGATTTAAGATCTATCTAGAAAAAAAATTATAATTTTTTTTATTGGAATTAAATTGCTCATAATTTATTATTGTACAAAATTATGGCTATGTGGATTCTAAAATTTAAAAAATTTATATGACTAAAAACAATCCATTTTTTTCATTTTGATATCTGTTATTAGTAAATTACTAAAAAATGTTTACGTTTCATTTTTAAAAATTAGATGGCTGATAAAAAGTTATTGATAGTTTTTTAAAAAATAATAAGGAGAAAGAAGGTGTCAATTTAACTTCTCAAAATTATGAGTCTGCTATTAAAAAACAAATTCTTATGAAAGATCTCATTTCAGTATTATTAACAATTACATTTCATTATGTAAATAAAACTTTCCAATGTAAAATATCGACAAAAAAGCTATTATATTTTCATGTTTTATGTTTATAAATCAAAATTTAAAAAAAATTTTGTGAATTCCTATTTTTAGTATTTTTTTCTTTCAATTTTTTGGACAACAACATATATTCACTTAATTTTCTTACTTAAAAAACTTATTTTACTTCATTTTTAATATGCTACTTTTTTCAATTTAGAGGACACTTTTTTCTTCCAAAATGCTACTTTTTCACACTTTTTTTGACCTGCTACTAGACTTCGAAGCCTGCTTATGCTAGATTGGTAATTAGCGACCCTGAAAACCCCCGAGTAACGAGTTTCAAGTGAATCCGATGAATTTTAGACTTAAATAAATAAATAAATAAATTTTAGAGAATGTCTTTCGCCATATTGGATCCGCCATTTTAAATTTTCATAATCTGATATCAAATTTGTAATCAGCGACCCCGAAAACCCCTGAGTAACAAGTTTCAAGTGAATTTGATGAATTTTTAAAAATGTCTGCCATATTGGATCTGCCATTTTGAATTTTCAAAATCTGATATCGGATTCGTAGTCAGCGACCCCAAAAACCCCTGAGTAACAAGTTTCAAGTGAATCCGATGAATTTTTGAAAATGTCCACTATATTGGATCCGCCATTTTGAATTTTCAAAATCTGATATCGGATTCGTAATCAGCGACCCGGAAAACCCCTGAGTAACAAGTTTCAAGTGAATTCAGTCGATTTTTAATTTTCATGTCTGCCATATTGGATCCGCCATTTTGAATTTTCAAACTCTGATATCGGATTCGTAATCAGCGACTTCAAATACAATAGTATGCTCGTTTGCGCAAATTTTAGTTTTTTAAAAAGTTGTCGGCATTTTGAGCCCACTTATGAGATTTTGGTCTTGACTGCGAAGGGGTTAATTAAGTTTAATTTTGTATCTAAATATTTTAAATTTAAAATAAAAAAAAGTTTGTTATGTGGGGCAAAGGCAATATTGAACATAATTTGGTTAAAAACGATTGAATATTTAAATTTTCTATGTATTAATTCACAATATAAGGTTAGAATCACTAAAAGTTATTTATTTTTTATTTGAATACTTTAATTCTTTTAATAATATGTTGTTAACCTTATGTTTCGTAAATATTATACTAATAAATATCACTTGTTAATTTTTTACGGCTTATAAATGCTTTCTTTTAGAAATATAAGCGAAAACGTCGCTGCCCCAGCGTGTGGGGCAAAGGCATTTTTTGCATTGTTTTTAAATTTCAATAAATAATGTTATTTATAATTTTAATATACTAAATAACAACTATTAAAATTTCTTGTTGATTAGTTTTAGAATAATGAAAAGCAAAGACCACATAAATTAATTGCTTAATTTAAAAAATATACATCAATAAATGTAAACCTAGCGCCTTTGCGCCACTCTCCCCTACTATAAAATTATTGGTATAAAATATAAAAATATCTCTATCGAAAAATTAGTGGCACGCTTCAGAAATTTTGAGCCTACATTTATTATTATAATCATAATAATGAAAAGAACAAAAATTATAATTTATTTTTAAAAAATAATTTGTTTATATTATTTAAATGTTTATAAATATTTTCAAAAAATTTTCAAGTTTTTACAATATTTCTTCAAATTTTTCAAATTTCGCAGATTGATTTAATATTCTTCAGATTTGAAGAAAAGTCTTCCAATCTGGCAACACTGCTTTCTATTATATTTCAATCTCCAAACATGACATTTAATTCACACTCAACAGTGCATAGTCACTTTTAACCTAATGAAATATTACTCTATAAATGCTTTTTATAAACTGCGAGAGAAACATTTTTCAAAATAGGAGAATGAACTCAAAGAAATAGGAAATAATATTGTCTTCTATGATTTTCACTTTCAACATAATAATTTATATATTTTTCTATTATTCTTTAAACAATCTAAAAATAGAATGAAAAAATATTTTGACCTCTATAAACGAAAATTTAAAAAAAAATTTTAATTATATTTTTTCTTAACCTCTTTTTAAATTATATGTAAGAATATAATATCTGTGACAGGGACAGTTAAAAGGGACCTACGGTCCGAAAAAGAGATTTCGAGAAAATCGACTTTGAAGTTTACCAAGTTGCTTTTTCGCACTGTTTTTTGTCAATGTACCTAACTTTGAAGTGAAATTGTGAAAAAACTAATGCAGCTAGGAAGATGCGGTTTAATGCATTGGAAAAAGCTGCCCGTTTACTACTCAACTGTCCCTGTCACATTTAATGACATTTTTTTTAAAAAGAAATTTAACAGTAATAAAAAAATGTTTTTCGACAGTCTAAATGTATTTTATATAAAAAATGTCATCTTCGAGTCTTTATTTTTAATAGAGGAAGTCATGCAAGTTCATGATATGCTTCATTATATTACAAGTTTTATTTTTTAAATTGTTTTCAAATTATGGCACATAGAAATTTACATGATGTCTGTTTTCGGCACTCGCCACAAGTTATCGGTTCTCCAATTATCAATAACATTCTGTTAGATCTAACTAATCACCATAAACCTGGAGTTAACTCGGGGCGGGTGCCGAAAACAGTCAGAAGCACAAAACTATAGGTTATGTTTGTATTTTTTTAAAAAGAGGATCAATCGCTGATATTTCAGTTTTTACTACACCTAAAATAATAAGTAAAAACTAATTTTAATTTAACATAATTAAACAAAAACTTTTAGTTGAGGTAAAAATAAAACAAATAAAACTTTAAAATGATTTTCTTTTTAGAAACCTTTTTTTAAAGCGCGTCACTTATTGTCAAAGATAATACAATTTTTTGTTACTGTTGCAAATTATTATTAAGAGAACAAATAATATTTTATAACAATAGACAATATTATTTTAGCTCCATGTAAAATGTTATACTTTAAAAAGATACATATATGAAAAATACTTTAAACTGAAATAATAATTTTAAATAGCTCACAAAATTTTAATAACGTATTGCTTTTTAAAGTATAATTTAATAATGGTTACTATTTTAGGTAATAAATTCCCATTAACAATTGAACTTACCACACTGAAGTCTTAGAATCCTATATGAAATCGAGTTATTTAAACAATATTTTTCATTTTATACAAATTGTGTGATGACAAGTTGAATTCCATGTAATTTCGAATATAAAAAAATTGAATACATTAACCTAAAAATAAATAAAATTTTTAAATATTATTTCTAAAGACGCTTGATGCTACCGTCTAATTGACAGGATATAAGTAAATTCTATTATACAATATATAAGTATATTCTAATTGAGGTTATGTATTGTGTCACCGATTTTTCACTAGTTAAGAATAACTGTAGCAAAAGTTAATTTTTTTGACAAATTTGTCGATTGCTGAAATCTTTGTATAAATTATTAAAATTTTCAGTTATGTATCATTAATCGTAGAATTTAATAAAAAAATTGGAAAATTACTAAAAAATTTAGATTACTAAATAGAAAAATTTTATTATTCTAACTAAATATATAATTTAATGTATCATGATGAATAAATACCTTTTTTCTATTCTTTATCGAGAAACAAATACGAATTCAATACAAAATAATATTCTTTTCTAGATTCTAATAAGAAGATAGTCATTCCATCAGGGGGTGAAAAAGTCAGCTTAAATAAAACTATACCAACAAAACCAGTTCCTCGTTCAGCAGGTACTGAACAACAAATGATGCAGAGTGCCTGTGGTAAGATATAATATTAAATATTCACAGCATAAAAGCGATTACAATTTGTAAAAAATGACATAAGGAAAAGTACTTAAAGTATTCTTATATTGAACAGTATACAGCTAAAATGATTTAACACTGGTTACTCAGTGATTTTTAAAAAGTCTGCAAATAATATACATTCATAATTGCAGCATTAAGAATTTGATTAACTTTTAAATTTGTATTTACGAATACGTTTCAGATAAGAGTGTCGAGTTGAGTGAACCAGACCTTATCTCAGTGGTCGATATATTATGTTTCCTAAACAACTTTTATTTCAATTTTATTTTTTTTAATTTTTTGTTTTAAATAATAATCAAAATAAAAAAATTAATTTACTGGTTCAATCGACTAGTGTTTTAATCCAAAGATCGTTTTGAAAATTTGAAACTTTTAAACTATTTTGATTTGGTATGTTTAACATTTGAACTAAATAATTCGAGTTAACTTAGATTGAAAAGATTTAAATGTTTTACACTCGAGTTGCACAGCTCAAATCGGTTTGTATAGTTATTTTTTAAAAGTCTGCATATAATATACGTACATACAATATCTAGAATGTAATTTGGTTATCATTTAAAGGTTTAACTATTAATATCTTTCAGATCAGAGTGGTGAATTAAGTGAACCAAATGATGTAAATTCCGCATCTGTACAATCAAATAGACCATCCATGTCTTCAGTTGAACATCAAACGAAGCAGACTACTCCTGGTAAGATATAATTTTAAATATTTATCTTTAAAAGAGTTCATTGTCTCAAAGAACTGAAGAGCGCTTACAGTATTGTTATCTCGGAAAGACAAATAAAATCATCTAAATCTGCTTACCTTGTTACCCTTAAAAATTCTGCAAATATGCGTACAATATATAGAATAGAATTTGCTTATCATTTAAATGTTTTTTTCTAATAATATGTTTTAGTTCAAACTGATAAGTTGAATGAACCAGATGACATCAATTTCGCAGCCTCTGGTAAGATGTAATTTGAAATATTTATCTTTAAAACATCTGATTGTCCAAAAAACGGAAGAATACTAGCATTATTGTTACCTCTAACAGTACAGCTAAAATTTTCTAAAGCTGTGGTTACTTAGTTATTCTTAAAAATCCTGCAAATAATATGCGTACAATATCTAGAATTTAATTTGGTTATCATTTTAAGGTTTCTTTCTATTAATATATTACAGATCAGAGTGATTGTTACCGCAGCTTTACAATCAAATAGGCCATCAATGTCTTCAGAAACTGTTGAACGCAGAACGAAGCAGAGTGCATTTGGTGAGATATAATTTTAAAATATTTATTATTTAAGCAGGTGATTCTCAAAGAAAACCTACTAAAGGATACTTGTAGTATTAATGTATTGATAAGTACAGCGAAAATCAATTTTAACTGTTGAGAATAGCAGGTTGACTGAGAAACCAAGTCGATAGAAAAAAAGAAGACTTTCTTGGTTAATCCGAAAATCATTATATTCCCGAATATACTTTTTTTAATCATTTTAAAAAGTCGGTTTAGAAAATTTGAGTTTCTAAAAAAATAAAATAATAAATCTAACCGAAAAATAAAAAAGTTAATTTTAAATTTATAAATGTTAACTAGTAAATGTTATGCGCTCGGAACGTAATATTCATTTTATTGTTATTATGAAAATTACAAAATTTTTTATTTTTAAATAAAAATTTTTGAATAATTGCAAATTCAAACTTTAAAAAAATTTAATTATTGACAAATTCACTAATTAATTATTCTTGTTTATTAGTTTAAAAAATTTTTAAAACATAATTCGCAAGAATTCAATTATTTTTGAAAATAGTAAAAATTTTTGCAAAAATTAAATTATTTTTTATACTATTATTATAAAATTTTATGAAAGAATTCAATTTTTTTATTTTTTCAAATATTTGTCGAAAAAATTAAATTATTTTCTAAAATGTTGATAAATTCTTCTAATGAATTCATTTATATTTAT
This sequence comes from Leptopilina heterotoma, assembly GCF_015476425.1. NCBI lineage: Eukaryota > Metazoa > Arthropoda > Insecta > Hymenoptera > Figitidae > Leptopilina > Leptopilina heterotoma. Next base: position 465,651 of record NW_025111108.1, read on the forward strand.
TAATTGTAAAATTCGTTAGAAAAGTTCAGTTATTTGAAAAGAATTCCAGTAAAGAATTCAATTTTTTTTAGTTTGTTATAAAATTTATTAAAAGAATTTAATTATTTTCTAAAATTTTAATAAAATTCAACAATTAAATATTTAATTTTAATTATTAACAAAACCGATTATTTCAGAAACTTGAAAAAAATTCTTAATAATATTCAATTATTTTCAAACTGTTTAATTATAATTAATAAAGAAACTACATTATTAAAAAAAATTAATATTCTTAAAAAAAATGTATTTAGAAGTTTCAAAAATTTTACCAAAATTCTTCGCGAGTATTCAATTATTTTCTTAACCTATTAACGCCCAAATGTCCAAAATTTTTGACTGAATTTCAAGGTAAGAATTTTTATCCTAAATGATTAGACTTTTAAAAACCCTTTAGTACTAGGGGGTATTGAGGTCCGCTCTTTCAGAATCCGGGGTCAAAAAAGCATTTCGACCATCAGGGAAACCAATATGGCGCCCAAAATAGAGAAAATACCGAAAAAATCGTAAGGTTTTTTTTTGAAACACGCTTTTCACATCAATAAGATTTTTTTGAGCAAGTCTCATGTATGATATAGGTGGATAAAATAGTTGTACTTTCGAACTGTGTACTTGACAACAAGAAAATTCAAGATGGCGGATCCAAAATGGCAGAAGAATCAGAGCAAAATACTTGATAAATAGCAAATGCATCATCAATATTCAAAACTTGATTTAAATCATATGAAAATTACTTTTTGGGGGTTTTCGGGGTCGCTGATTACGAATATGAAGTTTAATTTTAAGAATTCAAAATGGCGGTTCCAATATGGCGGATAAAAATTTTTGAAAATTAATAAAATTGCATGAAATTACTCACTCGGGGGTTTTTGGGGTTGCAGATTACGAATATAAAGTTCAATTTTTAAAATTCAAAATGGCGGATCCAATATGGCGGAAATTTTTTTTTTAAAATAGATGAAATTACTCACTTGGGGTTTTCGGGGTCGCTGATTACGAATATGAAGTTTAATTTTAAAAATTCAAAATGGCTGTAATGATTTAAAGTTGAATTAATAATTTAATTAATTAACAATAAAATAATTTAAAGGAATGTTACACAGTACTAGCTGACACCTTTAAATCTGTTTGGTAGTAGATCCCCTCCTTCCTACTTATTGTTCAAGTAGTGAGGTGAGAATCTCTACTTTTTTTATTAGTGGAATTTTTAGGAAATTAGAATTTGATTTGTGGATAACAATAAAATTAAACAAATAATTTACAAATAATGATAATATATTATAACCATTAAGCCCTAATACAGTTATCTAAATTTCCCTTATTTACTTTAATTTAAATATTCCAATGTTTATTCTCTTTAAGTGTGTGATTCTACACAAGATCCATATTTTGATGTATGATGTGTTTTTATGCATGTATTTTATTTTAGTGTGTAAAACAACTTAGCTCACCTTTGTTATATGTGTATATATATTTCCTTTTTTATTTTATTTCCTTTAGTTAGTATTCTCTATTTTGTAACATGTTCGCACTTTATTTATTATTTCACTTTTCATTTCTTATTTTATTTTCACTTTATTTTATTTACCTTTTATTTGTTCACTTATTTAATATCTTTTTGTTACGGTCTATTATTCAGACCTGCAGTTTAATTAAACAACAAGAGCTTCGTACTATAGCCCTAACTCTCCGTCTTGGTCACGCCGAGACACACGGGCAAATGCCCAGATTTCCCTGTGTCAATCGATTTTATTAATCGACATTACAGTAGTGAAATCATACTTTAGTTTATTGCACCTGCTCGTTGCCAGGCGCTTTTCTGCAAGCTTGCAGTTTTAGGCAGTGGTGTGATCATGGTTCATTAACCTAGACACACCACTCCTTAAGTTTCACAATACATTGGTATCTGAAGCCTCATTCTTTTAATTAAAGTTAAATTCTCATTCTTTTTCAATATAAATTTATAAAAATGTGAAATATAATAAACTGCAATGATTGAGAGAGATATTATATTGTATTCATATTTAAACTCTTTTCAACTAAGATTATAACGAATAGATGAACTAAGTATATTTTGTTAATATTTTCTTGTAAATATTATATTTGTATTTTGTTATCACGAAGGGATAAATCGTGACGAAGTCCGTTCGTCACAAATGCCCCCCTTCTAATAGGCTGACGTCTTTTGTCAGCTGCGGAAAAGCGTTATCGAAGATTCTCTTCTGAAATTTATAGAATAGATATTACTCTTTCGAGGTTTACAAAAGTCGTGTTCGTGTTATATTTTTTTTTACAAAAGTTGATCCCGGAAAATAATTAATTTAAACTTTTATCAAAAGTAAGCTAACTAAATTAAATACATTTTCATTTATAGAACATGTTAAGAAAGGGATTTCACATAAAGAATGCCTAAGTTCGTTGTTTAAAGTGTTTTCTGGTTCAAATGTTTTTGTTTTATCGTTGATAAAGATATTTATGTAGGTTATTTTGTTTTTAGTTTAATTATATAATTTTAAAAGAATTTTGTCGAATTTTATTTTAATCGCTGACAATGTCTTTCACTTGTATCATATGTGTAACGTAATTATGACTACATCAATTGTATTGTATGTGTTTGTTACAATGAAAAAATAATCCTTTTTTTGCTTTATTTTTGAAAAGAGAAGAAAAAAATTGTGACGACAATTATGTTGTCATGCCCCCCTTCTAATTAGGCTGACGTCCCTTGGCAGCCATTTCTAAATGATTCTTTTCTTTTCTTTACAATTTTTGTAAATTCTTTCCTCGTTTTAAAGATTTATACTCCAAATAAGTGTGAATTATTGTTTTGAGTTATAGTATAGTTTCAAGTTTAGTTTACATTAAAAGCAAAAAAACTAGTTTTTGGTAGATTTACACATTAACTTTGTATATAGTCCAATTTATTTTATTGCTGCTATAAAAATTATGTTTTTAATAGTTTTGTTGGTTTGCATATAATCCATATATTTATTAAAACGTATTTTAAGATCTAGTGTGGTAAAAAAATGCTTTATCTCTATTTTTTAACTTGTCTTCCAACGACATTACGAAAAAAAAATAAACAGAATCTTAATTGTTTATATTTCACTTGAATTCTTACCAACCTAGATATTTGCTTACATCAGGATATGTAACTTTCCTAAATTTTTATATATTTTTGTTCAATTACAATGGTAACGTTTATAATTAATTTTAATGTATTTCGTAAATTATGAAGTCTACATAAATTCTTGTATACAATTTTATTTTTAAGATTGATATTCATTTCGCATGAAAAATACATAAAACATGTTTGCTTTTAATAATTTGAAAAACATAGTTCCATGCTTTCATGGTGTAGAAAATTGAATTTATCATAACAAATTGTTCTTGGTAAAAATTAGTAATTATAACATTTTTTTTTAAAACGAAGATAACAAGTAATTTTTTCATTTCAATCTTAATTTTTCACAATGTCTTTATGAACAAGTTTTGCATAAGTTGCAGAATACTTTTATTACACAATAATAAGATAAAAATTTTGTTTAAAAATAATACTTTCGTAGCTTTAAATATTGTGAATTTTTCATATTTTCTCGAAAAAGTTCTGTTAAAAATTTTTTTTTTATAATAATAAAGTATTCTTTTTATCTTTGAAAATTTTAATTATCATAATACATGGTAAAAAGAATAGATTATGGTTTTTTTGAAAAAAAATGTCTTTTAAACTATATAATTTTTTTATCTTCGAAATAAACAGTTTGAGTCATTATTAAGAAAAAAATGACAAACACAAGCAGATTTTGTGAATGTGTTATAGTTCGTTTAAAAGACGTGCAGAATATAAAGAAAAAATGTTTATTTATTATATAACACTGTTTCTTTATTAGTTTTTTTTATAGTAAAAATTTAAAATTCTGATTCTTTTATTTCATTATTTAACATAATTTTGGTCAAGTTGTTTTGAGAATGAAAAATTTTCAGATTATTTTTATGTTCATCCATTTTTAAATTTTATTTTTATCAATTAAATGTAGTGTTTTTTGTATTCAGATTTTTCATTTTTTAAAAATTACTTTGCAAGTTTATTTTAGAAATAGTGTAAAATTTTTTTTTAAATAAAGAAAGTGTAAAGCATAACCATTCTTTTTCAATAATCTTTTATAAAAAATGCTGTTTACCATATTTAATATTTTTTTCTTTTTTTTTAAAAAAAAGGGAAACTGCATTTTTCAAAAATTACTGTTTATAATATATTTTTCTTTAATTGTCTTTCCACATGTATGTTTCATTTTATTTCTTAAAGTTTTTTTTTCAGTAAAAAAACATTAAAAATAGCTTTACATTTTCTACGATAAATTATTATTTTTAATCTTTTCAAGGTGTTTTTAGATTAATTTTTATAATTTAATAATGTTAAGTATGTTAATTTGTATTAGTGTTATTGTTGTTACAATAGTTTCATTTATGCTCTAACTTTAAAGCATTCCCTTTAATGTTATTTAGTGCAACTTGTCTTTGAAGGAGTTAAGAAAAAAATAGTCGCAGATAGTAGAAGTATTTAAAGCGAATTTTAATTTGAAATTTCATGTAATTTGATCAGAGCATTAATGAAACGTAATTATTTTTCTTTGAGGTATTTCAGCGAATAATATTCTTTGTTTAATCATTATGGTACTTGTAATTATTAAATATTATTCGTTTATAAATGTAGTTAATTTGGTTAATATTAATAAAACTATATACAATTCTAGTATTATAAAAAATAAAAAGTTAGAACATACAAGATTTCATTTTTGAAATTTGTTTAAAAAAAATTTTTTTTTTTTATATTTTAATGGTTTTTTTTATGATGATAAATTTAAATTATTATTATAGCGTATCCCATTAGTTTAAGTTTATTATTTATATTCAAAGCATTAACTAGGCTCATGTTTTTTTATGTGTTAGTTTTTGAATCTTTTTTAAATGAATTATAAATAACTTTTTTTTTTTTTTCACTAAATTAGTGAGCGAAATTATTTTCATAGAGTTGTTTGTCTCTATTTAACATTTTATTTTTACTGTTAAAAATATTTTGACTTTTTTTTTTACTCTACGTGAGAATAAAATAGTATAGTATAGTACGGTATACTGCAATAGAAAATAAATGTCAAACCCAATTAATTTATATTACAATTAGTGTATGAGATTTGTAAGGAATAAGTAAGATTAATATTTTACCCAAGAAAATTGTTCAATATGTTACATGCTTAAACTACTATGACTCTCCCGCTTGATTTTGACTATGTTTAACCTATTCCTAACCTCTCCGAGTTATCTTTTGTTACTAATTTCCTCCACGTTTTATCCTGTAGTTTTTCGATTTCTTCAAGGTGAGGCGTATTTGACTTGCGTTTCGAATTTCCTTTGAGGTTAAATCCTTGCTCTTTAACTAGATGAACCCCTTTTTCTTTAACTAATTTTCGCAATATTGTCCGTATTTTTAAAGTGAGAAGTTTTCTTTTTGATTTTCGTAGTAGACAATTTTTGCTGAGTTGTGGTGTTTAATAACATTACCTCCTTCTTTATTTCTGTGTTTATAGAGTCTGCTTTCATTTTTAAGTTATGTATATCTGTTTTATTTTTTATTTTCTTTTTCTTGTTCGTTTTGAGTAAAATTTTATCGCGAAAGTGTTTATGACGTTCTTCTTCTTCGATTGTTCTTCCACTTCTTTCTTGATCCGGTTTTGTCTCGTTTAGTTCCTTACTAATTTCAGATTTTAAAATATTGTTTTCTTGCTGTGAAATTTCGTCATTATGACCACTATAATTCTTTAATTCACTCGTTTCTTCTGATTTGATTATATTGTTGCTTCTTTCCGTATTTGGCTTTTGTAGAGATTCCTTTTTATTCTCTTTTTCTTCTTTGAACACTTTGCTGACGCAAAAATGAGTTTGATTTTTCGCTACCGGCAAATTGAATCCTCTAGTTGAGTCCCTGCATGTGTCCATCAATTTTTTATTTGTAAGTTCTTCACTAAGGCGAAAATCTTCGTCGTCGAAATTATCTTCTGTGGGGTTCATATATACTGCTATTTGTTCTTCTTCTTCTTCAGGTTTTTGTATTTTTTGAATGGTCTTTTTGTTAATTAATTCTTCGCTTTCGTTTACAACTTGTGACTCACTGGCTGGAGTTGAGACACTATAATTCAATTGTTTTTTGTCCCTAAAATAGTTTTGGTTTGTGAGCGAGTTCTGCAAACACATTGATTGATAAATTTTAGAAAATATTTCGTTAAAGCTCTTATAAGACTCTTTGTAGTTGTCATATCTGTGGTCTCTATGATCATCTCTACTGTAACCATCCTGGATGTTGTTGTACCTTCTGTATCCGGATCCATATCCGTTTCCTTGTTCATAAATACTACATCTCTGCTGTGAATTATTGGAGTTATAGTTATACATGTCAAAATTGCACTTCTTGTAAGAATATTCTCTTTCATAATCACGTGACTGCTTGTTTCTGTTCTGCCTATTTTCTTTGAAATTCTTGTTGTTATTTCGGTAGTTAAATCCATTATAATTATTGCTTCTTTCACTATATTGTTGTCTTTGCTGCTGATTCCATTTTTGTCGTTGGTTCCTTGGTTCATACACGTTATATTGGTTAGTGGATCGATCATGACAACTTCCTTCCATTCTATGATCATTTTGTCTTATGTAGTTGTCATCCTGATATTTACTTCTATCTTTTTTATTTCCATTAACACGATGATGATCCTTTATTTCAAAGTTATATCCCTCTGCTTCCCATCTTTCAATGTGGCCTTCTTGTAACATTACCTCATACAATGTAGACATTTTGCTTCCATATATAATTTGTACGTTTACAATGAATAAGAATTTATTTATTTTAACTTTTCTCAATATAGAATATTTTTCGTGATTTAAAATTTTAATAAAATTCCTAAGTTTTACAAATTTTAATTCAACTTCCGTACTGATTTGAACTTACTAATTTTGTATATTTTCTTTGGTTATTAGTTAAATTTTATTGAGAAAGAAAATAATAATAAAAAATATATATATATATATATATATATATATTTATTTAAAATACACAAAAGTGAATGAGTTGGTTTTAATTGTCTATACAGCAATTCTTTCGATGTTTACTTCCTACTGACCTAGACACTTGAGGTGTAACCTGATATAGTGTCGCGTAACCCAGTTCGTACACCCATCTAATTTCGTATATTGTCTCTGTATATTTTATTTCAATTATTCACTTTTGGTCGAAAAACATCTAAATAACTTCTTATTAATTTATTGTTATTTTCCAAAAAGATTATACTATAAATTCAATTTTTCTGATTTTCTGACTTTAACTACACCGTCATTGTCTAGTAGCTTATTAACTCAAAAAACATATTTTACAAATTACTATTTTTATTTTATCTTCATTGATGCTGTTTTCTTAGACGCAGACCTCTTTTCTTGATTTTATTCTAATTTCAGCCTTCATTTTGCTTTTCGGGTTTCTATTCCTCTTGTTAATTTTGATCTTTTACTTTTTTGTTTTCATTCTATATTACTTACATTAAAATAGTAATTTTCTTTTTATAAAATTTACTCGCGATTTTATTTTTATTAGACCCTTATAGTTTCAAATTCTTTTTTATTTAAAAACATAAAAAGCAGTGTAGTATACTTTTCTTTTTTTTAATGAACGATTTTATTTAACCGAATAAAGTAATTTTTATTTTAAATAGTTGATTTACGCGATTACTTTCTTCGGGTTTTTAATCCCTTCACTTGCCCAAGTGGCTACACACTTCCGGCAAGGTTATGTCAGGGAAATGGGCACGGTTTATTAAAGAAACCAGAGCTTGCCGATGCAAAGGTGGTTACTGTTTCCCTACAGCTCGACTTAGCGAACTACAAAGAACTACTACCCGCACTTTCTCTAAGCATTTTTTTTTTAAATATATTTCTTTTACCTGAAAAAAGTTTGAAATGTATTAGTTGCAATATAAGTTTCATTCATTTTAATTGCTTCCTAGCAAAATTTCTCAAGTAAAAAAGAAATGTTATGTGAGTGTAACTTCTGTTTTTTTTGTGTAACTACAACTTCCAAAAATCCAAAATTCCACTATTGTAAAAGTAAAGGAGAGTAATCCCACCGCTGCCACCAATTGTAATGATTTAAAGTTGAATTAATAATTTAATTAATTAACAATAAAATAATTTAAAGGAATGTTACACAGTACTAGCTGACACCTTTAAATCTGTTTGGTAGTGGATCCCCTCCTTCCTACTTATTGTTCAAGTAGTGAGGTGAGAATCTCTACTTTTTTTATTAGTGGAATTTTTAGGAAATTAGAATTTGATTTGTGGATAACAATAAAATTAAACAAATAATTTACAAATAATGATAATATATTATAACCATTAAGCCCTAATACAGTTATCTAAATTTCCCTTATTTACTTTAATTTAAATATTCCAATGTTTATTTTCTTTAAGTGTGTGATTCTACACAAGATCCATATTTTGATGTATGATGTGTTTTTATGCATGTATTTTATTTTAGTGTGTAAAACAACTTAGCTCACCTTTGTTATATGTGTATATATATTTCCTTTTTTATTTTATTTCCTTTAGTTAGTATTCTCTATTTTGTAACATGTTCGCACTTTATTTATTATTTCACTTTTCATTTCTTATTTTATTTTCACTTTATTTTATTTACCTTTTATTTGTTCACTTATTTAATATCTTTTTGTTACGGTCTATTATTCAGACCTGCAGTTTAATTAAACAACAAGAGCTTCGTACTATAGCCCTAACTCTCCGTCTTGGTCACGCCGAGACACACGGGCAAATGCCCAGATTTCCCTGTGTCAATCGATTTTATTAATCGACATTACAGTAGTGAAATCATACTTTAGTTTATTGCACCTGCTCGTTGCCAGGCGCTTTTCTGCAAGCTTGCAGTTTTAGGCAGTGGTGTGATCATGGTTCATTAACCTAGACACACCACTCCTTAAGTTTCACAATACATTGGTATCTGAAGCCTCATTCTTTTAATTAAAGTTAAATTCTCATTCTTTTTCAATATAAATTTATAAAAATGTGAAATATAATAAACTGCAATGATTGAGAGAGATATTATATTGTATTCATATTTAAACTCTTTTCAACTAAGATTATAACGAATAGATGAACTAAGTATATTTTGTTAATATTTTCTTGTAAATATTATATTTGTATTTTGTTATCACGAAGGGATAAATCGTGACGAAGTCCGTTCGTCACAATGGCGGTTCCAATATGTCGGATAAAAATTTTTAAAAATCGATAAAATTGCATGAAATTACTCACTCGGGGGTTTTCGGGGTCGCTGATTACAAATATGAAGTTCAATTTTTAAAATTCAAAATCGCGGATCCAATATGGCGGATAAAATCTTTTTAAAATAGATAAAATTGCATGGAATTACTTACTCGGGGGTTTTCGGGGTCGCTGATTACGAATTTTAAAAGTGCAATTTTAAAAATTGAATACTACAAATTCATAAATTTCTAGTTGTTTTGTAGATTTTATTTTGTTTGTTACCGTCACGTTTTTCTGGAGTTGCCCAACTCTCACTCCGTGGAGTACGACAAAGTTTCTTAACTTTGTTTTCATTTTTAAAAAATTTTTTGAACAATTTTTTAATATTTTTTTGTATTTCTTAAATTTTTAATTTTGTTGTAGGCATTATAATAGAATATTTCTGCATTATTAGATTTTAAGAATTTTAAATTTTTCCTACAAATTTTTCGCTTTTTCAAAACGTCTGTTTTTGCATTTTCCAAAAAAGTTGGGGTGATGTGCAACACCAGTAAAATTCACGTATGTAATGCATAAATATCGATGAAAATCTCTTTAATTATTAATTTTAGGCTTTTTCAATGTAAACTAATCAAAATCTGCCAAAAAAATTTACTAAGGTATAGTTGACCTCTAAAAAGTGGAGATTTCACCAAAGAAAACAAATTTTTTTTTGTTTATTACATTCTCATCAAAAATGAGAAAGTCTTGGATTTGTGCGATTTTGAGCAATGTCTAATTTTGCTAAATCTTTACGTTTCATGACCCCCTGATTCCAAAAAAATGGTTTTTAGAAAAGTGTCTGTCCGTCTGTCTGTCTGTCTGTCTGTCTGTCTGTCTGTAGAAAAATTTGTCGCCACGATAACTCGAATAAATTTTTATGAATCGTCTTGCAATTTGGCACACTTTTTTAGTCCATAAAAATGAAGCCTGAGTTCGTTGGGCAGCCCATTTCGTCAAAAAACAACAAAAATACAAAATTTTGAAATTTTCAAAATTTTGTATTTTTTACAATTTTCAAAAAAATATTTTTTTAAAATTTTTTCCTTAAATTTGGTGCAAAAACAAACAACTTTTCCTTTAGACACTTTTCAGTACAACAAAAAACAAAAAAGTTATGAATTTTTTAATTTTTTAAAAATTTGCTATTTATTGCTTTTTTTGGACTTTTTGTCAGCCTTCTCTTCAGTAGAAAATTTGTCATATTGGGGCCGTGTTAATAAAAATTAGTTCACATTATGCTAATACACCTTTCTTAACATTAGAATCGACAATTGCATCTTTTACACAAATTAAAAAAAATTTTTTCCAAAAAAGTGCAAAAAATTGAGATTTATAGTGAGTGAAGCATTAGCCGAAACATGAGAAAACATTAAAAACATATCGAAACCTTCCTTTCTTTCTTTTAGATGCCAAATTTAGGTAAAAATACAAAATTAGGAACAAGAAAGAACTCAAAAGTTTCAAAATTCTGCCTTTTTTTGATTTTTTCCATAAAATTTGTTTTTACATTCTCATCAAAAATGAGAAAGTCTTGGATTTGTGCGATTTTGAGCAATGTCTAATTTTGCTAAATCTTTACGTTTCATGACCCCCTGATTCCAAAAAAATGGTTTTTAGAAAAGTGTCTGTCCGTCTGTCTGTCTGTCTGTCTGTCTGTCTGTCTGTAGAAAAATTTGTCGCCACGATAACTCGAATAAATTTTTATGAATCGTCTTGCAATTTGGCACACTTTTTTAGTCCATAAAAATGAAGCCTGAGTTCGTTGGGCAGCCCATTTCGTCAAAAAACAACAAAAATACAAAATTTTGAAATTTTCAAAATTTTGTATTTTTTACAATTTTCAAAAAAATATTTTTTTAAAATTTTTTCCTTAAATTTGGTGCAAAAACAAACAACTTTTCCTTTAGACACTTTTCAGTACAACAAAAAACAAAAAAGTTATGAATTTTTTTTTTTTTTTTAAGTTCTTGGGCCAGGTATATTTTTTAAGTTTTTGGGCCATATTTAGCCAAACGGTTTATCTAGAACTAAAAAGTTTTATTTTCATATCAAAATATTTTTTTTTGTCTCTCAACATTGTTTAGAAATATTGCTTTACATATTACTCAGAAATTTTTTTTTAAAGCTATTAAAAATTTAATTTTTTAGTATTTCTAAATTAAACAAATTTTTTTTTTGAGTTCTGGTTAACCGATCTAAAATTCGAAATATGATTTTTTCATTTTCAATTGCACTATTTGAATATATTTTTTGTTTTTAATCATTTTTACATTATTATCACATGAGAAAGTATTAGTTTTGGTCGAAAATTGACTTTCGCTAATTTCTTGAAATCTCGACGTTTTGGAGTCCCCTGAGTCTGTTAAACATGGTCTAGAAAAAGTGTCTGTCTGTATGTCTGTCTTCGTGTCTGTCTGTAGACACAATGGTGTCCCTACGATAACTCTTGAAAAACTTATTGCATCAACTTGCAACTTTGCATGCACAAAGTTACTGTTAAAATACAGATCGAGTTCGTTAGCCAGCCATTTTCGTCGAAAACTACACAAACTACAGTAGTTTCAAAATTTTGAAAATTCAATTTTTTCAAATTTCAATATTTTTAATTTTATATTATTTTCGATTAGAAAAATACAAACAACTTTTCTCTACAACATTTTTTTCATAGAAACTTAATTTTTTTTAAGTTTTTGGGTCAGGCGAGGTCAACTGGGTTAAAAAAATTTTATTGGTTTTTTAAAATGTTATAACTAAAATATATTCATAAAAGATATAACATTTTAGAAAATCAATGAAATTTTTTTAATACAGTTGTGCTGGTGTGACCCCTTTTTACATTTCAATTTTTGGTCCTATCTTGTTGGAAATGGTTTTTTTCATTCTCATCACATGAGAAAGTAATATACCAGAGTAACTTTTCTAGGAGATAAACACTTAATTAAAACAAAAATGTCTGAGTAAATAAACAAAGAGTGAAAAGTTAGTCATTACGCTCCGGTCTACACTACACAAAAAATTTGATACTAATTCTTTAAAAATATTTTAGCTGCTTCTGCAAATCATGTTTTTACTAAGAGAGTTAGTATAATTAAAAATAACTTTACAATTTTAATCATCAAAACCAAAAATATACATTTAAATTCACTTAATATCGCAATCATCAGCAAACTAAAACATGTGATGAGAATGTAATCCTTAAAGTCGTAGTAACTTTAAGAAAAAAAAAACTGTTTTATGAAACATATAATAGGAAACAAGAACATAAATAATGCACAACAGTTGCAGACCCCGGCAAGCGAAGCGAGCCATTTGCGCGCGAAGCGCGCAACAACACACGGAGCGCGAAGCGCGACGTGCGAAATAATCGCCGGAGCGCGAAGCGCGACGATCAATAATTGCGCGCCCCGAGGCGCGCTGAAACTTGCGAGCGAAGCGAGCCCCCGCGCGAAGCGCGGATGAGAATGTGTCCGCGCTTGCGCGGACAGATTTTTTTTTATTTATTCATAACTGAATAAGGAATATATAATTAAAGGAAAATAACAAATAACACAGGTCCACAAAAAAAAATCGATGAAAGGTTCCTTTGACCAAACATGGTGTATTATATGTATTTTAGGCCTCTGAAACCGAATCTGAATTCCGTTTGGCTCCATCACGTCAGGATTTTTTCCAAACCTCAAAATACATGTCGAATTTTGCGTAATAGAAAAAAATTTTAAAATATTAACGGATTTAGCTTAATTTTGGGATAGAGGAATTTTGTGGGGTCCCTGATTACGAAATTAAAGGCAAATTTTTAAAATAAAAAATGGTGGATCCAATATGGCGGTAAAAATTTTCAAAAAACTCTTGAATTTTCAAAAAATTCTTCAATTTTCAAGAAATTGTTCAAATTTTATAAAATTTTGTATCGAGGGATTTTTGAGGTCACTGATTACGAAATTAAAGGTAAATTTTCAAAATACAAAATGGCGGTCAAAAAAAAATTCTTGAATTTTCATAAAACTTGGTACCGAGGGGTTTTTGGGGTCGCTGATCACTTATTTAAAGTCAGATTATCAAAATACAAAATAGAATATTCAATATGGCTGTCGGATGTATAAAAATTTCTTTAATGTTCACAAAACTTGGTATCTAGAAGTTTTTAGGGCCGCTGCTCACAAATTATATCGTGTGCCTGCTTCCAGGGCACCTCCACGTGGTGACAACGGGCAACGGAGTTGTACCGTGATCCGGCAGAGTTCCTGGATCACGATCCTTAAGGTATGTCTGCAATGGGTTTAGTTGTACGTGTACGTGACACTAATCCCATTTTAGAATCACCTTTACGCCGTCATGGTAGGCACACGAAAAAAAAGTACGATGCAGGGAGTCGGAACCCCAGTATCGGTGGCTGAACAGGGTAAGAAAGCGGGCCCGCAGGCGTCGTCATCAAGCAACCGCAGCTCTACATTGGTGGGTGATCTGATTTCAAAATCATAGTTAGCGAGCTGTTCTGCCTATTTTCTTTGAAATTCTTGTTGTTATTTCGGTAGTTAAATCCATTATAATTATTGCTTCTTTCACTATATTGTTGTCTTTGCTGCTGATTCCATTTTTGTCGTTGGTTCCTTGGTTCATACACGTTATATTGGTTAGTGGATCGATCATGACAACTTCCTTCCATTCTATGATCATTTTGTCTTATGTAGTTGTCATCCTGATATTTACTTCTATCTTTTTTATTTCCATTAACACGATGATGATCCTTTATTTCAAAGTTATATCCCTCTGCTTCCCATCTTTCAATGTGGCCTTCTTGTAACATTACCTCATACAATGTAGACATTTTGCTTCCATATATAATTTGTACGTTTACAATGAATAAGAATTTATTTATTTTAACTTTTCTCAATATAGAATATTTTTCGTGATTTAAAATTTTAATAAAATTCCTAAGTTTTACAAATTTTAATTCAACTTCCGTACTGATTTGAACTTACTAATTTTGTATATTTTCTTTGGTTATTAGTTAAATTTTATTGAGAAAGAAAATAATAATAAAAAATATATATATATATATATATATATATATATATATATATATATATATATATATATATATATATTTATTTAAAATACACAAAAGTGAATGAGTTGGTTTTAATTGTCTATACAGCAATTCTTTCGATGTTTACTTCCTACTGACCTAGACACTTGAGGTGTAACCTGATATAGTGTCGCGTAACCCAGTTCGTACACCCATCTAATTTCGTATATTGTCTCTGTATATTTTATTTCAATTATTCACTTTTGGTCGAAAAACATCTAAATAACTTCTTATTAATTTATTGTTATTTTCCAAAAAGATTATACTATAAATTCAATTTTTCTGATTTTCTGACTTTAACTACACCGTCATTGTCTAGTAGCTTATTAACTCAAAAAACATATTTTACAAATTACTATTTTTATTTTATCTTCATTGATGCTGTTTTCTTAGACGCAGACCTCTTTTCTTGATTTTATTCTAATTTCAGCCTTCATTTTGCTTTTCGGGTTTCTATTCCTCTTGTTAATTTTGATCTTTTACTTTTTTGTTTTCATTCTATATTACTTACATTAAAATAGTAATTTTCTTTTTATAAAATTTACTCGCGATTTTATTTTTATTAGACCCTTATAGTTTCAAATTCTTTTTTATTTAAAAACATAAAAAGCAGTGTAGTATACTTTTCTTTTTTTTAATGAACGATTTTATTTAACCGAATAAAGTAATTTTTATTTTAAATAGTTGATTTACGCGATTACTTTCTTCGGGTTTTTAATCCCTTCACTTGCCCAAGTGGCTACACACTTCCGGCAAGGTTATGTCAGGGAAATGGGCACGGTTTATTAAAGAAACCAGAGCTTGCCGATGCAAAGGTGGTTACTGTTTCCCTACAGCTCGACTTAGCGAACTACAAAGAACTACTACCCGCACTTTCTCTAAGCATTTTTTTTTTAAATATATTTCTTTTACCTGAAAAAAGTTTGAAATGTATTAGTTGCAATATAAGTTTCATTCATTTTAATTGCTTCCTAGCAAAATTTCTCAAGTAAAAAAGAAATGTTATGTGAGTGTAACTTCTGTTTTTTTTGTGTAACTACAACTTCCAAAAATCCAAAATTCCACTATTGTAAAAGTAAAGGAGAGTAATCCCACCGCTGCCACCAATTGTAATGATTTAAAGTTGAATTAATAATTTAATTAATTAACAATAAAATAATTTAAAGGAATGTTACACAGTACTAGCTGACACCTTTAAATCTGTTTGGTAGTGGATCCCCTCCTTCCTACTTATTGTTCAAGTAGTGAGGTGAGAATCTCTACTTTTTTTATTAGTGGAATTTTTAGGAAATTAGAATTTGATTTGTGGATAACAATAAAATTAAACAAATAATTTACAAATAATGATAATATATTATAACCATTAAGCCCTAATACAGTTATCTAAATTTCCCTTATTTACTTTAATTTAAATATTCCAATGTTTATTTTCTTTAAGTGTGTGATTCTACACAAGATCCATATTTTGATGTATGATGTGTTTTTATGCATGTATTTTATTTTAGTGTGTAAAACAACTTAGCTCACCTTTGTTATATGTGTATATATATTTCCTTTTTTATTTTATTTCCTTTAGTTAGTATTCTCTATTTTGTAACATGTTCGCACTTTATTTATTATTTCACTTTTCATTTCTTATTTTATTTTCACTTTATTTTATTTACCTTTTATTTGTTCACTTATTTAATATCTTTTTGTTACGGTCTATTATTCAGACCTGCAGTTTAATTAAACAACAAGAGCTTCGTACTATAGCCCTAACTCTCCGTCTTGGTCACGCCGAGACACACGGGCAAATGCCCAGATTTCCCTGTGTCAATCGATTTTATTAATCGACATTACAGTAGTGAAATCATACTTTAGTTTATTGCACCTGCTCGTTGCCAGGCGCTTTTCTGCAAGCTTGCAGTTTTAGGCAGTGGTGTGATCATGGTTCATTAACCTAGACACACCACTCCTTAAGTTTCACAATACATTGGTATCTGAAGCCTCATTCTTTTAATTAAAGTTAAATTCTCATTCTTTTTCAATATAAAATTATAAAAATGTGAAATATAATAAACTGCAATGATTGAGAGAGATATTATATTGTATTCATATTTAAACTCTTTTCAACTAAGATTATAACGAATAGATGAACTAAGTATATTTGTTAATATTTTCTTGTAAATATTATATTTGTATTTTGTTATCACGAAGGGATAAATCGTGACGAAGTCCGTTCGTCACAATGGCGGTTCCAATATGTCGGATAAAAATTTTTAAAAATCGATAAAATTGCATGAAATTACTCACTCGGGGGTTTTCGGGGTCGCTGATTACAAATATGAAGTTCAA
Source organism: Leptopilina heterotoma (assembly GCF_015476425.1). Taxonomy (NCBI): domain Eukaryota; kingdom Metazoa; phylum Arthropoda; class Insecta; order Hymenoptera; family Figitidae; genus Leptopilina; species Leptopilina heterotoma. The sequence continues at coordinate 482,473 of NW_025111108.1, forward strand.
TTTTTAAAATTCAAAATCGCGGATCCAATATGGCGGATAAAATCTTTTTAAAATAGATAAAATTGCATGGAATTACTTACTCGGGGGTTTTCGGGGTCGCTGATTACGAATTTTAAAAGTGCAATTTTAAAAATTGAATACTACAAATTCATAAATTTCTAGTTGTTTTGTAGATTTTATTTTGTTTGTTACCGTCACGTTTTTCTGGAGTTGCCCAACTCTCACTCCGTGGAGTACGACAAAGTTTCTTAACTTTGTTTTCATTTTTAAAAAATTTTTTGAACAATTTTTTAATATTTTTTTGTATTTCTTAAATTTTTAATTTTGTTGTAGGCATTATAATAGAATATTTCTGCATTATTAGATTTTAAGAATTTTAAATTTTTCCTACAAATTTTTCGCTTTTTCAAAACGTCTGTTTTTGCATTTTCCAAAAAAGTTGGGGTGATGTGCAACACCAGTAAAATTCACGTATGTAATGCATAAATATCGATGAAAATCTCTTTAATTATTAATTTTAGGCTTTTTCAATGTAAACTAATCAAAATCTGCCAAAAAAATTTACTAAGGTATAGTTGACCTCTAAAAAGTGGAGATTTCACCAAAGAAAACAAATTTTTTTTTGTTTATTACATTCTCATCAAAAATGAGAAAGTCTTGGATTTGTGCGATTTTGAGCAATGTCTAATTTTGCTAAATCTTTACGTTTCATGACCCCCTGATTCCAAAAAAATGGTTTTTAGAAAAGTGTCTGTCCGTCTGTCTGTCTGTCTGTCTGTCTGTCTGTCTGTAGAAAAATTTGTCGCCACGATAACTCGAATAAATTTTTATGAATCGTCTTGCAATTTGGCACACTTTTTTAGTCCATAAAAATGAAGCCTGAGTTCGTTGGGCAGCCCATTTCGTCAAAAAACAACAAAAATACAAAATTTTGAAATTTTCAAAATTTTGTATTTTTTACAATTTTCAAAAAAATATTTTTTTAAAATTTTTTCCTTAAATTTGGTGCAAAAACAAACAACTTTTCCTTTAGACACTTTTCAGTACAACAAAAAACAAAAAAGTTATGAATTTTTTAATTTTTTAAAAATTTGCTATTTATTGCTTTTTTTGGACTTTTTGTCAGCCTTCTCTTCAGTAGAAAATTTGTCATATTGGGGCCGTGTTAATAAAAATTAGTTCACATTATGCTAATACACCTTTCTTAACATTAGAATCGACAATTGCATCTTTTACACAAATTAAAAAAAATTTTTTCCAAAAAAGTGCAAAAAATTGAGATTTATAGTGAGTGAAACATTAGCCGAAACATGAGAAAACATTAAAAACATATCGAAACCTTCCTTTCTTTCTTTTAGATGCCAAATTTAGGTAAAAATACAAAATTAGGAACAAGAAAGAACTCAAAAGTTTCAAAAATTCTGCCTTTTTTTGATTTTTTCCATAAAATTTGTTTTTACATTCTCATCAAAAATGAGAAAGTCTTGGATTTGTGCGATTTTGAGCAATGTCTAATTTTGCTAAATCTTTACGTTTCATGACCCCCTGATTCCAAAAAAATGGTTTTTAGAAAAGTGTCTGTCCGTCTGTCTGTCTGTCTGTCTGTCTGTCTGTCTGTCTGTCTGTAGAAAAATTTGTCGCCACGATAACTCGAATAAATTTTTATGAATCGTCTTGCAATTTGGCACACTTTTTTAGTCCATAAAAATGAAGCCTGAGTTCGTTGGGCAGCCCATTTCGTCAAAAAACAACAAAAATACAAAATTTTGAAATTTTCAAAATTTTGTATTTTTTACAATTTTCAAAAAAATATTTTTTTAAAATTTTTTCCTTAAATTTGGTGCAAAAACAAACAACTTTTCCTTTAGACACTTTTCAGTACAACAAAAAACAAAAAAGTTATGAATTTTTTTTTTTTTTTTAAGTTCTTGGGCCAGGTATATTTTTTAAGTTTTTGGGCCATATTTAGCCAAACGGTTTATCTAGAACTAAAAAGTTTTATTTTCATATCAAAATATTTTTTTTTGTCTCTCAACATTGTTTAGAAATATTGCTTTACATATTACTCAGAAATTTTTTTTTAAAGCTATTAAAAATTTAATTTTTTAGTATTTCTAAATTAAACAAATTTTTTTTTTGAGTTCTGGTTAACCGATCTAAAATTCGAAATATGATTTTTTCATTTTCAATTGCACTATTTGAATATATTTTTTGTTTTTAATCATTTTTACATTATTATCACATGAGAAAGTATTAGTTTTGGTCGAAAATTGACTTTCGCTAATTTCTTGAAATCTCGACGTTTTGGAGTCCCCTGAGTCTGTTAAACATGGTCTAGAAAAAGTGTCTGTCTGTATGTCTGTCTTCGTGTCTGTCTGTAGACACAATGGTGTCCCTACGATAACTCTTGAAAAACTTATTGCATCAACTTGCAACTTTGCATGCACAAAGTTACTGTTAAAATACAGATCGAGTTCGTTAGCCAGCCATTTTCGTCGAAAACTACACAAACTACAGTAGTTTCAAAATTTTGAAAATTCAATTTTTTCAAATTTCAATATTTTTAATTTTATATTATTTTCGATTAGAAAAATACAAACAACTTTTCTCTACAACATTTTTTCATAGAAACTTAATTTTTTTTAAGTTTTTGGGTCAGGCGAGGTCAACTGGGTTAAAAAAATTTTATTGGTTTTTTAAAATGTTATAACTAAAATATATTCATAAAAGATATAACATTTTAGAAAATCAATGAAATTTTTTTAATACAGTTGTGCTGGTGTGACCCCTTTTTACATTTCAATTTTTGGTCCTATCTTGTTGGAAATGGTTTTTTTCATTCTCATCACATGAGAAAGTAATATACCAGAGTAACTTTTCTAGGAGATAAACACTTAATTAAAACAAAAATGTCTGAGTAAATAAACAAAGAGTGAAAAGTTAGTCATTACGCTCCGGTCTACACTACACAAAAAATTTGATACTAATTCTTTAAGAAAAAAAAAACTGTTTTATGAAACATATAATAGGAAACAAGAACATAAATAATGCACAACAGTTGCAGACCCCGGCAAGCGAAGCGAGCCATTTGCGCGCGAAGCGCGCAACAACACACGGAGCGCGAAGCGCGACGTGCGAAATAATCGCCGGAGCGCGAAGCGCGACGATCAATAATTGCGCGCCCCGAGGCGCGCTGAAACTTGCGAGCGAAGCGAGCCCCCGCGCGAAGCGCGGATGAGAATGTGTCCGCGCTTGCGCGGACAGATTTTTTTTTATTTATTCATAACTGAATAAGGAATATATAATTAAAGGAAAATAACAAATAACACAGGTCCACAAAAAAAAATCGATGAAAGGTTCCTTTGACCAAACATGGTGTATTATATGTATTTTAGGCCTCTGAAACCGAATCTGAATTCCGTTTGGCTCCATCACGTCAGGATTTTTTCCAAACCTCAAAATACATGTCGAATTTTGCGTAATAGAAAAAAATTTTAAAATATTAACGGATTTAGCTTAATTTTGGGATAGAGGAATTTTGTGGGGTCCCTGATTACGAAATTAAAGGCAAATTTTTAAAATAAAAAATGGTGGATCCAATATGGCGGTAAAAATTTTCAAAAAACTCTTGAATTTTCAAAAAATTCTTCAATTTTCAAGAAATTGTTCAAATTTTATAAAATTTTGTATCGAGGGATTTTTGAGGTCACTGATTACGAAATTAAAGGTAAATTTTCAAAATACAAAATGGCGGTCAAAAAAAAATTCTTGAATTTTCATAAAACTTGGTACCGAGGGGTTTTTGGGGTCGCTGATCACTTATTTAAAGTCAGATTATCAAAATACAAAATAGAATATTCAATATGGCTGTCGGATGTATAAAAATTTCTTTAATGTTCACAAAACTTGGTATCTAGAAGTTTTTAGGGCCGCTGCTCACAAATTATATCGTGTGCCTGCTTCCAGGGCACCTCCACGTGGTGACAACGGGCAACGGAGTTGTACCGTGATCCGGCAGAGTTCCTGGATCACGATCCTTAAGGTAAGTCTGCAATGGGTTTAGTTGTACGTGTACGTGACACTAATCCCATTTTAGAATCACCTTTACGCCGTCATGGTAGGCACACGAAAAAAAAGTACGATGCAGGGAGTCGGAACCCCAGTATCGGTGGCTGAACAGGGTAAGAAAGCGGGCCCGCAGGCGTCGTCATCAAGCAACCGCAGCTCTACATTGGTGGGTGATCTGATTTCAAAATCATAGTTAGCGAGCTCAAAAACTCACAGATACTAAGTTTTGTAAAAATCCGACAGCCATATTGGATTTGCTATTTTGTATTTTGAAAATCTGACTTTAAATAAGTGATCAGCGACCCCAAAAACCCCTCGGTACAAAGTGTTATGAAAATTCAAGAATTTTTTTCTGACCGCCATTTTTTATTTTGAAAATTTACCTTTAATTCCGTAATCAGTGACCTCAAAAATCCCTCGATACAAAATTTTATAAAAATTAAAGAATTTCTTGAAAATTGAAGAATTTTTTGAAAATTTTGACCACCATATTGGATCCGCCATTTTGTATTTTGAAAATTTGACTTTAATTTCGTAATCAGGAACCCCTCTAAACCCCTGTATCCCAAAATTAAGGTAAATCCGTTAATATTTTAAAATTTGTTTGTCATGCAAAATCCGACATGTATTTTGAGGTTAGGAAAAAATCCTGACGTGATGAAGCCAAACGGACTTCAGATTCGGTTTCAGCGACCCAAAATACATATAATACACCATGTTTGGTCAAAGGAACCTTTCATCGATTTTTTTTGTGGACCTGTGTAATTTTTTATATATCATGTGAATCGCAGTTATGGCACGTAAAAAGTAGTTACGTCCACCCCAAAAAAAGTGTTGCACATTACTCCAAATATGATATTTTGCGAAACATGACTTGTACGCAATACAATGCAATGGAAACACAAAATATTCGTAATCAGCGACCCCGAAAACCCCAGAGTGAGTAATTTCATGCAATTTTATCGATTTTTAAACATTTTTATCCGCCATATTGGAACCGCCATTGTGAATTTTTAAAATTAAACTTCATATTCGGAATGAGCGACCCCGAAAACCCCCGAGTGAGTAATTTCATGCAATTTTATCGATTTTAAAAAAATTTTATCCGACATATTGGATCCGCCATTTTAAATTTTAAAAATTGAACTTCATATTCGTAATCAGCGACCCTAAAAACCCCCGAGTGAGTAATTTCATGCAATTTTATCGATTTTCAAAAATTTTTATCCGCCATATTGGATCCGCCATTTTGAATTTTTAAAATTAAAATTCATATTCGTAATCAGCGACCCCAAAAACCCCAGAGTGAGTAATTTCATGCAATTTTATCGATTTTTAAACATTTTTATCCGCCATATTGGAACCGCCATTTTGAATTTTTAAAATTAAACTTCATATTCGTAATCAGCGACCCCGAAAACCCCCAAGTGAGTAATTTCATGCAATTTTATTGATTTAAAAAAATTTTATTTGACAAATTGGATCCGCCATTTTGAATTTAAAAAATTAAACTTCATATTTGTAATCAGCGACCCCGAAAACACCCAAAAAGTAATTTTCAGATGATTTAAATCAAGTTTTGAATATTGATAATGCATTTGCTATTTACCAAGTATTTTGCTCTGATTTTTCTGCCATTTTGGATCCGCCATCTTGAATTTTCAAGTTGTCAAGTACACAGTTCGAAAGTACAACTATTTTATCCACCTATAGCATACATGAAACCCGCTCAAAAAAATCTTATTGTTGTGAAAAGCGTGTTTCAAAAAAAAACGTTACTATTTTTTCGGTACTTTCTCCATTTTGGGCGCCATATTGGTTTCCCTGATGGTCGAAATGCTTTTTTGACCCCAGATTCTGAAAGAGTGGACCTCAATACCCCTTAGTACTGAAGGGTTTTTAAAAGTCTAATCATTTAGGATAAAAAATTCTTACCTTGAACTTCAGTCAAAAATTTTGGACATTTGGGCGTTAATGGGTTAAGTAATAAAATTTTTAGAAGGATTCAATTATTAACAAATTTTTTTGATAAATTTCTTTGCAACGATTTGATGATTTTTAATATATATTAATTTAAAAATTGAAAATATTGAAAAAGAAAAATTATTAAATGAATTAGGGTTTTTACAAAAGATGGAAATCCCGAAATTGAAATGACATTTCATTTTAGTTCATTGAATCATGGAGAAATATTTTACGGAAATTTGAAAATGTGAAACTTCTTTAAAAATCTGTATAATCAATTTGCAGAGAATAATTTTAGAAAATGTTATAGAAATAAAAAAACAGAATTTTGTACATATGCAAATATCTTTTTCTCTTAAAGTCTGTGTTTTCATGGATGAAAATCCTTAAAATTTACATTTCATTTCAGTAAATCCTTATGAGCATACCGTTTTGAAAAGGCTCAATAGAATAGGGATTGGCGTTGACAAAATTCTTACTGGAATGGCTGAAGGCAACTCGAGAAGTTTTAAAATTTAAAATTCATTCCTTCACAAAGAAAACAATAAGAAAGAATTCCCTATTGGAACCATACAATCATTTAATGCTATGGAAAAGAAAGCAAAAAAGGATTCAGAACTTTTTAATAGGGTGGTACGTATCTCATTTTTAAATTGTTATTTATGGATGTATGCACGGAAAAAAATCAATTTAGCACTATTAAATAAATGGGCAATTTCATCGCTAAAAATAAAAAACGTTACAGTATTTGTATTCGTTTTTAATGTAAAAGTAGATAGACAGTGGCGTTTCTGGACCACCTTCCAGTATGCATGCGCGAGGACGTGTCTTGACCTTTGGGTTGTAGGTGGGGGGGGGGGGGTAATTAAAATTTTTCTAGGTGTTTGGTGGGGGTTTTTGTCGGTGAAAATTTTTTTATAGATGCTTGGTGGGGATTTCTTTGTCGGCTTTTTAAATTGGGGGGGGGGGTAATTAAAATTTTTCTAGGTGTTTGGTGGGGGGTTTTTTGTCGGTAAAAAATTTTTCATAGACGCTTGGTTCTATGTCTTGGCCATTAGATGTCTTCAAAGTGTCTAAAAGACTTGGACTTAGAAATTTATGAATGTGAAATTCATTGGAATTTTTCTAAGTTAAATTCATTTCATTGACAAGTAAGATCGTTAACTTTGTAGAGGTTCATATCTGTCTTGAACGGCTGAGGTGCTTAAAGCGCAGTGTTTCAAGCCCAAGGTATCGGAGTTTGATCCCAGCTTCGTAGGAATTTTTTCATTATTTCTCCACATTTTAGAAAAAATAAAATTAAACTTAAAATAAATTTAATACAATGTTACTGAATTTCAACTTAGAAAATGTTATAAAAGAAATGTTTATTTAAGATCTGAAGGAATGTAAAAAGGACGTCCAAAAGACGTCTTAAAGACGTCCCTTTTATGTCTTTTAGACGTCCAAAAGACGTCTTTTAGACGTACTTTAGACGTCCTTTCTTATGTCTTTTAGACGTCTTTTGGATGTCTTTTGGACCAGACATAGAACGTCTTTTAGACGTCTTTTAGTTGTCTTTTTGATGACTCAGAGACATTGCCATCATTGTCCCCGAATCGTCCGCGGACAAAAAGGGACGTCTTTTAGACGTCCCTGTGCCCACTGGGTCAGTTTTTGGAAAAACCATGGAAAATGTTCGCAAATATAAGGATGTACAATTAATAACAAAATAAGATGGACGTTACGGTGCAAAATCTTTAATAGGTAAACCAAATTTTCATAGTTGCACTGTTTTTGATGAGAATATGGTAATAATTGAAATGAAACGATTAAAAATCACTTTTAATAAACCAATATATGCAGGTTTAACTGTATTAGACATTTCAAAAATTATTACCTATGATTTTTATTATAATTATATTAAAAAAAATTTTAGAGAAAAGGTAAAATTACTCTTCACTGATACTGATAGTTTAATTTATAAAATTGAAGTTTCTGATTTTTATCAATGTATGAAGAGAGATATTGTGAAATATGATACTTCCGACTATCCCTCAAATAACGTTTACAACATTCCACTCTGTAATAAAAAAGTTTTAGGTCTTATGAAAGATGAATGTTGTGGTAAAATTGTAGAAGAATTTATTGGTTTACGTTCTAAATTATATACTATTAAAATTTTTTAAGTAAACTCTGAAAATAAGATAGCAAAAGGTGTGAAAAAGGGCACATTAAAAACAATAAATTTTGATGACTACAAGCATTCTTTAAATTCTCAAGAAAATTTGATAAAAAATCAATTCCTAATTCGTAGCTCTAAACATCAAGTACACACAATCAAACAAAAGGAAATTGTCCTCAGCTGGAAAGACGACAAACGTATATTAATACCAGGAACTACAGATACATATCCATGGGGTTATATTAAAGAAAACTAGTGCGTGATCAAAAGGCAGCGAAAAGAAACCCGATATGTTTTTTCTTAATAACTTAGGTATTAAGATAAAACAAAGAATTTTATCGCCTCTAAATATATTCATCAAAAATTGTCAACAAGAAAGAAGACATTTTGGGGGTATAACCCCACTTATGTTAATAAGCCCCACTTTTCTCATTTTGATACTCCAGTTTCATACAGGATCTTTTCGGGATTAGACGTGATTAAAAAAGAGAATAGAGTAAGCATAAGATTTGTTAAAATGCAGTTTAATTAATTAATTAATTAAAAAAAATCATAATTACTATTGTTTTTCAAAATAAAAAAAAAATTTTGTTTTATATTTCTCAAATTGATGATTTTAATCAATATCGACTTTGTAATTTTATGCTGAACTTTACTCATTAAGGTAAGAGCATAAAGGTACAAAGTCGGTGTTGGTTGATATCAATTTGAAATAAATAGAACAAACTTTTTTATAAAAAAGTAAAATGAAATAGTTATCTAAATTTAAATGATAAATAAAATTAAACTGCATTTTTTAATAAATCTTATGCTTAGGTTTTTGATTGTGATCTGGTATTGAGTTTGTGTGAAGAAGAAGCTGAAAATAGTGTAAGCATAAAATTGGTTAAAATAAAATTCAATTTCATTTACTTTTTTTTTACTCTTGTGTTGCACGTAGAAAATAGTATATTAAGCAACAAGAGGAGAAAGGCAGCCATTTCTTTACGGTGATTTTTGTGACACGAGTGGAGGTCGAGGGCGCCGTAGGCGCCTCGAGACCGGAACGAGTGTCACAAAAATCATTGTAAAGAAATTGGCTGCCTTTATTCTCGTGTTACTTACGATATTTTTTATTCCTAATGCACAAAAGCGGCGATTTCAGATAGCAGACGACAGGGAGTAAAAGTCATTCACTTGTTCGATTTGTATGAAAATGGCGGCCGATTTCTCCCTTGGGCAAGAAAAATGCATGTGAACAGCTAATTTTCTTGCCCTTGGGAGAACACGGCCGCCATTTTCATACGGTCGAAGAAATGAATGACTTTCCTCCCTGTCGGCTGCTATCAGAAAGCGCCGTTTTTGTGCATGTGGGATAAAAAAAACTTTTTTTAAAAATTGTTTGTAAAATATAATAAAAAATTTTTTATTTATAATTTTACAAAGATTGATTTTTACGATTTTCAACTTTTTGTTTTTGTCCAGTACTGAAGAATACTAAAGTTTATGGCCAAAAAGACAAAGTTGAGAATCGATAATATCAATCTGAATTAAGTTGTAAAGAATAAAAAAATCGATAGTATATTTTTCAAATTTTTAAATTTGCATTCGTTATTTTCTAATTGCAACACAAGAATAAATATATAGAGAACATTAAATATTAATTGAATTGTATTTTTTAATAAATTTTTATGCTTAGAGATTCTACAAGAGGAAGAAGAAGAAGAAGAAATAAGGTAACCATAAAATTTGTTAAAATAAAATTCTATATCATTTACTTTTTCTTTTTTTACTCTTGTGTTACATATAGAAAAAAATATTTTTTTAATTTTTGTAAAATATAATGAAAATTTTTTTATTCTTCATTTTGCAAAGATTGATTTTTACGAATTTCAACTTTGTGTTTTTGTCCAGTACTGAAGATTACTAAAATTTATTGCCAAAAACACCAAGTTGAGATTCGATAATATCAATCTGAAATAAGTTAAGTTGTAAAGAATAAAAAAATTCATAGTATATTTTTCAAATTTTGAATTAGTTTTTTTCTAACTGTAACACAAAAATAAATATATAGAGAATCTTAAATTTCAATTGAATTGTATTTTTTAACAAATTTTTATGCTTAGGGATTCTACAAGAGGAAGAAGAAGAAGAAATAAGGTAAGCATAAAATTGGTTAAAATAAAATTCTATTTGATTTACCTGATATTTTGTTTTATTTTTGTATTATAGTTAGAAAAAAATTGGTTTTCAAAATATTTCGTAAAAATAACGTAAATCTTTCTTATAATTTTACAGAGATTGATTTTTAAGATTTACAACTTTATATTTTTGTTCACTACTAAAAATGACTTAAAGTATATGGCCAAAAATACAAAGTTGTGAATCTATAACATCAATCTGAATTAAGTTGTAAAGAAAAAAAATATTCATCATGGTATATTTTACCAATTTTTTAGCAATTCTTTCTTCTAACTATAACACAAGAATAATAAAAAACTTTAAATTTTGAATTGAATTGTATTTTTTAACGAATTTTTATGCTTAGGAATCGCATTAAAAAAATGCCTAGTCCAGAGGAGGATGAAGGATTTGTTGAAGGGGGCAACAACGGATTTCTTACTAAAGAAGATTGAGTAAAATTAAACTTTTTTTAAAGTTTTAACTTAACCCACCACATTAATATGTTCAATATATTATATCATGACTTTTCATAAATTCTAGTATTACTAAATGATATAATCAATTTTAAAAAATTATTTTTGAATAAATTAATATATTTTTATTTAGAAAATATTTTTATTTACAGCATTCAATACGTGATGATTGACCCAACCATCTCAGTGCCGGTTGAATGGGTCTCAGCTATAACGTACGACAGTCTCATGAATTTATGTGAGATGCTATCAATGTATTTAATAGTACATTTGACATGGTGCTGGGCAGTGGCTGCACCATCAATGTGGTAACCATTTTGGTTGGTGTATCAGCCAAACTTGAATATGAAAATGGTATATACAATTTCATCAAGTGTTAAACAAAAAAATTGTTTTCTTTCTATTAATACTTTTGTAAATTTAATACTCATTTACAAAATCTCGAAAATAATGGAAAAATAAAATCAATTATTGGAAAATGTGAAAAATTAGTTATTATTATTACCCTTGAAAAACCATTTTTTATTTTAAAACTTTGAAAATAAAAAAACAATATACAAAATTATTGAATAAAATATTTAAAAAATTTAATTAAAAAATTATTATTACAAATTTAAAAAAAAAATTTAATTTTTTCATTCATGATTATTTAAAAAAATTTAATATAGGTAAATCAGTATTGAAGATGAGGTAAGTACATATTACTTTAAAATAAATAATTAAATTAAAAAAGAATTTAAAAATCTAAAACAATAATCAAATTAAGAAGAAAATCAACAAAATGACTAATAATTAAGTAAAATTTTCAGTTATTTTTTTAATTTATAATTTTTTATAAATTATAAAAATAGATTTTAATAATAATAGCATTAAAAATAATAAGATATATAAATTCAAAGATATTGAGTGAGGTCATTGCTAGCACACTCACAGGCCTGTGCGGCTTATACGCTTTCGGTTACTATAGTATATCTATATATATACACTGGTGCAGAGAGTTTCAAGCCAGCCTTGGCTCTCTCTCTCTTCGTCCGTCCTCCACTTCCTCAGTCTCCCCTTCACTCCACCATCCTCTCGAGGCATTGCTTTACCTCTTGCGTCCGTCCCCCGCTTCCTCACCACCTTTAGTCACCCCGTCCGCTCATCACCATTTTTGAGCACCTACAAGCTGCTTTCAGCTATTGAAATAGCTGAATATCATTATAATTTCACTTTTTTGAAATATTTTTTTGATTAAGGTAATAGAATAAAAAATACATATGATTTTACAATTTTATCAATTATTTATTGTAAAAAATAGAAATTTTCTTAAAATTAATAGTAACAGTGTCTTTAAATTCAAACACACACACACACACATAATTCTAGTAAATTTTCTTAACTAATAAATCCATTTTTCTTTTTAAAAAAATCTTACTACTTGATAGTTTCTTTAAAAAAATATTAATGATATAGCGGTGTTATAATATTAAAAAAATATATATTACAATCAAAATAACTGCAAGCGACGAACATAGTTACAATGCTGTGTTTTCATAATGGTTAACAGAGAACCAAATATCGTTTGTTTCAATTTCAATTTTCTTTCTTCTTAATAATTCTTTGAATAACCAATTATTTAACAAAATCACATTGCGCACTGAACAATTAATGTTTTTCAGGTTAATGCATCGATTATGTTGATGATGTTTACATGGTATTATATTATCTGATAAAGAAATTAATTTTTTAAGCGATGGACAGTTCAAGTCTAGCATATCAACAATGTTTGCTCTACATTTTATAGTGTATAAATCTTGTAACCATTTCCTTTCCTCTGAACCTTTTACATAAATGGTACGTGCATGTATTAACATTTTTCTTAAAATAGTTGGTATTAAATCATAAGGCATATCACCATCATTCCAATGAAGATAATGAAAATTTTTTTCCAACCAACGATTTATATTTTTGTATTGTGGTTCCATATGCATCCATTCATATGGTGATTGAAAGAGAAAATTAAAGGGTTTTATAACTTTCTTTTGAAGTGGTGTTATCGCCAATTCTTTCAAAATAAATTGATTTATAGGTGATTTAAAACCTTGAAGATCTACTACATAATCCATCTTGAATGCTACTGAATTATTAAGACAAATGTAGGATTATTTATATTTTTTTCTCCCACCACTTATTATATTTTTTAAATTACTTTTTTCACACCACCAATTATACTCAATTACTCTATCATGCAAAATTAAACAATTTGCTGCAGTTTGAGCGGGAAAATTTTCTTTAGCTTCAAATTCAACTCGAATATCAACAGGACCCTATTTTAAGGATTCATTTTGTTTTGAGCAATCAATTACAATTAATGAAGCAAATTCAAGAAATTCACTTTTTGTTAAATACGGTTGAGATTCTTTATCGTAATAACTAGCTTGGAATTTCGTATACATTTCATAAAGTATAGCATAGTGTTTTTTATCTATATCAAGGTTAAGATTCCCATATGGATAGGACTGATTGTTTAAAAATAACTTAACATTTGTAATTCTACAGTGATCGAAATGACTCGCATTTCGCGTAGTAACATTTTTTCGATTCGTTTGAAAACCTAAAATGACAAAACGTGGTTTCTCCAATTGCGTTGATGTTTTTACAGTCCAAACATGATTTGCAGTTGTTGGTAGCAAAGGATATTCATATAATTCCCAGGTTCGAAAACTAATTGGAATAAGAGGATCCTTCCCAAAGATGATGCTTAGTGGTATTGAAATGTCAAAATTACCATTATTATCAATTATTGAGATATTATTAGCATCAGAAGTGGGAAACCAGCCAGCATTTTCTAAAAATTTACTCTGAGTACCATAAATTGATATGTAATTTTTTATAACACTCGTGAGACCTACATTTTTATTTTTATCAATTTCAACAGCATTTAATTCATAACGAGCTTCCTCAAATAAATGACAGATGGCATTTATAACAAGCCTAGTATTAGTGACAGGTGTTCCATTTTCTTTTGTCAATTTTCCTTGAATATGAAGTGAACTTTTACCTGGTAGAAGACAATGGTCTTGATTTTGAACAGCAATTCTAATTTCATCACTGTTATTAAATGTTGATGATGCGTATGGTAAATGAGCATGAACCTCATAGTGAGCAATGGATTCATCATAAACAATTGGTTTTGCAATGCTTAGCAAGTCCTCCTCCATTTTATTTTTTCTTACAAATTTTGAAATATCTAAAAAAAAATTTTGCCAACGAAGCAAGTACAGAAAAATTTAAATCGTCTTATTTTTACGTTCTTCTCTGTTTTTTCTGCTCGATAACCTTTAATCCTAGACTTTTCAATAGTCGAATGTTCTGAGGTGTTAACACCTTGGCTGAGGATTTGTAACTGAAGATTTTTTGACATCCTACAGAGTTATTATAACTATAACCAACTTTCCGATTAAATACAATACCCATTTTATTTAATTATTATTTGAGCTCTACAATGTCTTAATATGTAATCTTATTGTAATAGTTTCACCACGAAAATTCACAATTTGTCCATCTTGATCAATTATTTGCAATTGAATATGATCTATTGTCTTGACAGCGACTGGTAAGTAAATGACTTGAGATGGTACTTCAATGATCTTATATCCTGGTGGTATAGTTGGAAAAAATTCGTGAATCGTGTGCACCTTTTTATGATTTATATATGCACCTGTAGTAGTATTACACTCAATTCTCAATGAATTAAGCTTTATTAAAGACACTGGTAAATCAGATTGATGAAAGATGTCAGCTTTAAGTATCTGTTGTTTAAAACCTAACAATTTTGCTATAGAATCAGAGTTTTGAAAATTAATATCATGATTGCATAAAATTTCACTTTGTAATGTGTTGTTATTTGGTTTAATGTGAATATTAATTCCTTTTGGTTTTAAAACATACTGTAGATAACGTTGAATATCATCAATCTCATAGCTACCTGTTGGTATAATGATTTCTTCTTCAGCAACGTAAAATTTATTATTACCAATGTCTACATTTGAAATTGAATTAAAAGTTAAAAATTCAACAAGTCCAAGAACATAATTTTTATTTGGTGCCAATTCAATTGGTGGAAAATAGTGTGCTTCTAAAATTGAAGAATTTCCAGATAATGTTAACGTTAATGAATCGTTCATTTTGAGGGTTCAAGGTAAACTGAGATGTAAAATTTTTTGTATTCTTTATTTAAACAGAGAAAATACATTTTTTACCTTAAGCTGATTACATAAAAATTTAAAAAACAGATGACCACAGACAATAGTGTTATAATTTTGATATCTTTGATGATTGTATTTTATATTATCAACTCGGAGATATTTTACAAGATCCATAGGTGGTCGAAGATTTCCAAAACTATCAAAATATACATCATTATTTTTTTTCTATAGGCAACCCAATGTGTGCCAGCACTATTTTTACTATCTAAATTAACTATAGCAGTTTCAAATTTATATGGTCCCTTAATTGGTAACTCATCACGCATGAAAACTCCTCGAAAATTAGAAATTTTTAATAATTTAGCGTATTTAAGTAAATCGTAATTGGTCAATGCTCGTTGTGGTATTTTTACAATTTAAAAAAAAATTTTTTTTGTAGCACATTCTAATCCTAATCCCTGCTTGTATGGTTTAAGATAGAGACCTTTACCTAAAGATATAGATTCTATTGCTTTGTTGTGTCTTTGATTTTCCTCAAGTTGTTTTTTAGCTGCTTTTGCATCATTAACTGCTTTTGCTATTCCCGCAGCTCCACCAGATAGAGCCCCTACTGCACTGAGGCCTGCGAAAATCGGTACGAGAAATGGTAAAAATCTACCGACTTTTTTTGGTACTGGTAAAATTCGAGGTTGTTTGACTTTGTTTCTTCCACCAGCGATTTTCACAGCTACCCTTACCCCTTTTAGAGCTGATTTTATAGCTGATGAGGTATCATTGCCAGAAAAAATAGATTTTTTTGCTGCTAGTACAATATTTCTTAATGAATGTGTAGCTTTATTTTTTCTTTTATTCTTCTTAGATTTATTCTTTTTAGATTTAAAACCCATTCCTATTTTAGTTTTTAGTTTCATAGCGTTAGTAATTGCCCAAGCAGCAGCTTTTTACCAACTTTTGCGTCACCGGCGTGTACTCGATTCCAAGCTTTTTCAGCAAGTATTTTGTCTGCTGTGTGTCTATTCTCGAGATTATTTCTATTTTTTGATATGATAATTTTATTGAAAAAACCTCTACCACGTTTGACAGATCTTTTAGAACTGAGTGATTTTTTCTTTGCACACATGTTAATAATAATAATCGTTTGGCATTCGTTTGAAGACTGAAGAAGAGAATGTATAAAAGCAAGGTATTTATACAAATCTGGGTCAGTTCATGGTGATGATCCAACCTGGCATGTTGTTTTCTGTTTTTTGCGCCTCTCCTCTTTGAATATCTATTAGTGGTGAAGTTATGCAGCCGATACATAATCATTCTACGTTAACGTGTCAACTATTAGGTTATGCAGCCAATACATAGTCAACCTACGTGAACGTGTCAAGCTTTCCAACATCACCTTCTCACAACAGCCTACCATTAACTGACAAAATATCTATTGAGCAATTCCACGGGAAGTGATCTGAAGAATTTTCGATGATTTTAGCAATATTAATAATACTTACTGAATTTGTTCCCTCATATACATGGAATAAAAATGTATAAAAGTTTTTTCAAAATTTTCAAAATTTTTTGAGTTACCGCTTACTCAAAATTTTGGTCGGTTTTTCAAAAAAGGCACATAACTTTTTTTTTGTTAACCGATTAAGATAATTTTTTTTGGAAAATACTCATAATAAGAAGCACTTTAAAGAAAAAAATAAAAAAAAAAAATTTTTTTGCCCGAAAAAATTTTAAAAAAATTTTTTGAATCAAAATTTTGAAAAAAATACCTCTTCGATTTGAAAATTTTTTTTTGTAGTTATTGTCTATAAAGTCAAGAATACTTCCTATAAATTTAATTATGGGACAACAATAACTTTACGAGAAAAAAAATAAAATGTCCAGCGCGGCATGCCGGGACTCGTGCATGTATTCGCTTATGGCGGCGCAAGTTTCGTTCCAAATCACTCTACAAGTCACAATTTTTTGACAAAACGATTTTTCTTTTTTTCTAAATCTTCGTAATTAAGTTTTTTATCGATCTCTCGAGCCCGGTTTTAAAATTTTGTTTTTAAACATTTTTTTAATAACAATAAGTTTTAAAAAAATCATAAAATCGTAAAATATATTTTTTTCAGCTTCAATCATTCAGAAAATTGATCAAAAAACCTATTAAAAGAATGTTTGAGTGTTTCTGATGTATAACAAAAGTATACCAATTTATTAAATTGTTTAAACAATTAATTGTTATTTTTTTCCTAAACTGTACTTAGAGTTAGAAACTTCTAGTTTTTTTTAATTGTGCATTTTTTGTAACTAAAACATTCAAGAATAAAAGAAAAACTAAAAATTAATTATTTAAACATTGTTTAAACAATTTATTTTTTGTAAAGTTTTCAATTTACTGAACTTAAAACTAGAAACTTATTATTTAATTTATAGTTTTTTATTTTTTAATGAATTGTACTTTGAAAAAACTAGAAACTTTAGCCCTAAGTGCAATTTATGAAAAAATGGCAACAATTCATTGGCTAAACAGTTTTATAATAAATAATTTTTTATTTCTTATCATCAGTAGATGTTTTACTCATGAAAAATTGTAACAATTGACAAAAAACTAGAATTTTCAAACCCTAAGTATATTTTATGAAAAAGTAACAACAATTAATTGTTCAAACAATGTAATAAATAAATAATTAGGTTTTTTTAAATGTAGATGTTTTACTCCTGAAAAATTGAACAATTGAGAAAAAACTAGAAATTTCTAACCTTAAGTACAGTTTAGGAAAGAAATAACAATTAATTGTTTAAACAATTTAATAAATTGGTATACTTTTGTTATACATCAGAAACATTTAAACATTCTTTTAATAGCTTTTTTGATTAATTTTCTGAATGATTGAAGCTGAAAAAAATATATTTAACGATTTTATGATTTTTTTAAAATTTATTGTTATTAAAAAAATGTTTAAAAACAAAATTTTAAAAACGGGCTCGAGAGATCGATAAAAAACTTAATTACGAAGATTTAGAAAAAAAGAAAAATCGTTTTGGCAACAAATTGTGACTTGTAGAGTGATTTGGAACGATACTTGCGCCGCCATAAGCGAATACATGCACGAGTCCCGGCATGCCGCGCTGGACATTTTATTTTTTTTCTCGTAAAGTTACTGTTGTCTCATAATTAAATTCATAGGAAGTATTCTTGACTTTATAGACAATAACTACAAAAAAAAATTTCAAATCAAAGAGGTATTTTTTTCAAAATTTTGATTCAAAAATTTTTTTTTAAATTTTTTCGGGCAAAAAAAATTTTTTTTTATTTTTATTTTTTCTTTAAAGTGCTTCTTATTATGAGTATTTTTCAAAAAAAATTATCTTAATCGGTTAACAAAGAAAAAAGTTATGTGCCTTTTTTGAAAAACCGACTAAACTTTTGAGTAAGCGGTAACTCAAAAAATTTTGAAAATTTTGAAAAAACTTTTATACATTTTTCTTCCATGTATATAAGGGAACAAATTTGGTAAGTATTATTAATATTGCTAAAATCATCGAAAATTTTTCAGATCACTTCCCGTGGAATTGCTCTATTAAAACCCATGTATTTATACTTTCTACTTCAGTTCATATCAAATAATGGAGTTCGAAACGCAAAGTACAAAACTTCCTGTGACAGATTTTGATAAAGTGACACAGAAAAAATCTGAACAAAAACGTCATGGAAATTTATTGCCAAATACCGTACGTGCAATTTTCTGTGGACCATCCAATTGTGGAAAAACAAATGCTTTACTCGCTTTACTTTTACATCCTAATGGACTTCGCTTTGAAAATGTTTATATCTTCTCAAAGTCATTGAGTCAACCAAAATATCAATTTTTAGAAAAAACTCTTCAACTAGTTGATGGTATTGAATATTTTCCATTTCAAGAGCATGAGGAAGTTATTCAACCGAATGAAGCTAAACTAAATTCTACAATTATTTTTGACGATATTAGCAGGATAGAATACGTGAATTTTTTTCAATGGGTCGACACAGATTCATTGATTGTTTCTATTTGTGTCAAACTTATACACGAATACCAAAACATTTAATTCGCGACAATGTTAATCTCTTAATAATTTTCAAGCAGGATGATTTAAATCTTAAACATATATATAAAGACCATGTAAATACTGATATGTTGTATAACAAATTTCGAGAATTGTGTTCATATTGTTGGAACAGTGATAAATATGGTTTTGTTGTTATTGACAAGGATAGTGAATTAAATTGTGGTAGATATAGAAAGGGTTTTGATTGTTTTATTAAAATTTCTGATACTTAAAAGAATTTTTACATTCCTTATTGGATTAGTAATACTTTAGACCTGATTCAATAAAGATGTCATCATCTTTGAGAATTGAACAAATTCAAAAACAAAAAGATATAGCTCAACACTTGGCTAAAGCTAGTAAGAGAATTCGTCGTAAACATAAATTGTTGAAATTAGATAAAGAGTCCTTTGAACAAGCACTAGGAGATACTTTTAAACCTATTGTTAATCCTCTAAAAAAATTGGTTAATGACATTGAAATACTGAAAACAGTTGACGCAATCAAAAAAGAAAACGTAACGAAGGAAAGCTACTCTAACTATAATGATTATAATTTAAATGATAATGAATCATTTAAATCAGCAACATTTGAAGAGGATCCAACTCAACATTTGGGTATTTCATCTCCTTATCAAGAGCAACAATTTCCATTCGCGTCTTCTTCACCATTAATAGACGAGGAAACGAGAAAATATCTAACAATGTTAAATCAAAGAAATAAAGACCTTGATAATGTATATGGTGTACGTAAATTAACGAAAGATAGATTAATGATTGGTGATTCTGCAATAAGTTTCACCATACGCTGACCCAAGTAAATGATACATTTTAATTCCAAATCACCGTTTTCAATAATTTTTGGATTAGTTTGATGTAGAAAGAAGCTTTCAATTTCAGTAAAATAACTTTGGATAAAGTCCCACTCTTCAATTGATAAGTTTATAGTTGTTCGAGGATGACTGCTGCTCAAATTTACTTGTACAGATAAATTTCTCAAATCATCTGCAGCAATACCAACAGCAACTTGTTTAGTGAAAGATGCATTCAAGTTGTATGTTGTGAACTGTACCAAGTGATTTCGTTGTTAATATGCCATTATTCATCCACAGATTGAAATTCGAAATGATTGAAATCTCCGCCTAAATATTTGAAGTAAATGTGTCCATGTTGAATTTCTTGTTTTATTTTTTCATATTCTTCAGTTAGTCCATCACCAAGAAAAATTTTCATCATTCTTTGCGGTAAAAATACAATGTACTTATTTTTAATCTCTATAATACTTTTTGGTCCATACTTTGTATTAATATGTCTAATATCAGTTACACGAACAACTTCACTAACATTAAAAGACTTCATTGACTTAATTGGAAGCACCATTTTTGCTGCCTTGTTTATTTGATCTAAATTCATTTTTTTGTTTTTCTTCTTCTTCTTCTTCTAAAGACAATTTTTGTAATTTTTGAACAATTAACTCACAATCTTCTTGATACTGCTTTAAATTCTAAATACTTTCAATACTTTTCACGAGTCCACTCACTTTAACCTTAATTTCTTTCGAATCTTTATTTTCTAACTTTAACATTCACTGGAAGAAATGTAACTAAAAATTAGATTTCTAAACCATAGTATTGATACCTTCAATCCCCTCCAAAAAATTTCCCCTCCTTATACACAAATGACATATTTATTTATTAAACCCCCACCTCACACATTCTTTAAAAATTAAACGTAATTCATCTCACCGACAAAAGACACACGCTTCTTACAATCCCCAAGGTCAAAAGGTCAACTCGCCGACAAAAAAACCCCCACAAACTCAAATCCGCAATGTTAAAAAAGGTCTTATCGCCGACAAAAAAATTATCACCGACAAAAAACCCCTCACCAAACACCTAGAAAAATCATAATTACCCCCCCCCCCCCCCAATTTAAAAAGCCGACAAAGAAATCCCCACCAAGCGTCTATAAAAAATTTTTCACTGACAAAAAACCCCCACCAAACACCTAGAAAAATTTTAATTGCCCCCCCCCCCCCCCCCCACCTACAACCTAAAGGTCAAGACAGGTCCTCGCGAATGCGCACTGTAAGGTGGTCCAGAAACGCCACTGTCTATCTACTTGTAAAAATTGCTGAGTTGGGAAATTTAAAAGTTTAAAATTACAAAAAGCTCATTTTAAAAATAATTAAGTCAAAGATTAAAAACGTTTAATTTTTAATTTTTGTTATAGATAGTCCGTGACGACAAGTCTCCGTGATTCGCTCACTGGAAGACAAGTCTCCGAAATTCTATTACAAAATAATCCTAAAAAAAAGAAAATATAATATATCACTCTATGGAAAGAGTAAGGTGTTGTTTAATTTTTATTCCTAAATAAGGAATTTGTTTAATTTTTCTTCTTAAACGGATTATTCTCTCTCAAATAAAAATATTTTTTTTCTCATAAATTAAAAATTCAAACTAGACGTTTAATTCTTGTTATAGATAGTCCGTGACGAAAAGTCTCCGTGATTCGCTCACTGGAAGACAAGTCTCCGAAATTCTATTACAAAATAATCCTAAAAATATTTTATTTGTTGTGAAAGAATGAGAAGACTTTTTGTCACTATGATAAATCATAATGTCAAATAATTTTAGACAAAGAGGAAAAAGAACTCGCAGAAAGAATAGACCAAAAAGAAAATCAAACACAACTTTAATTAAATCACTTCCTACTTCTATTAAAACACAAGAAAGGGTACAAGAAGAATTTTCAGTAGAGGCAAATATTTCAAATTCCGCTATCTCTCAAACAATTCCTTCTGAAATCTTTTCCTCCTTGACTAACACTAATATTAAAAATAATCTTCCAGAGAGATTACACTATTTTATACTGTTTAACCCAAAGTTCCCATTTAAAAGGGGCACTGTAATAAATGGTCGGGATTTGAGAAAACTCTCTTTGACTTTGGTACATTCAGCAGACATTCTTACAGATACCCCCACCTTACGGTTGAGAGTAAAACGTATCGAAAATTACAACGGAGAAAAGATCAAGATTGTACCCACCCCTATTTTGATTTCTGACAGCAACAGTTCTGACAGCGACACTACGGTAAATTACAACGATGACGTCATTGTGATTGATTAAATAAAATAAAAGGGTATTTTCTTTCATTTCCTCCTAAAAATTTTATATTCAATTTTTTTTATCTAACTTCCTTTAGTTTATTTTGATTTGTCTAGAATGTTTTGCAATGCCTCATAAATGTAGAAATGTTTACGGAGGAAAGAAACTAAGGAACTTGATAAGGATTAAGAATTACTCTAAAATAGAAAAAGAACTCGCAGAAAGATTAGATTTCAAAATAAAATCAAATATAACAATTTTAATTAAACCAATTATACTTTTACTATCAAATAAATAGAAAGAAAATTCGCAGTAAATGGAAAAGCTATAAAAATTTTATACCCTGACATCTCTCAGACAATTTTCCCTGAAACCTTTCATTTTCCAACTAACAATTTTCTTCTAATTTTTTTTTTTTGGGAGAATTTCTTTTTTTTGTATTTTGGACTTTTCTGTTTTAACACAGAATCAAAATTTAGAATCATATATTATAAAAGAACTAGCAATCTAACGCGCGCTAAAGCGCGCGTCTAATACTTCGTTTTGTGATTTAGGCATTTTGAAATAAAGATTATGGGTCAGTATTTCTTAAAACGATCACGTAAATAAATAAAAAAAATTTAATTTTCAAAGTTTAATAATTTTGCTTCGTCATGAGAAAGTATTATTATAGTAAAATTTTTCAATCTCTATTTGTTAATGTTTGTATGACCCTTACAAAAAGCACTAAAAATAATAATGTTCAAAGAATTCAAAAAAAAAATTGGGAAAAAAAATAATCAAAAATTTTAAAAGTTATGAACTGGTGAAGTGTGAATTGAAAGAAATTCTTGTTGACACGATAACTCAAAATCTACTCAAACGATTTACTTCAAATTTTGCAGAAATGTTCTTTGTATATCTCTTTATGGTCGCAACCTTAGATTTTGAAAAATATTTTTTTTACTATTTTTAAAAAATTAAAAAAAAGATTAAAAACAGAATCAAAAAACACAATTTTTTTTAAATCGTCGCCATTTTGCTAAAAAATTATTTTTTCTTTTCCAAGGTATCGACCATAGCAAAGCCTTTAATAATTAAGAATTTTTTTTAGTTTTTTGTTTTAGAGCATTACAAAATAATTAATTAAAGGGATATTAGTTTCACTATCCTTAATTGTTTTTACGTCAAATAGAAACTTTTTTAAATAAAATTCAAGTGTGGGATGTCTACACACATTAAAAAAATTTGAATTTTTGTGAAGGTTTTTTTCCTGTTTTTATAGATATTATATTATTTTTTTAATTTAATATAATTCTTTTTATTTTCTAATTAATAAAAAAACTTTTTATTATAATTTATAATTATAAATATATTTGTAATACAAAATTTTATATGTTTAAAGTTTCGTATAACTGAAATTTCTTTTTGTGAAATTTTATTTACTATAATTTTCATTTAAACGAATTTTTATTATTGAACAGAATATCTTTTAGACTAATTATTAAGATATTTTTCTCGCGACTGGTCACTCTCAAAAGTTTGTATCCGACGACTGTACTTTTGAAACGATTTTGAATACGAGTATCATAAAAACTTTTGTACACGTACAGTCTCACGAGTTTCACACACAGAAGTTCTCAATGTATAATCTTAACCTCATTCTTGGAAAACGATAATGGCAATTTTTATCAATCGGAATAACGAAAATAAAACAATGCTAAAATTTAACTTTTTTCCTTCTTTCTCAATGTAAAATAAATAACATAATAATGTAATATTATGACTGAATCATATTATTAAAGTATTTCATGAAAAACAATATTTTTAATGTATAATTTTTGTGGATATTTTAAGTTCTTGAATACAGCATTATCTAGGACATAAATTTTTAAATTTTCTTTAGATTTGACTCTAGAACAACCAACATAAATTTGACCATGACCAAATGCAGAAATGGGTAGAAATATTCCTACTTTATCAAAAGACTGTCCTTGAGATTTATTGATAGTCATTGCATAAGCAAGTCTGATTGGAAATTGTCTTCTTACCATTTTAAAAGGAAATGTATCTTCTGAAGGAGATAAATCAATACGAGGAATAAAAACTATTTCACCTTTCGATTTTCCAGTAATTATTTCTGCAGCAATAACGTATTTCAATAAAGATTTTACAACTAATCGAGTCCCATTACATAATCCTTGAACCAAATTCATATTTCTTAAAAGCATAATTACACACCCTATCCTCAATGATAATTTATGGGGAGGCATACCATCTGGTGTTAAACTATTTAAAAATTCTACTGGAACAATATTATTTACATTTTTTTCATCATCATCAGCTATATGTGAATCAACACTGTAATAAATTACTTCTTCTCCTTCTAGTTTTGACAAAATACGATCATTCATGTCTAATACTTCTGAATTAGTCAATGAAAGAATACAAGAAGAATAAACATTAACATCATTTGGATTTATCGATGATCCATATATTTCATCAATTAAATTTCCATTCGATATCAAATCTTGTGGAATTTCTAATACATCATTTTCTTTTTCAAACGTACTTTGAGGTTTGCCATCACCAACATTCAATAACCAATTTGAAAACTCTACTTGATTATCATGTAATCTAACGTTAACATTTAAAGATCTAGTTTCAAAGTATTTCCACAATTTACTATTTTTTACACAAACCTCAACAATATGAGTGCGACTACCATGCGGAACAATTGGCAAAGTTTGCCTAAAATCACCTGAAAGCAAAATAACTTTACCTCCAAACGGTTTATTACATTTTGTAATATCTCTTAACATGGATTCCATTGCTTGTAAAGCATATTTTGGGGCCATTGAAATTTCATCCCAAATAATAATTTTTGCACTCCTTAAAAGTTCAGCATGTTTCGACATTCCACTTATATTACATGTTGAATCTTCATTGATTGGTATAGGGAATTTAAACATAGAATGTGACGTTCGTCCTCCTTTTAGAAGATTAGCCGCTATACCAGTCCAAGCAACTGATAAAACTACTATTTCCTCACTTTCGACTGTAGTAATAATAGTATTGTGTAAATAGCTTTTACCACTTCCTCCAGGCCCATCAAGAAAAAAATATCTACTATCATATTCATCATTATGTACGGCCATCATAACATCATTAAAAACTTGCCGTTGTTCATCATTCAAACTTTCAATAAGATTATTAGCTTCTTCTTTTAGCAATTGTAATGTTAACGCATTATCTTCCTTATCAACAGAACTATAATCTTCAAGAATTTTTAGATCGATGTTTGGTAAACCAAATTGATGTAATGTAAATCCATGAAAATTAAATACTTCATTAATTAAAAGTAATGATTTTTGAAGCGATATTTCCACAGGTAAATTATTATCAAAAATCATGTGTTCTTTAAACTTATTCCATAAATCAACAGCATTCACAGGTAAACCAAACACACATATATATGCAAATAAACGACATAGTTCTTTAGGAAATTTCATACTCACGGCTTCAGTCAAACAATTATCCCACTCGTTATCGTCTACCATCAAATTTCTTGCACGTGCTGCTTC
Organism: Leptopilina heterotoma; assembly: GCF_015476425.1. NCBI lineage: Eukaryota > Metazoa > Arthropoda > Insecta > Hymenoptera > Figitidae > Leptopilina > Leptopilina heterotoma. The sequence goes on from NW_025111108.1 coordinate 508,237, forward strand.
TGTATAAGTATTATATATAATACCTTCATATGTTCTCACATCTTCAAACGATTTAGCACCACGTACATCAAGTAGTAAAATTCTCAAAAAATATCTTTCAATGTCTTTTGGACTTACAAAATACATTCGGCAAATTATAGGTTTTGTAATTCGTTCTCGTTTTTTCCAAGTTTTAGATGACTCAACAAAAACATACTTATGTGGTATTTCAGAGTACAAATATTTGCGTGCTTCAGGATCTTGTCTATTTAACTGAAACCATGCTGTCAACATTGTATTTTTAAATTTCTCAATTGCAGTTTGTTCCATTCCTTCTTGAAAACATATTGATTGTTGATTAGGCAAATGTACAGCTAATCTATATGTTGCATGTGATTGCTCGTGCATATTGAATTCATAAAGTCTATGCATTGCTTCTGGTGGACACACATACCGTGTATTTAAATAATTTTGAATTTCATCATAATGCATTACTTGATTATCATCTTTATAACCAACTATTGCATAATCATGTCCCTTATAACAATATTTAAATAAATATTTAATACCACCTGTACTACCACATGCTACTAAGTTAATATGACATGCAAATTTTTTACTTAAATACGGATTATATGATACAATCATCGAATTGTCAGCAGTGCATTTAATTGACCCGTCTCTATTATAAAAAATAATTTTTTTGCCATCATTTCTCCGTCTATACTCCGGATAATTTTTTGATTCATAATTTGTTTTTGGAGAAAATGGTTTAGGATAATTTTTCGTGCATAATTTTGTTTCAGGATTCATACAAGGAGAATGTACATTTTGCTTTCCACAAGGTCCATGAACTTGAAACTGCTTCACAATTTTATAAAGTTCTGGATTCTTTTTCTCATCAGGAATTTCTGCACATATTATTTTATCTACAGTTTCTGCATCACGAATAGCAAACTTTTTATCTAAAAAAATTATTGAATGTACATGAGGCAATCCACGCTTTTGAAATTCTATTACATATACATAAGCAATGACTGGACCAAAAATTTGTTTATCTTTTAATTCACACATTAATTCTTTTACTTTCTTTTGAAAAACTCGGGCAACAATATCTGGTCGGTCAGATGCAGTTTCCGAATCCAATAAATTTTCCATAATCTCAGGCCATTTTGGATTACATGTCATTGTAATAAATAAATCTGGTTTTCCAAATTCTTGAACTAATCGCATAGCGTCCATAAAACATTGTTGATAAGCGCGTGGTCCTCCAGTAAATGTAGAAGGTAAAATAATCATTTTCCCTGGTCGAATATTTTCTTGTGTTGCTTTATTATTCATATAATTCATTAATCCACAGTACATTTCAGCTCGAAGTTTTTTCTGTTCAAAACGAATATATTTTAAACGCTCACCTTCTACTTTTGACCAACTATCAACAATAAATTGTTGAGTTAATTTACCCATTTGTAAACATGGATTAAATGTTCCTCTATAAGACAAGCGATACATATAAAATTGTAAAGGAGTAATATTACGAACACCATCAGTATGTTTCATATTTACAGTCCATCCTGGATCACCTGACGGAAACATTAAAGGATATGTCATGGGATCGGCATGTGTGCTAAGACTACTAATTGGAATACTTTTAGAACCCCTTGGATGTATACATATATCACGTTCAATTGGAGGCTCACCATCTTCGCTAACAAATATAACTGCTACTTCATTGCAAGACGGAACATTATATTTGCTTTGAGAAAATTTTGGATCACGTTTAAACCACATTTGAATGCTTCTCGGACACTCATTCATTAATTTTGCCCTTGCTTCTTCTTCCAATTCCAATTCTTTCATCATTTTAAATGACTTTGCATAAATATTAATATCTCTAAGTAAAATATCTATTTCAGTCATTAGTAATTGTAAACATTTTTTATTACATTCATTATTCAATCGTTCCATCACCGCTTCATCAGTATCAAGAATATACAATTGACCATATTTTCGATTATCTCCATCATCAGGATGAAGAGAGTATGTATCATGATACACTTGTCCATGTATACGAAATACATAAGGACCATATCCCTTTGGAACGTCTAATTTAGCTCCCATGCTAGCAAATGCACACGAACTATTATAAGCTCGAATATTTTCCTTATAATTCTTACTTTTAAAGTTATTATCAAATAATAAATTTTTCAAATACAAAGGATAAGGTTTTAAATCATACAACTTTACTTTTCCTTTATGACAACAACTACTAAATTTTTTATCCTGTGGCCTTTCACACAAAAAATGTAACGCGTCACAAAACATACATTTGACATTCATTACACCTAAATAATTTTGTGTAACTTTATGTTCATCAAACTCTTCAGACAACATAATTCCAACTCCTCAAGTTTCCATCATTTTTCCATTTTTTTTATTCATTTTACATGTTAAATTATTTTTTTGTCGATTTTTTTTGTCATCGTCCGTTTCTAAAGATAATTGTTTTCTTTTATAATTTAAATTCTTTTGCTTCATTACATTCTTTTCATCTACATTTAACAATTTTCTGTAATTACGTTTTCTCAATCTATCATTCTCTAGTCTGATTTTTTTCTGTTCATCTGTTTCTTCAAGCCTTGCCTTCCTTTTTCTCTCCTTGTCTGTTATTGCATAAAATCTCTTTTTCTCATTTTTTTCATTTTCATTAAGCTTCTCCTCTGAATATTCTGAAGATATACCTCTATTAACATTATTGTCGGAAGCTAATTTAGATTCTCTTCTCAACAATTTTTCAAATTCAGTAATATGATTGTCATTTAACTTTTTTCCTTCATTATTTAAAATTTTACAATCCTTATCACTTAAATTTTGTTGACCTTTGGTTTCATTTTCTATTTTTAGAGATAATTTAATTTTTTTACTATTTAAATTGTTTTGCGTCATTACTTTCTTTTCATCTATATTTCTAGCCTTTTGGCAATTACGTTTTCTCAGTCTATCATTTTCTAGTCTGATTAATTTCTGTTCATCTGTTTCTTCGAGCTTTACCTTCCTTTTCCTCTCATTATCTTTTATTGCGCGATGTCTCTTTTTCTCATAGTTTTCGTTTCCATTAAGCTTCTCCTCTGAATATTCTGTAGATATACCGCTATTCACATTATTATTACTAATACTGATACTAGTTTCACAAATGGAAGACGAGTTTGGTATTTCTATGAGTTTTGTAGCTCCATCCGTTAAAAGACGTTTCCAATCATACTCAACAAAAAAAGGTCTAATAACGTTTGTCAATTCCACGGAAGGAAATGAAATTAAACGATTATTTTCAAACATAAAAATTAGATGTCGTCTCATTTCACTATGAATATAATTAACAGTATTTGGCAATTCATTGTAATATAAAGATGTTGCAAACGCTATTGCGTATATGCCACAGTCAATTCCATTCGGTTGTAGATTAACAGTTGAAAAAACTACCGGCGGTTTGAAAGGATATAATCTAAGTAAATATTTTTTTTGATCTTCATTTAGGCATTCCTTATTAAGACTATTATAAATATATAGCCTTAATCCATCATAATAAGTACAAATCCAGTGACCAGATTTGCAAGCACCACTAAAAAGTATTTGAATGTGCTTCTGATTTTTATCAATCGGAATAATGAATTCAGGCGTAATTAAATATAAAGTACTTGGCATGTTAAATGATAAATTTGATTCTCTTCTCAACAACTTTTCAAATTCAGTAATATGATTGTCATTTAACATTTTTCCTTCAGTATGTAGAATTCTATTATCTTTATCACTTAAATAAACTTTTTCTTCTCTGTTAGACATGATTTTTTAACAAAATGAACTAATAATTTAATATTTTTCAAAAACTTATTTTTTGAAAACAGACTTAAACTTAAAGCTTCTATCTTATAACTAAATAAATTAAAATAATGAATAAATATAAATAATTTTTTATAGTTTATTTTATTTTTTATATGAACATTTCTTTACATTTAAATTTATTTTATTTTTTCTATTTATTATATATTTAATTAATTAATAATAAATAGTCATCAAATTTCTCAAAAATCTCATAAAACACATAGTTTGCATAAATAATACAAGTCACATAAATCGCATTTTCTTCCCATATAAATCATATAATAATACGCATAATAAGTCGCATAATTTCGCATAAGTCACATGATTTCGCATAAGTCATATAATAAAGCACATCTAATAAAGCAAAAAACTCATGTAAATCATGAGCACATAAGTACAAATAAATATATAAAAAGTGCAATAATATCTTAACTAATATAATTAAAAAAAATTAAATCAAAAATTATCCCAAAACATTAACCAAAATAAATTTATTTACTCTAACAAAATATTTTACTGAGTTCAAATTTTCACAATTATTATTAATAGAAAATCAAATTCAACTGTAAAGTAGAAAATTTTAAAGATTTTTTAATAAAGATACTCTTTGAAATTGAAACCCTTACTCGTACTTCCGTTACTTTTCATACCTCGTTCTCTATCTTCCTCTCATTCACTCCTTCTGTCTGAGATGAGAAGAGAAAAATAATCAGCCAATAAACAATTAAGACCCCCTTTTAGTATTTTCGCTTAAAAGTGAAATTCCCCACTTTTCCTTCCCCTACCAATTCTTGTTGCACTCTTTCTATCTGACACAGAAAAGGGAGAAAACATGATACCTCTTTCTAAACAGAAAAGTAGGCGTTACTTTCTTAACTATTCACCTCTCCTTCGCTCCTACTCTAAACTAAAAGGGCAGGCGATACTTCCCTCTCTTTCTCTCTATCAATCTTTCTCTCTCACTGCGGACGGAATGTACACGCTCTGGACAGACTGAATGAATTCGAAGATTATTATAGTTAATAAGTATTTTCTTGATTCTATTTCCATTTTTTTATCATGCGTATTCCATGCAAGTTGCAAGGAATATTCCGCGGTGGCGATGAAAAATAATCACCAATTTAAAAATGGAATTAGAATCGGGAAAGAAGGGAAAATATTTTCCTTATATGCTTTTCCTTATTTTATTTTTTTTTGTGTGCAAATGAATGAAATACCAGTTATAAACTAATTGGTTTAAACCAATTAGTTTATAATGCTCTCCAATTTGTCTCCAAGAATAATCTAATTATTCATAAAAAAAAAAAAATTTCTAGTGGCAATATAAACAATAGAATATTAACATTACAAAAAAAAAATATCGCAACTCCAATTTTATTCTATTAAAAAAAACAGTTGAAAAGAAACCTGTCATTTGGAATTTAGAAATATCTAATTTTATAAATATATCATTTTGTCAATTTAAAATTTTTGCAATTTTTAATTTAAAATTTCTTTGATTCCTAAGAAAAAAGGATGTGATTTAAATTCTATAATTGTTTTCTTATTTCCTCTATTAAATGCAAGAAAGTATTTGTCATCATTCTTCATGTATCGAGTTACAAAGAACGACCATGACTCTTTAAACGCGAGTATACTGGGTCACATCATTACGTCCTTGTAATTAGAATCTTTCCGCATAATTTTTAAGAAATATTCTAATACAACTAATAGTAAATAACAATCTGTTAAATTATATATTTTTTTTTATTTCAATTTTTTTTTCTTGAAAATTAATATTTTAATATAATAAAACTAAAAATTTATTTTTATTATTATTATTTTTTTTTTACTAACAATTAATAAATGTCTTTTATTAATGGAAAAGAAAAGCAGTTACAACAAAAATTAAAATATTTGTGATTGTTTCAAGGGATTTAAGAATCATGATAAATCAAAACATCAACCTCGAAATAAAATTAAGTCAATCAAATTGTAATATCGGCTAAACTGTAAATAATTTTTTTTACATATATATTATAAATAATTAATAAATAAATGTAAATAAAAAAAAAATTATTTAAGTAAAATAACCAATATTACGATTATAAATAATATAATAATATATATATATTAAATATAATATTAAATATATCATAGTCAATAAATATGATTTTTAAATTAAGTGATAAAATAAAAATAGAGTTGAAAATTTAAACTCGGATCGCAATTTTTTTTATCGTTTCAAAAATCATAAAGTTATAATAAACAATAATAAAAAAAAAATTTATTAATATAGTTATAATCATTTAGTAAAAAAAAAAGCTAAACAAGTAATTTAACAAAAGTGAATTTATAAAATATTATTTTATAATTGATTTTAGTTAAAAATAAGTTTTATTAAAATTATAATTAAACGATATGATTTTCAGCATTAATTGCAATTAATTTTCAATATTTTATTTTATTAATTTCCCAAATAATAAATTTTCAACAATAATAATAAGATGTACAATATAAAAGTATTAAATTTATTAATACAATAAATAACATGCTATGTATTAGTGATGATAACATAATAATTAACTAATTAATTAATTCTAATATTTAAAAACATTATAATATGTTAAACATGTAGATTTAGTAATGAAATAATTACATTAACAAATAAACAAATTAATAAACAATTATAAATAAAATTTATTTAAGTAAAATAAATAAATAATTAATGATTTAATGTTATGGTTATAAATAATATTTAATAAATATAGTATTAAAAATATATGCATATTATTAAACAAATAATTGTCTCTTGATCTTGCATTTTTTTTTATTTTAGAACATAATTAACAAAACAAAATTTGAAGCTTTTAATTGTACTTATTTAAATATATATATATGAAAAATAATTAATTTTAGTTAAAATAAAATCTAGTAATATGACCCTAGCCGTTATTGACATATTTGTTTGGATATTAAAAATTTAAATATTAAAGGTTGTTGTAATTGGTTGTTGTTTTTGTTTTTCTCTTGCATCATAATTATTTTTATATTAATGTTACGAACCGATAAAAATATTTTAAATAATTTGAATAATTGTTTATTATAAAAATTATTTTTGGGCTTTTGAGCTGGCCCTATTTTTATAGTTCGGCGGAGGAGACCAAACTGCCAGAGCGTAAGCTCTGTTTATCTTATTGGGACACGTTATTCCTGGTTACTTTTAACATTCAGAATTTTAATTAGAGGAGGGGGGGGTAAGGAAGATAAAGAAATTAATAGAGAGAAAATTAAGAATAATAATTATAAATTTATTATAATAAAAAGGAAAATAATTCCATCCACCTCTCATACAATTGGGGGGGGGGATGAAATTTGATTAGTCCAGAACGATACAGTACTTACCGTTGCTGGATATTAAATCTACTGCCAGAACTTTCCGACGGGCGAAGACAATTCACCACACACTCACACGTGCACAACTTATTGTTTTTTTTTTCTTAGTTTCCTAAACCACTAAAAATAGGGCGGACGCGGCTACACCGTAAAACCGGCCGGTCATTTGACAAGAAAGAAAATTTTAAATTTATTTAAATAAAATCTCCCCCTTCACTATTTTAGCTTTAGGTGGCCCCGCGGATTTCGAGTTAAGAATTTTATTTTCGTCCGGCCAAATTGCTTTTTTTTTTTTTTAACGTTTTAGACAAATTGAGAAAAACAGAATAAAGGAAGAAAAGTGGAATAAAAGAATTGAAAAACTAAGGAAAGGGTAGGAAGATTTTTAAGACTTGTCTACCAATGGGCGAACCACGGAGCCTTGTCTTAAGTAGCCTCGTTAAGAGCTTGAAAATTAGGATTTAATATTAAATCTCAATTGTTACTTTTCTTGAGTTGACGACGAAATTAAATTGGAAACATATAGTATAGGAAAAAGAAAGAAAGAGAAAATTTTTTTTTTTTTTTTTTTTTTTTATAAAAAATATTTTTACTTGAGAGAGAATAATTAGAGAATTTATTTAAGAATAAAATTAACGACGCCTTATTCTCTCCATATAGTAATATATTATTTTTAAATTATTTTGTGATAGAATTTTCGGAGACTTGTCTTCCAATGAGCGAATCACGGAGACTTGTCGTCACGGACTATCTATGACAAAATTAAAAATTAAAAATTAAATGTCTAGTTTGAATTTTTAATTTTTTGAAAAAAAAATATATTTCACTTGAGAAAGAATAATTAGAGTATTTACTTAAAATAGAAATAGACCAACACACTTATTCTCTCACAAAAAGGAATGTATTATTTAGGATTATTTTAAGAGTAGAATTTCAGAGACTCGTCTTCCAGTGAGCGAGTCACGGAGACTTGTCGTCACGGACTATCTACAATTAAGGTCCCAAAATTGAATTAAAATAATTTTTAATTCTATTTCAACATACCCATTGTTAGAAAGAAAGAGGTGATATAGAGAAATTTGAAAATTTAAAAATAAGAAAGAAATTATTAAGTGAAAATTTCGAAAGGAAATAGAAATCCCTTATAAGAAAATTCCTCCCTTAAATTCTGAGGGGTAGCAACGTCAGGAAAAATCCCACCGCTGCCACCATCAGTTTGTTACGAACCGATAAAAATATTTTAAATAATTTGAATAATTGTTTATTATAAAAATTATTTTTGGGCTTTTGAGCTGGCCCTATTTTTATAGTTCGGCGGAGGAGACCAAACTGCCAGAGCGTAAGCTCTGTTTATCTTATTGGGACACGTTATTCCTGGTTACTTTTAACATTCAGAATTTTAATTAGAGGAGGGGGGGTAAGGAAGATAAAGAAATTAATAGAGAGAAAATTAAGAATAATAATTATAAATTTATTATAATAAAAAGGAAAATAATTCCATCCACCTCTCATACAATTTGGGGGGGGGATGAAATTTGATTAGTCCAGAACGATACAGTACTTACCGTTGCTGGATATTAAATCTACCGCCAGAACTTTCCGACGGGCGAAGACAATTCACCACGCACTCACACGTGCACAACTTATTGTTTTTTTTTCTTAGTTTCCTAAACCACTAAAAATAGGGCGGACGCGGCTACACCGTAAAACCGGCCGGTCATTTGACAAGAAAGAAAATTTTAAATTTATTTAAATAAAATCTCCCCCTTCACTATTTTAGCTTTAGGTGGCCCCACGGATTTCGAGTTAAGAATTTTATTTTCGTCCGGCCAAATTGCTTGTATAAACATACAACCAATTTGGATCCTGTATACCGGACGGGAACGTTACGGATAATATTATTTTTATTCCGACAGAGATTGAGTCTCTGTGCCGTGGGAAACCGTACTAAACAATTTGGATGTCTAATTAATGTTCTTTTATAGTTTTACTTCCTTAAGAAATATGGATAGGTGGGGACAGGGCGTTGGACCTGTTGCCATGCCGAAATTGCTGAACTTGCAATTTTGCAGGTGTAAGCTCAATGCACTATGTTGAAATGCATTCCTTTTTCTTTATTCTTAGAAAAGAACATTTTTTTAAAAATATTCTTTTAATTTTGGAAACAAATATTAATTTATTTATTTATTTTTCAAATTAATCTCTGAAAATAGGATTAATGTAAGTTGGAAATAATGGACATTTCAAAATTAGAAATTCCATTCTATTTTGTAGCCCTTTAAAAGGTTGCTACAATCCAACATTAAATTATTTGTCCCAATAATTATCTTAATATTGCATAGAAACCTTCTGCAAGTGTGCAATTTATGGCGGGCAAGGTTTATAAGCTAGGTCGATGCAAGGAAGCAAAACAATTAAATAATAAAATAATAAGAATGAATAATAGTAATAATAATAACCTAAAAATGTTCCCATCTATATAGATACCATAAAACTGTTAAATATAAATATTTTTAAATAAGACCGGGCCATCATTCACCCTGTATTTAAAGATTTAAAGAATTAAAAGATGCATTTTAATTTTTAAAAGACGATTACAATAGTATTCGCCATTGGTAAGAGGGAGAAAGAGCTACAGGACAGAAAGAGTACGCAATACTCTGTAAGAACAATATGTATGAGAGAGAACGTTTCAACGGTGTATTCTTTCTCTCTTGCACAATGTCAAGGGGAGCGCGTGGAGCGCGGGGAGCCTTCACTCAACGCGTTGAGTGAAGCCTCTCGTCCATTCTTCATATCCATATATGTGCATATATATACATATATATATTCGTATGCATACATGTATCTTATTATTTTAATTCTAATTCTAATAATTAATAATTCCTTTTTAGCATTTTATTTTAAATAAAATAGGTAATACATATATATACATACATACACATACATATATACATGTACATATATACACATTTGTTCTTGTTAATATTGTTTATGCAATCATAGTATTTGAAATTGGCATCCTTTCGTTAATTGATCTACATCGTGTTTTCTGGAAGGCATGAAAACAAAATAGTTTAATTGCTGAAATTGTACTTTCAGACGGAAGAAAAGGCTTACGGTCTTTGACCCGAGTTCGTTTTCTGCGCGATTTTGAAACTGCTGATCATGCATCCTTAAGAAATGAATTCTAATAAAATATAAAATTTTGGAAAAATTTTTGTTACGGAAACGGCGTAACAAACCACCGTGGAAATTCCGTTTTTCGTCCCCGAAAACAAGTCGCAATGAAAATGAACTTGGGTTATGACATAAATTTCATGTCTTTCAGAAAGCGCAAACATATTTCATGTGATAAATGGTTTTCTTTTACATTTAGATTTTTAATTGTAGAACCATATTTAGGCAATTTAATTACATAACAATGGATTTAAGCCTTGAATGATAAATTGATTTTTTTTTTATATTTGTTTTAAAGAGAAACATTTATCTCATGCATGTTTTCAAAATCACACATACAAAAACAATAAAGATCCACCTTAAATTAAGTATATCACTAATTTTGTTTAACCTATCCATTTTACCAGTGGAAGTTTAAAATAAACATTTAATGTTTTATAACAGGATACCTTACTTTAAAGAAAATCATTACTCTCATCCTTAATACATATTTTTAAAGAGATTAGAATTAATAACTTACGTCTTATTTTAGTCGCGAATCAAATCGTAAGGTAAGAATAACGATTATGTATACGAATATATATATATATATATTTAATAATTTATTTATTTCTAGTTATATTATGTGAAATAACTAAAATAATTTAAGATTTTTATGTTTGTGATTTATACAGAGAATTCAAAGACCTGCCCATAGTTCCCCCAAGAATGGGATACAGGGCTGTTTGGGGCGCCCTGGACTTGGTTTACCGTCAACTCTACAAGCCCGGGGAATGGGGAGTTTTGGGGGATGCCCAACAAGAATGGAGCTTGGTAAGTGGGATATTTTAACTTGTAATATTTTTGATTGAATTGCGTCTTATTTATTCGTTCTCTAAAATCTTTTTCTTTTATTTTGTAGCGATGGAAAATTGACCTACAACCCTACTGGGTCAAATGCTGACGTCTATTTTCCTGAGGAGGACCAGTATTTTACCTTGTCTAATTAAATTTTATTACATTTAATTATCAATTGATATAAACAAAATATTTACTTACAACTATTAGAATCATAGTCTATTATATTAATTCTATTTTATATATTATATTTGTAATTGTAATATTAATTATTTTATACAATATAATATTATTACATATTAAAATAAATTAATTTTTAATTATTACGTTATCATCATTACAACATATTATTATCAATAAATAAATTTATAATGTAGAATATTATTTAGTATGTTGATAGTTTTAATATGGATATATTTTTGTGTATTTTTATTATTATTAAAAACTTATTGATTGGAAAATTAATAAATGAATAAAATGTTGAAAATCAATTGCGTTTAATCATTTCTCTAAAAATCATATAGCCTAATTATAATTGTAATAAACTATACTTTTAACTAGAACCAATTATTTACATATAATGATAAAATATTATTTTATAAAGACACTATCGTTAAATTATTCGCTTCTAATTATACTAATTATAATTATACTGGTTATAAATGTAATAATTGTTTATTTCTGTTTTAAAAAAAACATTCTTCTATATTAAAATTTTAACCTAAGAATTCACTAGAAACAATGCAAAACTTGCTATTTAAGTTTAAACTTTTAACACTATTCTTATTTCGTCACACAAAAAAAATCATATTTATTGACTCTGATACATTAAATATATATATTTATATTTAATATTATATTTATTAAATATTACGTTATTTATAATGGATTGTTAATTACTATTTATTAACATTAATTATTTAATACAATTAAATTCTATCTATATGCTAATTAATTGCATTAATTCTAATTTTACTAAAATATTAGTATGGATTTATTTTAATATCTAATTTATTAAATTTATATAAAAATTTTTTACTAAAACCTAATTCCTTTTCTCAATAAACTACGTATTTCTTGAATATAAATATAGTATTATATTTATTAAATATTATTATACTATTTACAATAGTAATATTAGTTACAATTTATCTATTAAATGAATTTGATTTGCATTTATTAAAAAAAAAATTATTTCTAGTCTAGCCGATATTCTAACCCGTATTCGATATTACAACTCAATTGACTTAATTTTATTTATCGAAATTGATGTGTTGATTTATTATAACTCTAAAATCCTTTATAAGAATCACAATTATTTTAACTTTCATTATAACTATTTTTCTTTTCCATTAATAAATATTTGTCTTAAAATAATTTTAATTACTCAAAATTATGCAAATTCCTTTTAGTTTTCATTAATTATTGATAAAAATATATATATATATATATATATATATATATATATATAAATTTAATTTTACTTGGTTGAAATGATTAATTCAATTAAAAGAAAATATCAATTCAGTAGATTACCATTTATTTATTTCGTTGTATTAAGGTATTTCTTAAAAGTTATGCGGAAAGATTCTGATTACAAGGACGTGATGTATGTGACCTAGTAAACTCGCGTTTAAAGAGTCATAGTCTTTCTTTGTAATCCGATACACGAGGAGTGTTGACGAATGCTTTCTCGTGTTTAACAGAGGAAAGAAAGAAAACGATTAGACTTTTATGATCAAAAAGATTTTAATTAAAATGGTAAAAATTTTAAATAAAAGAAAGAAAAACTTTTATTTTTGAATTCCAAATAACGGATTTCTTTTTACCACCGCGGAATTTTCTGTGAAGAAAAGAGAGAGAAAAAAAAATCTGATGCAAAATTGTATTACATTTCAGGAGAACAGAATTAGTAATCGCTTTCAAGTTCACTGTCGGTCTCTAAACTGCTCGAGTCATCAATCTGCTCGTGCGATTCAGAGTTCGTTTCGTAGTCATCAATTTCGATCTCGAGATTGCGAGAAATATACGGTATGGTGGACGCAGTACTGTCAATGTCGGAGTTGTCAAAATTGTCAACGTTGGCTATGTCATTACTATCATTGTTTGAGTCATGTTGTTGTTGTATCAATAATGCAAGTTGGTATTGTTCAGCTAGTATTGCGCGATTAATTCTTTGTTCTATCACTTGTTGAATAGGTATTACTCCCGGAGCAGGTGGAATTTCTTCAGGTTCTCTAGAGAACCCAAATTCAGGAACAATATCTTCAATAGGCTTTTGTAAACACATCGTGAGAATTTATTTATTTTATTTTCATTTAGAAATATTTTATATCGGTTATGATCTTTCTTTTTATGAATTATTGGATTAATCTTGGAGACAAATTGGAGAAAATTTGAACCAATTAGTTTAAAATTGGCAAATTATTCGTTTGCATATATTTCCAAAAAAAAGGAATATAAAAAAAAAGAAAACAATTCTTTTATTTCAATTTTATTTAAATGGCGATAATTTGTTTCATCGCCACCGCGGAATATTCCTTGTAACTTACATGGAATATGCAAGATAAAAAAAAGAAAAGAATCAAGAACTTACTTATTCTCTTATAATAAGTGATTCCAAATTTTGATTCTGTGTTAAACAGAAAATACAAAAAAAAGAAATTTGTCCCCCCAAAGGTTAGAGGAAAATTATTAGTTGGAAATTAAAAGGTTTCAGGGCAAATTGTCTGAGAGATGTCAGAGTTTAAAATTTCTACCGTTTTTCCATTTACTGAAAATTTTCCTTCTGCTTATTTGTTAATAAAAGTGTAAATTGATTTGATTAGAATTATTATATTTGATTTTCTTTTAAATCTAATCTTTTTTTTTTTTTTTTTTAACGTTTTAGACAAATTGAGAAAAACAGAATAAAGGAAGAAAAGTGGAATAAAAGAATTGAAAAACTAAGGAAAGGGTAGGAAGATTTTTAAGACTTGTCTACCAATGGGCGAACCACGGAGCCTTGTCTTAAGTAGCCTCGTTAAGAGCTTGAAAATTAGGATTTAATATTAAATCTCAATTGTTACTTTTCTTGAGTTGACGACGAAATTAAATTGGAAACATATAGTATAGGAAAAAGAAAGAAAGAGAAAATTTTTTTTTTTTTTTTTTTTTTTTATAAAAAATATTTTTACTTGAGAGAGAATAATTAGAGAATTTATTTAAGAATAAAATTAACGACGCCTTATTCTCTCCATATAGTAATATATTATTTTTAAATTATTTTGTGATAGAATTTTCGGAGACTTGTCTTCCAATGAGCGAATCACGGAGACTTGTCGTCACGGACTATCTATGACAAAATTAAAAATTAAAAATTAAATGTCTAGTTTGAATTTTTAATTTTTTGAAAAAAAAATATATTTCACTTGAGAAAGAATAATTAGAGTATTTACTTAAAATAGAAATAGACCAACACACTTATTCTCTCACAAAAAGGAATGTATTATTTAGGATTATTTTAAGAGTAGAATTTCAGAGACTCGTCTTCCAGTGAGCGAGTCACGGAGACTTGTCGTCACGGACTATCTACAATTAAGGTCCCAAAATTGAATTAAAATAATTTTTAATTCTATTTCAACATACCCATTGTTAGAAAGAAAGAGGTGATATAGAGAAATTTGAAAATTTAAAAATAAGAAAGAAATTATTAAGTGAAAATTTCGAAAGGAAATAGAAATCCCTTATAAGAAAATTCCTCCCTTAAATTCTGAGGGGTAGCAACGTCAGGAAAAATCCCACCGCTGCCACCATCAGTTTGTTACGAACCGATAAAAATATTTTAAATAATTTGAATAATTGTTTATTATAAAAATTATTTTTGGGCTTTTGAGCTGGCCCTATTTTTATAGTTCGGCGGAGGAGACCAAACTGCCAGAGCGTAAGCTCTGTTTATCTTATTGGGACACGTTATTCCTGGTTACTTTTAACATTCAGAATTTTAATTAGAGGAGGGGGGGTAAGGAAGATAAAGAAATTAATAGAGAGAAAATTAAGAATAATAATTATAAATTTATTATAATAAAAAGGAAAATAATTCCATCCACCTCTCATACAATTTGGGGGGGGATGAAATTTGATTAGTCCAGAACGATACAGTACTTACCGTTGCTGGATATTAAATCTACCGCCAGAACTTTCCGACGGGCGAAGACAATTCACCACACACTCACACGTGCACAACTTATTGTTTTTTTTTCTTAGTTTCCTAAACCACTAAAAATAGGGCGGACGCGGCTACACCGTAAAACCGGCCGGTCATTTGACAAGAAAGAAAATTTTAAATTTATTTAAATAAAATCTCCCCCTTCACTATTTTAGCTTTAGGTGGCCCCACGGATTTCGAGTTAAGAATTTTATTTTCGTCCGGCCAAATTGCTTGTATAAACATACAACCAATTTGGATCCTGTATACCGGACGGGAACGTTACGGATAATATTATTTTTATTCCGACAGAGATTGAGTCTCTGTGCCGTGGGAAACCGTACTAAACAATTTGGATGTCTAATTAATGTTCTTTTATAGTTTTACTTCCTTAAGAAATATGGATAGGTGGGGACAGGGCGTTGGACCTGTTGCCATGCCGAAATTGCTGAACTTGCAATTTTGCAGGTGTAAGCTCAATGCACTATGTTGAAATGCATTCCTTTTTCTTTATTCTTAGAAAAGAACATTTTTTTTAAAATATTCTTTTAATTTTGGAAACAAATATTAATTTATTTATTTATTTTTCAAATTAATCTCTGAAAATAGGATTAATGTAAGTTGGAAATAATGGACATTTCAAAATTAGAAATTCCATTCTATTTTGTAGCCCTTTAAAAGGTTGCTACAATCCAACATTAAATTATTTGTCCCAATAATTATCTTAATATTGCATAGAAACCTTCTGCAAGTGTGCAATTTATGGCGGGCAAGGTTTATAAGCTAGGTCGATGCAAGGAAGCAAAACAATTAAATAATAAAATAATAAGAATGAATAATAGTAATAATAATAACCTAAAAATGTTCCCATCTATATAGATACCATAAAACTGTTAAATATAAATATTTTAAATAAGACCGGGCCATCATTCACCCTGTATTTAAAGATTTAAAGAATTAAAAGATGCATTTTAATTTTTAAAAGACGATTACAATAGTATTCGCCATTGGTAAGAGGGAGAAAGAGCTACAGGACAGAAAGAGTACGCAATACTCTGTAAGAACAATATGTATGAGAGAGAACGTTTCAACGGTGTATTCTTTCTCTCTTGCACAATGTCAAGGGGAGCGCGTGGAGCGCGGGGAGCCTTCACTCAACGCGTTGAGTGAAGCCTCTCGTCCATTCTTCATATCCATATATGTGCATATATATACATATATATATTCGTATGCATACATGTATCTTATTATTTTAATTCTAATTCTAATAATTAATAATTCCTTTTTAGCATTTTATTTTAAATAAAATAGGTAATACATATATATACATACATACACATACATATATACATGTACATATATACACATTTGTTCTTGTTAATATTGTTTATGCAATCATAGTATTTGAAATTGGCATCCTTTCGTTAATTGATCTACATCGTGTTTTCTGGAAGGCATGAAAACAAAATAGTTTAATTGCTGAAATTGTACTTTCAGACGGAAGAAAAGGCTTACGGTCTTTGACCCGAGTTCGTTTTCTGCGCGATTTTGAAACTGCTGATCATGCATCCTTAAGAAATGAATTCTAATAAAATATAAAATTTTGGAAAAATTTTTGTTACGGAAACGGCGTAACATTAAAATCTAGAATTTTATTCCCTCTCTTGAAATCATAACTAATTAAAATTGGTATGACGTTGATTATTATCGAACAATTTGTTTCATCTTAAGATAGTATTAAACCTCAATTTTCTTAAAGTTTTGAATGATTTGATGGATTCTTAACAAATAATTTTTTTTTCATTAACTGAATCGTCAATAGCTAAGAAGTGTTGATAGTTTTGTAATTAATTTTCAACCTCTATGTACTCAAAAAAAAAAATAATAAAAACAAAATGTTTCCAATAAATAAATCTTAGTGAGAAATTAATAACATTAATCAGCATACTGTTCTAACATTAAACTCAAAACTAGAAAGATCTCTTTAAAAACAAATGAATAAATAAGTTAAATGAGAAAAGTTACAATCTATATACTAATGTGTGTACTAACATAAGCGGCATCATTGGGTTGTATAGGCAACAAATGTTGGAATTGTTGGACAATGTTGAAATTAACGGGATGTGGGAAAATATTTTGAGCCTACCGAAGAAACAAATAATTCTCGAATTAAGGAGGCATTGCGCGAGTGAAAGAGGGACGTTACAGGTGTTGCGTGAGCGTTTATTACGTTTGAGAACTCGTATGTTGTTCGGCGAGCAATTGATTGTACCTTGGCTTGACAAGTACGATTCAGCCGAAGCAACAAAAATGTTTGTAGTAGAAGCATTAAGCTTACCCTTAGATTATGATAGAGAACTAAATGACGTTTTGACGTTATCACCCAGTGCAGAAGACAGTAATGATAGTATCGTTACTGTACGGGGTAAAGTACCGACGCCAACCGAATCCCCAAGGGAAATTCCACAAGGTAACTTAGCCATGGCCCTACCAGGGCCAAGTCTGGGTTCCTGCAATCCACTATCAATAACCACAAATATGGTTACGATCACTTGTGCGGGTACGCAAACGACTTCTTGATCAGCGACGTTACCACCTACTATCGTAACCTGGGCGTTGCTTGGGGGCAGAAAACTTGGAGCGACCACGAGTTAGAAATGCGATAAGGACTAGTCAAGGATTGGGATTGTGAAAACTCGTGTAAACTCTCCTGAGAAAAAGAAGTGGGAATTAAGAAACCGTGGGTATAATACGCCACCCAGGAAGTCGTTTCAAAGTAGTTTTGCTAAGGACTTCACTGACGGGGCGGAAACCATGAATGCTCAGCGTTGGCCAGGGAATTGTTTAAACCATAGCAGTGAACAACCCCTAGTTGAAGTACTAAGTAGCGGAACCGAATCTGAAAGAGAATGGAGTGACGTCCTGGCCCCAACTTGGCCAAATACGCTAACCACCGGTAGAAATAATAGTAAAACAATAAAAACGTTACGCGACTGGGAAATTAAATTATCGGCTACGAATAATGAGGACCCAGACGATTTTTTAGAACGTTTAGAAAATTGTAGGTTGTGTAACGCGATCAGCGAGGGGAAAATGCTTAAGGCGGTTCCATGTGTATTGCGAGGGTCAGCAAGTCGTTCGTTTAGGGTCGTGAGAAGTGAAATTAGGTCATGGAAACAATTTTCAAATGTGTATGATGAATTGAAAGCGCGTACACAAGCGAAAAGAGAGAAAATATCCGAATATATAGTAAATTTGAGGACAATTGCCTAAAACCTGCGTGAACCCATATGACATGATGTATTGTTTAGAATAATTTATCGAGGATTAACTTCAGAATATAGACATTATTTATCTGGATACGAGATAAATCAAGTCAGCGACTTAGAGAAAATATTGAGGAGATACGAGAGAGTGAAAAATATTAATAATCGGTACGTCCCACCCCCACAAAAGGATAAGATGAAGTTCCCAATGGCGGCACCGAAAACCGCGATGACAGTTTCGAAAATTGACGCATTATTAGACAGTTCAGCGTCAGAATTGAGCCCCGAAACGTTACCGAGAGCGAGTAAGAAAAGCAAACCGACTAGGGAAAAGAAAAAGAAAAAAGGGCCTGTAAAAGTAGAGGATTTAGCGAATATGGCGGCAAATGACCTTTATTTTAAGTAATAGAACCCTCAAAACAATGATCGCGACGTTCGCAGGAAACGATCATAGAGAGTGGGATAAACACGTGCATGAGTTCAGACACGCGGTAAATACCGCATTCCAAGGCACCACAAAAGTTTCCCCAGCGTTTTTAAATTTTGGCCGTCAACCACAATAAGTAAAGAGTTTGAGGAGAGAGGTAGAAAAACAAGTAATAGTAGATAGAATAGCGCCGGAAGTTTGGTTGGACCGACTCAAGAGATTAGATGCGTTGTGAGATCTAGTTGCGCCTTTTATTGACGAGGAAAGAGAAAAGCAAACAATCCAATATAATCGTAATAAACGTGTAGCATCGTTCAGCGTTGGTGATAAGGTGCTTTGTCAAGTTAATAAATTATCTAACGCAGCCCAAAAATTTTAGGCGAAAATTTTCGGCCCTTACGAAATAACAAAAAAATTGTCGGATAATGTGTATGAATTAAAGTCTGATAATAACCGTAGGGTTAATAAAGTGCATGTTTCCAATTTAAAACGTTTTGTGCCTCCTTGTTGTTAAAATAATGTGGGTTTGAAAGAAATTGTCTAACTATGTGTCGTTGTGTGTGTTGTATTTTGATTATAGTAATAACAGTTCTGATTCATGCCCAGTCACAGCAGCCAGTTGACGGACCAGAAAAGTGGAGAGAGACGACCCAAGATCCGTAGCATAGTCATCAAAAAGCGTGCCAGTGAAACGATGTGGCGTTCTTCGTTCGGCAGGAGAAGGGCGGCGCCGAAAAATAGGGGACGCAGTCGGAGCACGCTTTCCGACTTTCCGGAAGGAGCGGACCCTGTGGTTGTGGATCCAGTTCGTCTGTTGATCCAGAGGGCATTGGCAAATCAGGTTGATCCATCGCCTGAGTTGGCTTCCAGTTTGGAGCCAATTCGGGAAGAGGAGAGCGCATCTGTGCCTGGGCCTTCTGGATCACAGTTGCCCCAGTCGTCCGTAAAATATACGGGAACTATCCCTAAAATTCGCGACCAGCGTGAGGAAGGTTAGGAAAGCAAAAGTATGGTCAGTGGGGAAGTGGCGGCTATGAGCCATTAGGAGAGATAGAGAGTCGCGTCGTTAGGCAGAAGCAGAATTAGAGGTGACGATCCATCGAACGGAGAGGAGTGAGAGCCAGGAGCGCAGGGAAGTGAAACGGTTGAGAGGAAGGCAGCGGGAAGAGTTAAGAAGGAGAAATTCAATCCCCCTCTCTAGCTGGGATTACATTACCAGCACCGTTTGACAAAACGAGGCGACGAATGCCACAGGCAAAGCTCGCACGAGCAAAGAGGCTTGTGTGTTGCCTCGTTATCCCCCTCCACCCACGTATTCCTCCCTCTGGCGGGCCTCCATGACTCTCCTCCCCGATCAGCGTCAAGGAGTCAAATAAAAGACCCGTGCCCTCGACCCCCACTGCCCATAATACTCACGGGGCGGATGTTTTAGAATCTGGATCCCATCCCCATAGACGAAAACCTAGATCCCCCCGCTAATGTTTGCTTTAATAGTTGGTCGAGAGGACATGGCCTGAGAAAATGCCCCAAGAAGATGGTCAAATTTTGTTCAAATTGCGGAAGAAAAGATGTAGTCCTCACTGATTGTCCTCGATGCGCGAGGATCAACAAGCTCCATATAGAGCAACGTTTTGGGGCGGACAATTATGAGGATTTTCGTGAACAAAGAGCAAAATATTACAAGATCCTACATAAGAATAAGGCCCTTGCCCAAAATACAGTCCTTAAGTTAATGGAGGTGCCTGTGAGGGCCCCCCTTTGGTCACAAGCCCTCCCCCACCCATACGATCAGCGTCAGTAGGTATTGAAAACAATATTGAAACCAACCCCAATCAGAGTAGTAGCCTAATCGAAGAGCTACGTCGACTGGAGAATTTAATTGCGGATTTGCCCATAGAAATGGCGAAGGAGATCAAAATGCGTTTCTGGGAGAATTTCAAGCGAAGGGAGCAGTAATACAGGTTCGAATCATTTGGGAGAAAGTCGTCGAGTTAAGTTATATTTTGTTTCTCCCGTATTAACATGATTAGGTACATGCCTTTTGTTGATATTATTAATAAATAATTTTTGTTAATTATTACGAGTTATTATTTACGAGAATAATCGGCATTGTTAACAGAGTTAACATCGGCCTAGTGGGGGAGATTGTAACGAAGTAAATCGTTACTTTCATTTGTAAATAAAAGTTCAGCGTATTTTGGTTAGTGTGTTGCTTTCTGAAGCAAGCCTGTGTGTTATCGCATTAGGGTTTTTCATTCAAATTCTTCGCTTGTTGTCGTTCAGCGGTGTGTCTCTCACCAAGGTTTCTATCAAATGTCTTTGCGCATGATTGATAGTTTTCGGGAGTCACGTATTTAGCGACCCTTTCCTAATTTCTGTAGGTTCGCACTGGAAGGAGACGACAAGGAGAACTGATCAGGATAATCGTATGGAAATAAGAGAGACGAATAAAATAAAAAATATAAATATAAAATCATTCGATTTCGAATACGTGTGCAACGGTTTCCAGGAAAAAGGCATCGTTCGTTCAACCAGAGAATTTGCGATGAGCGTACGAAACAGACGTGTTTTTGATCGCTCCCGATTTTGAGATAGAGTGTGCGTGAGGCGAATAGCGCGAATTAATTATTATTTCCTTTTGTTAAAATTAGTTTAATAATATTTATTTGGAAAAGTGTATAATATTAGTTCTAGCAATTGAATAAATTAGTTTTATTATTTTCAAATAATTGATTTGTTCTTATTTGGTGAACGAGCCGTTTCCCGCCAAGCCGTTTGGAGTGAAGCGTCGTTGGTTTGTAAGTACATTGCAGTTTTGGTTCAAAGTCGAAGGTCGTTGCACAGCGACGAGATCTTCTCAGCGGGATTTCCCTTTTATGAGGTTTTCATTCTTTTTAAAGAGTTATTGTTCGTATTTGTGAATCAGAGTAATAGAAATAATTTAGGGGTAACGGTGCAAGTCCGTTTGTTAATTTAAATAAATAGATCAATTTCCTCTCTACAAAACTAACAATTGGATTCATAGGCAAATTAAAAAAAAGATATGCTTATTAATTGTATTTAACTTCCAATTGTTTAACAACAATTGTTTAAACAAATTAATAATAATTTAAAATTTTTGAAAACTGTTGCTAGGGATAAAACACTCTTTATCCAGCATAATTTGTTTATAACAATTGTATAAACAAAATACGACTTAGAGTAAAAAATGACCCATACAAATCATTCTTATTTCTCCACGTAGAATCGATTAGCGTTAACAATTTTTAAATATTTTTAAATTTTTATTAATTTGTTTAAACAATTGGAAATTAAAAACAAAAAAAAGGTATACCTTTTTTACATTTGTCTATGAATCCAATTGTTAGTTTTACTTAAAATCCATTTGTTTATGCTTGGAATGAAACACCCTTTACTCAGCTTAATTTGTTTATAACAATTTTATAGACAAAATACGACTTGGAGAAAAAAATGACCTATACAAAACATTCTTTTTTTTGACGTAGAATCGATTAGCGTTAACAGTTTTAAAAAAAATTTTAATTTTAATTAATTTGTTTAAACAATTGTTAAACATTTGGAAATTAAAAACAAAAAAACAGTTATATTTTTTTCCATTTGCCTATGAATCCAATTCTTAGTTTTTTAATACAATGGCTGGTTTCTTCATGGGACTTAATAGGTTAAGATAAAATGTTTTTAATAAATATATGTTCATCTTTAGAATAATGTTAGAAACTTTTTAATGTTAAAATATTTCTATTTTGAATAGCAGAAAAAATGGGAGCGCGTAGCGCCCAAGTATTAGTGATATTTATTATAATGATAATGAACTTTACATATTGAACCGCTAATAAATAACATTGAGACTGATTATATAGAATAAAACATTATTAAATTCAATACTCACATAGCATTGGTATGCAATTAAGAAAGCACAAATGTATTTAAAAACATTATTTTAAAAGTTAATCTGAAAAAGTTCGGCTAATTTTATGTATTCTAATTAGAAAGTTTTACTAAATCTGTATTGCTATAAATAAGCGTAAATTATCTGTAATTTGCAAGAAAATTCTGTAGTACGTGTGTGCTTATATTTCCATAATTATTTTGTTTATTATTTGTTCATGGATTTGCAAAAATAAAGAATTTATACTTTTTAATTATACTCATTTATCTATTTTATTATTAAAATATTCTAAAAATGCTTGTTATATTAATTGCGTTGAATTTTTTTGTTCATTCTAAACCGCAAATTTAGCATTGGATTTTCAATACATTAACCAATACTTATCTTCTTCTAATACTTCATCCAATACTTTATCCAATATTTATTCTAATACTTATTCTAATATTTTTTGCAATACTCATTCCAATACTCGATTCAATACTTTTTTCATATGCGATAGCTTGGGTGATTTTTTTAAAGCACTAATTTTCTTAATGTTAGCTAATTCCTGAGGGGCAAAATCTCTCATTCTTATTTGTAAATAATACTGAATTGTAAATGCTAACATTTCGAGACCAATATCATTGTGCTCCTGACAAGGAAAGTAAAACTTCTCTCCACAATCAATAAAATAATTATAATTAGCTCGAAAGAATTTTATAGACGGCAATATTTCAAAAAAAGGCACTCGATGCTTGATAGAAGTTTATACAGTCTCCGTTTGAATGTACGAATTCTTTATTAACTCTGGAAAATCTATGCATAGATACCAGCAGTTCATTTTGTGAAAAAGAAATAGTGTCTTTCTGCATGTCGATGTGGTTAAAAACGCGCTTAAAAATTTTAAACACTGAATACAAATTTTAGCGTGAGCCGTTAATTTTCCGGTTGTGTAATACAGTAAACAGTCATCTACAGCTGGGAAAGCATAGTCGTGAGCGTTTGCATCGACAAAATCCTAGACCTCATTTTATATAGAGCTTTCAAATCCGAAATAGTAATTAGTGGAACTGGAGGATTTCCGTCAAATGTCGAACAATTTCCCGTTTCGGTAGCTTTAATATGCTAAATGCAGACAATATTTTAAATATTTTCAAAACAAGTCGGTGTATACGGATGGTCATTTGTTTTTCCAGCCTTTGTAATCGTCCCTAAAATTCGCTAAACATAAAATAATTAGATGAAATAATTATGATAAATGGTATATAGGATATTATATATATGGGTGATTTACACGTAACTGTAATATTTGGCGGCGTCACAGAAAACACATTCAAAATAAAAAAAATTTACTTGGATATGGATACATTTTAAAGGTATATATATAACCTATTCGCAACCACAAATATGTACAAATAAATATTAAAATTTTTGATAAATTGCGGAATTTTTTCTAAAATGTCAGCTCCGTGGCGTGTCCGTTTTTTAAAAATTTTAAGTTAAAATTCAGAAATTTTATTGAAAACGTCGAAACTGGAAACGAGCATTTTTATAATATGAATTGTGTATATAGTTGAACAATTTGTGCATATAATGCATCTTCTAATACTTCTTATAAAATTATAAAATGTAAAATAGTTTTGTCCACAAATATTTTCAATTTTGTACTAAGACTTTTTTTCCTATAATTAAAGTGTTTATGGCACATTTTAATGTTATCTGAAAATTACAATCTAAAATAAGATCTATTAGCAACAAATATCAGTAAAAAAAGTTCTAAAACTGAAAGTTCTACACTTAAAAACAATTTTTTTTGGAAAAAATGTAAAGTTCACAAAAAGTGGTCAGTACCGTGGTATTACTATTCTTTTAATCTAAACACTCTCTGTTGTACACTACCGTCGGAAATTGTGCGAAGGCAAACACCTCGAGTTATTAAAAAACACACCTGCACAAAAACGGTGATAACTCCGTCAAAAATGAAGCTAGATGCTTTTTTTAAATTGCATTCGAAATTCATGTTATAAACACAAAATTTAATTGGGCAACACATAAAACCAATTTTTACGTGTCCCAATTTCTCCAGCCTGTTTGCCTCTTCCGGGTTGGTGACTACAACCGCGAGCTTCATCCCTCGGCGGTTAAGTCCTAAGACCGTCACTCTCCTGCTTCCTGGCTTTCCAATCGCTTCAGACATCACTTGTTGCATCTCGGCTTCTTGGGTAAGGCAATCTAAATCACGATCTAAATCTAAATCACGATCACAATCTAAATCAACGACTGCACCTAACCCATGCTTCCAACCGCTTTGGAGACCTCAGCGGTAAAAGCGTCCTTGTCGGAGCCTCATCTGATCTTAATCAGAAGGTCTCCCTTCTTTGTAGCTTTTGCTGCTACTATTCTCGTATGGGAGTCGTCGGGGTTGACCTCTTTGCGAAGTTTACCCAGAACGTCAGCATACGTTAATCCTTGACCGACTCGGATTAGAACTGCGGATCTTTTTGACCTTATTATTTCCAATTGAGCAATCTTTGGATCTGGTACTTCCATTTCCATTGGAAGAGCTTCCTTCTTTTTCCTCTTATCGGTTTGGGTTCGTGTCTCCTCTGGACTGTCACCCTCTCGCTTCCGTTTCTGAGCATCTCTTATGACGCTTTTAAGATTACGCCTATAGGAACGCTTTCTCTCTTCCTTACGGTCCTTGCGGGTACACTCCGCACCGCTGAGAACGCATGCCAAATCGAAGTCCGACTCATCGGCCGCGGCATGCTTTACTTTTGTTTCTTTCAGCAGGATTTCGATGGCTCTGAGTCCATCTTTTACCGTCCTATCGACGTTCTTCTGAATGTCGCAAGACTTTATCATCTTTGCGGCTTCCAACTCCTTTTTGTCGAGGCAAGTCGCCTCCTCCTTTCTGAGAATATCTCACGAGTCTCTTCTATCGCCTCGTCGTCTACTTCTGAGTGAAGTAGGCTCAGAAGGCTCAAAGAGCTTCCTTTTCTTATTCGTTCTTCTTCCACGATGTTCTGTGGATCTAATCTTTCCACGATCACCCGTGGTACTGCAAGAAATTGTGGGCCCCCACAATCCGCGCGCACTTGAGCATCAGTCCTGGGACCGATGGTGAGATTTCCCGTTTCCGTCCTGCTCACATGGGGTACCATCTTTGAATTTTGTAAATCCATTTTTTCTTGCGGTTTGGTTGTCATTTAGTGAAAAGCCCCGCCACCACGGCAAGGTCTACCGAACATCGTCGGCTTCGTGGAAAACTGTACCATTTCAGGAATTCGTTATAAACTGTACCATTTCGGTAAATGTTTTTAAAACATACCATTTCGAGAAAAAAAGTTTTTTGCTTTTTTTCCAAGTTTGTAAACACTGCTGCTGGACATAAAATAAGGTTATGCATTTTTAAAAAGCGGTATCTTAAATATACTCTTGTTCATCTTTTCAATGTATTAATTACAAATTTCTAATAATTTTAATTAATTGCTTGTTAATCATTAGAAATTCTTTAGTGCAACGCTTTTATAGATCTTCATCGAAATGGTATGTTTTATAGCAAACTTTTGAAATGGTATAGTTTATAACGAATTCTTGAAATGGTACAGTTTTCCGCCAAGCCGACGACATATCCATGATGCCAGTCGTATCTGGCAGCGCGCCCACTTCTCCCAGCACATCAAAGACCTCAATGATGTTTGTCAGTGGACCCGCTTCTCCCAGCACATCAAAGACATCAATAATGTTCGGCAGTGGACAACCAGCGGCGGAGAGATTCCTTATGTTACGGTCACGTATGCAAGCTCGCTGTACAGGCTTCTTCTCGTTGCCTTATCTCTCTTATGAAAACCCTTCCTTTTCCTCTTTGGGCCAACAATCTTAGGGACTAGAATAGTATAACTAATTCACATGTATTTGTCAGCTGACTTAACGCTTTATGATGCATACATATTTTACTTGGATTTATGCACAATTCGAAACTAATGAAATATTAATTCGACAATAGATAAACATTTTGTTTTAACTTTGATTAACAACAAAATGCCGGAGTACATTAAATTACATGTATATGTGTATATGTATTATGTATATGTATTATGCATGCAAAACACATAGTAGTAACTTATATCATATAGGACTAATATAATTACAACAAAATAAATTTTATTTACCTGTATAACTAAGACGAATAATAATTTTATTAATTAAAATAATATAATTATTATTTATTTCTTAGTTATTTTAAAATAAGGTGTCGAAAAATATCATATTAACAGACTATTTCCGTTCTCATGGAGCTACCGTGAGATCTAAAATGTAAGCAAAAATGCAACGTCCAATGGGCCCATGAGTTTTCCCAACTCCTACTCCTAAATTTGTGTTTTCCCCACCTTGACAAAGAAGGCAAGGGTTAAAGGCTTGTCGCGAAATTTCAATTATGGCAGTACGATTTTCAGCTTCAAGCGATCAACACCTGTCCTGTTTTCTGCCTGGCAGATCTGTTGATTGTGAGACGATCGGGTTTTAGCTCGTCCGCGATCCGAGACCCGAATGTTATATTTTAGGGCAGACGTTAACTTCTAAAATTCTCTGAGACGGTGGAGTCCAGTGCGGGCTGATTTTAGTGAAATTTCAGCTCATTAATGATTCTGAAATTTTGTTATTAAAATAACCGGCCGGTTGCATAAATATTGCCTGAGCCGTCTAAACATCAGTGGCCACACAATTTCGGTCTTATTTGGTATTTAAAACGGCCGGTTACATGGATATTGCCCGCGCCATTTTTATAACGAGTAGCCCCACGAGTACGGTTTATTTTGTTATTAAAAACGGTCGGTTGCATAGGTATTGCCCGCACCATCTCTATAACCGAAAGCCAAACAAAATTCGCGCAACAGAAAATTGGTCGCATGCACGACTCAAATTTCGAACTTTATACTGTGTTTTACCCGACATGGATCCTTGTATCTTAATAGAAAATAGGCTCCGTCGGTAGGATTAAGGGTTATTGGTAAGTCGTTATCGTTCTAATAATAAATTCTTTTACTAACATATCTTCCACTAAAACATTTGCAAGTCTTGTTAAATTTGATGTATTTTCTGTTATTATTACAAAATAAATTTTGTAATCTAATATGCCAATTCTGATTTACTTTCTTTGAAACTCCTAAAATAAATAAAGTCAAAAAGAGTTATTTCAAAATGTTACGAAGCATCGTAACTTTTAAAAGGTAGTATAACGATCCCGCAGAAATGAACAGAGTTTAAACTCTGGCAGATTAGAGCCTCCCCTATCTCAAAAGCCCGATTTAATAAACTTATTTTCTGGTTTGCAACAAGCCGATTGTCTTTTTTTGTGAAAGTTAGAACATAAAAATTGGTAAAAAATCCCATTTTTCGTAGATTTTTTTTAAGTTTGTCGACATTTTTTTATTTTTTAATATTTTTTATCCGGGTTAGAGGGATGCCTAACCACATATCACAGCTTTAAAACCACCTTTAAATTTTTTTACATGCATGTTCCTGAGAAGCTGTAGCTTGTCCGTAGATTGATCGTTCATTTTTTTATCTCGACTTTGAACGGCACAAATATCACTGTTTTATCTTCGTCTGATTCAGTAAAAGATATCTACATATAATAAAGTTGAGACTGTCATAAAAATAATGACTGTATTTCTGTTATTGAAAAAAAATTAATGATTAATTAAAAATTAAATATTTTTCCTATACAACCGAAATAAAAATTTATCTGTGTAATTTTGAAAATTTTGAAAACAATTTTGAAATGCTTGCGCTACTATTATTATTAACTTAGGTTTAAATTTAGAAGAGAAAAAGGGTTAAGATTTAAAAATGCAAAAAATGATTTAAAATCTTAGCAATTTTTAAAACAACTCTTCTAAATTCAAACTTAGGTTAATAATAATAGTAACGCAGGTTTTTTAAAATTACACAAATAAATTTCCATTTCTATTGTATTAAAAATAGTTATTTATGATACAAGTGCGTATAATCTGATATACGCACGATTGTCATACGAAATTTTTTGCAACACAAAAACAACTAAACTTGCAGCAATATTGACAATATTACTGTAAGTTTAGGTGTATTGGGGGAACTATAATAAAATAAAGTTTTAAAGTTAAATAAAGTTTTCTAAATGTGATTGTAAATTGTTAATTAAAAACTTTATTTCATTATTTCTCATCAAACAGTCACAAGAATGCGTATAGTAACCATTTTACGCACTGAAAATCACTTTACACACTACTAGCGGTGTGTAAAGTAACACTTTACACCCCACTATAAAAAGAAGTATTTTATACACAGTTTTCTGCGTGTAAAATTCAATGTTACAGGTTAGTGTTGCAAAAAAAATTTTATTTTTAAGTTTTAACCATCTTTTTCAAAATTAACCATTTAAAATTTTTTTAAGTATCAGTAATACAGTAGGGGAGGGTAGGCTACATTGAACCGGGTATTTTATAAAGTCCAAGAACTAATTAAATTTTACAAATTTCGATCAGGCTTTTGTATCAAAATTAAGCTAAAATACTCCTTTAGTTAATACACACGTCACAAACACAAATTATTATGATTAAATAATTAAATTTAATTTTTTCCTAACAAGTTACACTTTTCTTATTTTGAAGGATCTGTGTCTACATTGAACCACCTCTAATAAAACACTACAATTTACTTCAAAAATAATATTTCCACTTACACATTGTTAAAAATCTTATTTTTCACTCAAAAAATATATAAATTGTTGTTAAAGAGTTATTATTTGTTAATATAGGAGATTAATATATTTTGATGTAAGGTTAGGTAGGTTAAGTGACAGTTTGAGTTTATCTCGTTCACAATTGTGATGAAAGCATGTCTTCCAGTATTTTTCTTACTAATTAGTAGAGCAGACAACTTTACAACTCTTAAAATTGAAAATTCTTTGCTTTTTTGGGTGGTTCAATGATGCCGCACTCACTGTATTCACATGACATTCACAACAAAAATTGTTTATAATAAATTTATGTAAGATTTAAAATTCTTTATGACATCGGAATATTGAAGTTGACACCCTAAGCGAAATAAATCACAAGTTTACTAATTTTTAAAACTTCCTATTTAAAAAAACTTGATTATATTTTCACAAAATTTTTTGTTTTGTACGTGAAAAACAGTTTTTTTTAGTTTTTCTTTATAAATAATAAACCTACGTGCCAGAAACTTTTGGACATAGTTTGTTTCAGTAAAACTAACTTATATATTAAATAAGAAAAAATTTCACTCAGTTATATCTCAGAAAATTGAAGTGGTTCACTGTTGACGCTGGTTCAATGTAGCCTACTCTCCCCTAATTATTTTTAACCGCCTTTAACTCCCGAATATACAAAATGTTGGCATGAAGTTTGAAGACTTATTTCGGTACTTAAAAATCAATAGACAAATTCATCAATCATCATTTCTTATGTTTTCGTATGCGCTCTATCGAATGCACGGTGGTCTTCAAGCACTTTTAGGTTTACCTAAAATGAGTCAAAATTGTGCTAACGCAGTTTTATCTGTAATCGTCCCAAGATTCCAAATTTTCATTTCCGAAAATCGTAGCTGATTCTTTTTTCGAAAAAAAACATATATATGGGCAATTCCACGTGAGATTTAAGTCCACCTCTTAAAATCGGCCAAAAAATATTTCTTTTTCTATTCTGTATCGAAACAAATTAGATTCGTATTTTTTTATTTTTGTTTAATTGTACAAATTTTCCAGTTATAAATTTTCGAAATTTTTGACTTGTAATTGAAGACCTATATTCAGTAGCTTATAATTCCGAAAATATTGAGTTTAGGAAAAAGTTGTCAAAGAATGAAAGTTTTAGTTTTCTTTCGAGTTTTAAGAAATGTAAACAAAAGATTTTTTTTATAAACAAATTAATTTTTTTTAACTTTGGGCCGGATTAAAAAAATTTTTTTTTTATTTATTTATACCTTATAATATAGAGGAAGTTTCCAAAAAGTACCGAAATGGGCCTGATGTGTTAAATGAGTTTTAAAACATTTTCAAAAATCACTTGCAAGCATCACATGGGATATTTTTACAATTAACTTTTTAGAACTGTCTGCAGCGTATAAATTTTAATCTATTTGTGTTCTTTGTTTTAAGTTAAAGGGTCTACGCTGTAGCAGTTTTAAAAAGTTAATTGTAAAAAAATCCCACTGTCGACTAAAATCTCACGTGGAATTTCCCATAGGGTAATGTCACCTTGAGTAGACCGCCTGAGCTTTTAAGTTATCTGACAGCGAAAATGTGAAATAAATAGTGCGAATAGCAGCACCGCACCTAGAAACCGTAAGAAATTAAGTTCCGCGATAATCATATACGTTACCGTTTGATGTAACGCATTTTTGAGAACACAAACCAAAAAAGAAGTCGCTCTTTCAATGAGTAAAGTGATTTAGAAGTGTAAAAGTAGTGTAAAATTTAAGTTTTAAAAGGCAACTTATTTTTTTCCTACTACTTTGGACATTGAAATTGATTGTCTTAGTTTAATTTAGTGATAATTTTGACTCAAAAAAAATTGTGGTGGCTGCCATAAAAAGTTGTTTGTCACCATGAGTGGACCACAGTTTATAACCATGAGTGGACTGCCTGCTTTTTCCATTTTTAATGTCAGTTTAACATTTCTTTAGATATAAATTGACAATAAATTAGTTTGAAACTATGATTTATGTTCTTTATTAATTTTTTTGTGATATTGATGTGATATGTGACAAAATTATTAAAAATGGTTTCACTTGTAAACATTGCGACACATACATGGTCTGAAGCTGCATAAGCATAAATTTTGTTTCAATATATCAGAAATATTAAATACATTAAAGAATTTAAAATAACTTTTACAATTTTTTAGGAGTGGTCAACTCAAGGTTACACTTTTTTCATTCCTTAAAAATTAGCTTTTTTTAAAAGTCAATTGTTTTTTCCAATAAAAAAAAATCAAAGCTATTATGGTATAAACACTTATCTAGGGATTTAAACTAAAGCTTGAAATAGAAACCTCCGATTAATTTGCTTTCATACAGAATTTTTTAGAAAAAAAGATTAGGCGGTCCACTCAAGGTGACATTACTCTATATATGTTTTTTTGAAAAAAGAATCAGCTACGATTTTCGGAAATGAAAATTTGGAATCTTGGGACGATTCCAGATAAAACTGCGTTAGCACAATTTTGACTCATTTTAGGTAAACCTAAAAGTGCTTGAAGACCACCGTGAATGGCGTTCTAAAAAAATCAAAAATTTATAAACAAATAAGTTATCAATATTTTACATTAAAAAAGTCCAATTTTTTCAAATTTTTGTTTAATTTTCAATTTTTTCTACTACGAAATAGCAGAAAAATAATTCTAAATGTTACAAATAACAAAACATAAACATATATGCTACAAGATAGGACTATAGAGAAAATTAAAAATTAAAATGGCGGCTCAAAAATGGAGTCTGAAATTGAATTTTTTTGCAAAATTTACCCGAATGGACGAAATTGTTAAAAGTGTTTAGATTGGCTTGAAACTTGTTACTCGGGGGTATTAATAATTGTTTCTATCAATTTATAATAATAAAACAATTCATTCTTAATAAGTTCTTATAATTTTTTTACGTTTTTATAGTAAATTATGTGTTTTCTTTAATATTTTCTAATAGATGAAAATGTGACAGTTTTTACGACTTCATATACTTTAGATGCTTATTTTACAATAAATATAAAAAATATTTAAAAAATTCTTTTTGTTCGATGATCTTAATATCTTTAAAATCATTCCTGCAAAATATTGTAATTTTTTAAAATTAGTCAGCAACGACTTTAGTCGAAATATAATGGAATGACTCTTGTATATAATATATTACATTCATTACATTTTTTATCAAAAAAATTTAAATTATTTATAGAAGTAATAATCTTCATTTATTCTTTCGCAGAAAAAACGAAGCAAGAGAAAGTATCGAGCAGCAGATTATTATGAGTGATAACGATGAAAATCAAAGTAGCTACGAGGAGGACAATTAAATTAAATTAAAGTAATGTTTTAATAAATTTTTTAAAACAGTGTTTCTACCAAAGCTTAGTTTCGGAGATATAAACATACA
This sequence comes from Leptopilina heterotoma, assembly GCF_015476425.1. NCBI lineage: Eukaryota > Metazoa > Arthropoda > Insecta > Hymenoptera > Figitidae > Leptopilina > Leptopilina heterotoma. Next base: position 541,404 of record NW_025111108.1, read on the forward strand.
GAGATGTAATTTTTTTTAAAGATTAAGCTTACTTTGAAATGTAACTTTGGAAGCTTTAAGCATTTCGTTGATATAAAGAATAGTAATTTATCTATTGTTTCTTTGTTGCTAGTATATTTTTGTGTTTTCTTTATATTAAAATTAATATAATGAAGATTGAGCTCACTTTGAAATGGAACTTGAAAAGCTTTAAGTGTTTCGTCGACATAAAGAAAAGTAATTTATCTATTGTTTCTTCGTTGCTAGTATATTTTTGTGTTTTCTTTATATTAATATTTATATAATGAAGATTAAGCTCAATTTGAAATGGAACTTAAAAAAAGCTTTAAGCGCTTCGTCGATATGAAGAATACGCTTGGTTAGTGGAAATAAAGGACACGTCGAAAATATTCATAAATTTATATCAATATTCGTTTAGCGATACTATGTGTAATGTAATTGTTTTTTGAGTTTTTGCAATAGAAGATTTGAGAACATGTTATCTTAAGAGTTTTTTGAGCACAAAATCTCATAAATCAATAACATTATCGTCAAACAAAAATGCATTTAAAATTACCAAATTTCGAGGTGTCCTTTTTTTCCACTAACCCAACGATCCATTGGTTATTTGTTGCTACTATATTTCTGTATTTTATTAAAATTAATATTTATATAATTAATATTAAGCTCACTTTAAAATGGGACTTTAAAAGCTTTAAGTGTTTCGTCGATATAAAGAATATTAATTTATCTATTGTTTATTCGTTGATATTGTATATGTGACTGTCCACGAGAAAACAGGGCTTAGCTCCTAAACGTGAATTTCACAGGGCGAGCGATTGAAGTACTACGATTGAAGTTAACTACGCTTAAAATACCCATCTTTAAAACGATATATTGTCGAAAATAATTGATATTTTTAACTTTCGACTTTTGCATCTGAAAAAGCAACATAAAATCTGTCGATTACCATGAAAAACTCAAATTGATTTTTTGGACCTAAGCGGTGTTTTGTCGTGGACAGTCGACGATTAAAGTTAACTACGCTTGACATACCCAGCTTTAAAACGATATATTGTCGAAAATAATTAATATTTTTAACTTTTGACTTTTGCATTTTAAAAAGCAACATAAAATCTGTCGATTACCATAAAAAACTCAAAATTTATTTTTTGGACCTAAGCCCTGTTTTCTCGTGGACAGTCACATATGTACTTTTTATCTTCAAACAAAATAAAAACAATAATTATTTACAAAATATTCTTTTTCTTATTAATTATTAACTTATTAAATGTTTATTTTATTGAATTTGCGGTATCTCTACAATTTAAGCTGTCCAGAACATAATAATGTAAGTTTACAATGAACTATTGGTGTAAGCTTACCTTGTACTTCCCACGTAAGCTTCCTAATGGCGGACATTTGAATCTCACCTTAGCATCACCTGAAGTTTACACTTATTAAGTTTACACTTATTTTACCTTATTTCATAAGGTTATAATCTTACGAATCTTCGATTTAAGCTTAAGAGAAGCTTACAGCAATGTATTGTGCTGTGTGTGTATTTATCATATTAATGTCTCAAAATAAACACAAGGCTTTTAAAAAATACCTAAAAAATTTTAATATACTTTAATCAAAAACTTAATTTTATTAAATATTATTATTTATTAGATTTGTAATCAGCCATTTCAAAAATCCCCAAGTAACGAGTTATAAGAAAATTATATAAATTTTCGAACAATACGTTCGACATATTGAATCTGCCATTTTCAATTTCGAGAAACAAACATCAGATTCGTAATCAGCGACCCCAAAAACATTCGGATAATAAGTGACAAAGAAATCAACAAATTTTTTTGTTTTCGTACATAAAATTACGAATTAATTTATAACAGATGTTTTATTAATACTGAATTAACTTGTATCGACCGTTTAATGATACACAACACAAAATATCGAAAATTTTCTAAGAGGAGATTCCGCTTCAAACTAAAAACCGACTTAATGACACCAACGACGACTCTTATTAAACAAATCCAACAACACAAACAATTAATAAATAAATAAAATAATAAAAACACAAAAGATTTTACTAAAACAATTGGCTCATTTATTAAACCCAAAAACTCAATATACTATACAAAACTCAATACACGAAAAACCCTGAAGTTTCCAAAGGTGGAAACCCTAAGTAAAACTCAACCCTACAATTTACATGGCCACGAGCTACTGAAGAATGAATTTCACTTTGACCGGCTACTTCCTTCTTTTTCATCTTTTTCTAATTTTGATAAGGGCCCACATATGACCCTCTCACTCTCTCCAATGGACAGCGACAACTTTTCGTAACCTCGCATGCGCAATTCATTTTCACAGAGATTTCCACAGAGAATAAATTCTTTGACCAAATGAAATTTATATATTCCCAATGATAGGAACCACACAAGATTTATATAACGAAATGCTTCGTTACAAATTTACAAAAATTCTTTCCACCGCCATTTTAAAACCGCCATCTTGAATTTTTTTAAAAACGTTTGATATTTGTAAAGCTTGGGTATTGCAGACGCGATATTTTAGTTTTTTGCAATTTCAATGTCGGATTCTGAAAGAGGACGAAAAAGGCTTTAGGAATGGTTCTGGTCAAATTTTTTCCATATGTGAACACAGAGAACAGTCACCTTGAATAATTGATAAAATATCTGTCCTTCCCGTCCTTAAGGGGTTAAGTAACACTACCATATTCAAAACTCTATAACTTTTATAAAACTTTATCGATTTTAATGTATCCATAATGAATTTGAAGCATTTTTCATGTACTTTATAAAAAAATGTAAAATAAGGTTTATATTCTAATTTTGACCGTAATAGGTACCTATTTTTAAAAAAAAAAATTTTTTTGTTGGAAAGCTGAAGTTTTTTTTGAAAAAACATGTAAGTTTTATACACTTAGAAAAATAAACATAATTGGGTACTGTCCGGAGAGGAATGATCCCTGTCGAAATTTTTTTTTTTGTTTAGACAGCACTCTTTGCTTTCTGGACAGGAACCATTCCTGTCTAGAAAAGACTCAGTAATGTCTTAGACATTAATAAAACAGACAGTAATGAACAATGTCTGGACAGAAATCACTCCTGTCCAGACATAAATGCCAACTCGCCGCTTTAAAAAAATCAGTGTACATACATATAATTATCGTTGAAAATATTTAACCTTAAATCATCTTAGGTTTTATTTTATTAAAAAATGCCTGAATTTATTGTTATAAATTGATAAAAGCATTTAAAATTATGAAATAATAAATAAAATATTATTTTAAAGTTTATCAGTAAAGTAACCTAATTTTACGATTTTTATTAACAAATAATGGGGAAATGAGATTATAAAATGAAGTAATTACTTACAGAATATTAAGAATTTGTAATGAATTTTCAGTTTTTATTTGAAGTTTTCTTCCAATGTCTGGTCAAATAAAAAATTACGTAAAATAAAATTGCCGCTCTGACCATTTTCACGTTTTCGAAATGCGTATAACTTCTTCAGAGAAAATAGGAAAAATATGGGACTTTTCAGGAATAATTAAATTATAACTAATTAAACGCACACTATAACGTTCACTTTGATCCCGGGTCCAGATTCAAAATAAATTTTTTTTTTAAATTGTTTGTTTTTTAAAGGTTAATAAATGTACACGGAAAGAAATCTGCTAGTATTATACCATTGGGCGGCCAATAGACTTATGTCATCTGACGCCACCACTACTTTTCAGGCCGAGTAGATGGAATTAGTCCATCTCTGCGTAGAATAATACTATGCAGCGATGGACAAATAGCATCACTCGGCCTGAAAAGTAGTGGTGGGGGTCCGATGTAATAAGTCTATTGGCCGCCCAATGATATAATACTAGCAGATTTCTTTCCGTGTAACATCTTTTAAGTTGAAGTTGGTTTAATAAGTATATTATTATTAATGCCAATCTAACTTTAACTTTATAAAAATTACATTCATTAATACCTTTAAAAACGTACTATTTTTAAAACATAATTTAATTATTTCTAAAAGAAACATATTTTTCCAAATTTCTCAAGAAAAACTAAACGCATTTGAAAATCGTGAAAATTGGCAAAGTGGAAATTTTAATTTACATATATTTTTTATTTGACGGGACAATAGAAGAAAAATAAATAAAAACTGAAAGTTCTTCACAAATTCTTAATATTCCGTAAGTAATTACTTAATTTTATAATACCATTTGGATTCCCGGACATTTCCCCGAATCAATTTTACCGAATGACAAATTTACCGAATGACGAATTTACCAAAAAACTTTTTACCGAATGCTTTTTTACCGAATTTGAAATTTTGAATTTGTTACAATCGTATAAAATAAATAAATGATGATCAGGACCATTGCAACCATTGTAAATAAACAAATTTTGACAGAAGCTTTCGTGAGTCCTAAATTTTTGTTTCAAATTATTACATATTTTCAAAATTTAAACAAGTGTAAAATGGCAGATGTAATTGGTAATTTCGTCATTCAGTAAATTTCTCATTCGGTAAAATTGATTCGGGGAAATGTCCGGGAACGCCATTTACCCATTATTTGTTAATCAAATCTGCAAAATTAGGTTACTTTACTTATGAACTTTAGGACAATATTTTATTTATTATTTTATATTTTTAAATACTAAAATATCAATTTATAATGCCTAATAAATTTAGACATTCTTAACATATGCCAATAATTTTTGTTATATTTTTCTGATAAAAATTAATTTAATTAATTTAATAATTAATTAAATTAATTAATTTAATAATATTTTTGTATGCCTTTTAAATTATTTTATACTGAAAAAAACTTATAAAGATATAACATATTTTTAAAAAAATCTTTTCATTTTGTGACTTTGGTAACATTAAACTCATTTCTGCAGAATATTACAATTTTTTAGAATTAGTCGGCGACCACTTTAGTTGAAATAAAATGGATTGACACAGTTATAAAATCGTTTTTTATTAAAATAAAATCTAAGATGATTTAAGGTTAAATATTTTCAATGATAATTATATGTATGTAAACACTGTTTTTTTAATGCGGCGAGTTGCCATTTAGGTCTGGACAGGAGTGGTTCCTGTTCAGACATTGTTCATTACTGTCTGTTTTATTAATGTCTAAGACATTACTAAGTCCTTTCTGGACAGGAATGGTTCCTGTCCACAAAGCCAAGAGTGCTGTCTAAACGAAAAAAGATTTTTTGACAGGGATCATTCCTGTCCGGACAGTACCCAGTTATGTTTATTTTTCTCAGTGTAATAGGATGGCCAGAAGTTTAAAAGAAAATTAAAAACAAACTAAGCGGTGCTGTTTTTTGTTTTATCTTCTGTCTTAACCCTTTAACGCCCAAATGTTCAAAATTTTGGCATGAAGTTTGAGGACTTATTTCGGTACGTAAAAATCAATAGACAAATTCATCAATAATCATTTTTTATGTTTTCATATGCGCTCTATCGAATGGCGTTATAAAAAAATCAAAAATTTATAAACAAATAAGTTATCAATATTTTACATTAAAAAAGTCCAATTTTTTTCAAATTTTTGTTTAATTTTCAATTTTTTCTACTACGAAATAGCAGAAAAATAATTCTAAATGTTACAAATAACGTGATATAAATATATATGCTACAAGATAGGACTATAGCAGTCTTCGAAGTACCACACTTTTTTACTTTTTTGATACTTTTTTTGGGCAAGGCTACTTTTTTACTACTAATTTTGACTAAAAGCTACTAAATGCTACTTTTTTGAAAAAATAGTTTCGAAAAAATATATCTCTGATTTTCTTTAAAAATACTTGTAAATTTTTTTTTCTACTTTTGACAGTTACTTTTATTATTAATTATATCCGTATATCACTTCTTTATTAAAAAGAAACTGTATGAAAATGAAAATCATGAATTTTATAAGATCTGCGGAAACTCATTTAGCAAAGAAAATTTGAGTCACTTTATTGTCGAAAGCTAAAAATTTAACAATATTTTTGCACTGAAAGTTTTATATGTTACTTAATCTATGATAATTTACTTTTATAGATCATGTGAAGAACGAAAAATTTTTGGATTATTTTCTCAACAACTTCCTTATTTATATTCAATTCTTTTTGAAAAAGTTTTCGCAATGACTGGATACAAATTTCAATCTGATTGGCTTCTGCGGAAGGACACAATGGATCATGAAGTCGGAATATGGTGCGAAAAATTTCAAGAAATTCAAAATCACGCGTATTGTAGAGTTTGCAAGAAGAATTTTTCTCACTCTGCAAAAGGTTTCTCGGATATTCTCCAACATTCCTCTTTGGTAAAACACAGCAAAAACATGAGAGATAATGTCAAAGTTAATCAGTTAACGTTTCAAGCGATGCAGCAACAAGAAAGCAACGGATCTCAAAAGACAGTAAGGCTCTGGTCTTTACGTAATAAAACTACAACAGCCGAAATATTATGGAGTATTAGAAATATTCATTGTAATATGTCCGGAAATTCCTGTGATGGTCTAGGAAATACATTTCAAGCCATGTTTCCGGATTCTCAAATTGCTAAGGATTTCACTTTAAGTTCTACAAAATTCAGGTATTTAGTTACAGAAGCGTTGGAACCATACTATAAAAGTAAATTAATAGACGATGTTAATCAGAGTTCAGGTTTTGCCATTTCTTATGATGAAACTACAAATGCAGAAGGTAGAAAAGAACTACAAACTCGAGTCAGATATTTTTCAGAAAAAGTTCACGAAGTTATCGATTATCACTTACAAACATATTTTTTAGGATCTGCGACTGCTAAAATTTTAGTTGAGAATATTAATGATGCTATGAAAGAATTAGCAAAAAATAAGCTTGTTATGATTGGATCTGATGGGCCTAATGTTAATAAATCAGTCTTAAATATGATAAACGAACAAATGTTAACTTCTAGAAACAAAGGTCTAATCAACACGGGTACATGTAATTTACATATTGTTAATAATTCTTTTGTAAAAGCTCTTTCTGAATACGGAAAAGATGTCAGTGACTTTGCTATCGATATTTTCTACTTTTTTCATAAAGAACCAACGCGAATTGAAGATTACGAAATTATTCAAAAAAATCATAAATTAAAACTGCATCGCTTTACGAAACACTCAACTACCCGTTGGTTAACAATTAAACCAAGTGCAATCCTTTTGTCAGAACAATGGTCAGCTTTATCTGAGTACTTCTTAAAATTTCTATTAAATAAGAAGGGAATAAAAGGTACTTTGGAGTCTGTTCGGTACACATCAATATGTAAACATTTAAGGCAAAAAGATATGCAAGCACAAATACAATTTGTAATAAGCAGCTCAACTCTTTTCGAGACATTTTTAAAGCTCTTTCAAAAAGAAGAACCCCTCATTCATTTAATGTTCGATAAAATTGAAAATTTAATTCTAACCTTGGCTGGAAGAGTCTGTTCCGCTACAAGTGTGAAGCAGTTCAAAGAAAATAAATTAAAATGTGAAGATCTTTTTTCTGAAAAAATTTTGTCGACTTAAAGTCAATTACTCTTGACGAAAATGTTAAAATACAAATGGAACAGTTCTCTGAGTTAGATGCTGCATTATTTTTAAGAAATATTAGAAACCACTACAAGAAAGCTGCTTTACATATAATAGAAAAATCTTCTTTTAAAGCCTATCCACAATCAAGTATTTTGTATGCTTGCAGAAGTTTACAACCGCGTAAAATTAGAAGTAAATACAGCGTACAAGATATTGTCAAAATTGCAGAACATTTACCTTTCGAAGATTTTTCTTCAACCCGACTTGTTGATGAATGGAAATTATTGCAATTAGAAACTCTGCCTGATTTTCAAACAAATGACAGAATTGACCATTTCTGGCAAAAAAATGTTTTTGAGAAAGCAAATTCTGATGGTGAATTGATGTTTCCGTCAATTACTAAAGTAGTTAAAGTAGTGTTATCCTTCTCACACGGAAATGCAGACGTTGAGAGAGGATTTTCGAAGTCAAAATTAACGTTGACCAAAGATAAGGCTAGAATGGATAAGAAAACATTAAATGCTAAATTAACTACGCATGATTCGACAAAAAGATTTAAAGACCAATTGCACCTACTTCCAATAACATCGGATTTAATAATAAAAGCTCAATTCGCATATAGTTCATATAAAGAGAACTTAGAAAAAGAAAAGAAGAGAATAAACAAAGTTTCAGAAGATTTAGAAAAGGAAAAATTAAGGATTGAAGAAGAAAAAGAGAATTTAAAGAAGATTGGAGAAATAAATAAAAATGTCAAAGAACTCGAAGCTAATTTAAAAAACTTACACAAGGAAAAAATCGAGATACAAAAAAGTTCCAATGAGTTGATGGAAAATATTCATAATCAATTGCAAAAAGCTGTAAATCAAAAAAATCTACAACCTGCTCATGTCGCTAAGGGAATGGTAATGGCAGTGGAAAGTATGAGAAAAGAAGAAAAAAGCAAAGAAAAAGAAATTTTAAAATTAACCAAAGAAATTGACCAAAAGAAGGCGAGAGTATTAAATAATTTATTAAAAAACAAGCTGCCTGAAGTACAGAATAATTGTGATAAAAACATAATGAGTTCTTCTAAAAGCTTAAATATTAGGCGTAAGATTACGAATAATAAAGAAAAGAGGGATGTTCTACAATCAACAAATGCGAGGGAAAATAACGAATCGGAAGTCTCAACTAAACTAAACGCGCCAAGAAAAAGAAAGAATGCTGTTATTAATACTGTACCAAAAAAGAAGAAAAAAGTTCATCAAAATGCGACAATTGATATTTTTTTGAAAAATAATCAGGAGAAAAAACCAAATAGTGTTACTTTTGTTCCTCAGAATTCTGAGCGTATAATTAAAAAAAAACTACTAATGAAAGATCTTCTGTGATGTAAAAGATATCAAGAATTTTATTAAATTCCATTTTTAAATTTTATTTACGTCTTATCAAAGCAAAATATTAAGACTAATTGCGTTTTATTATTTAATTATTTAATATAAAATATCTACGAAAACATGTATAAATTTTGTTAAAAAATTATAGTAGAATAAAAGTTTCCTTTATATTGTTTCTTCTTTCTTCCTTTCAATTTTTTGTATAAAAGAAAGTATTTTAATTCGCATATCTTACTCAAAAAGCTTATTTTACATTACTTAAAACATGCTACTTTTTTGATACTTTTTTTATTATAAAGGTACTTTTTTGATACTTTTTTTCATCTTCAACTACGCTTCGAAGCCTGCTATAGAGAAAATTAAAAATTAAAATGGTGGCTCAAAAATGGAGTCTGAAATTGAATTTTTTTGCAAAATTTACCCGAATGGACGAAATTGTTAAAAGTGTTTCGATTGGCTTGAAACTTGTTACTCGGGGGTATTAAGGGTCGCTGATTATGAATCTGAAGTCCAATTTTAAAAATTCAAAATGGCGGATTCAATATGGCGGACAAATATCCAAAAACTCATTAGATTCGATTGAAACTTGTTACTCGGGTGTTTTTGGGGTCGCCGATCACGAATATGAAGTCCAATTTTCAAAATTCATAATGGCGGATCCAATATGGCGGATAATTTTTTTTAAACATTTTATTTTTTTATTTTTTCTGTATTTTTTTCTTTTTTTAAATTATATTTAAATGTAAAGCTCGAAAAATCTAAATTTAAATGCTTCGTTTTAATCATTAGTTATGTTTGTTAGCAAAACTCTGTTTGCAGAAAAAGGAGTTGCAAATTTTACAAAATAAATGTGTTCTGATTTCATAAATTTCTGAAGAGCAATATTTTCTGTTGTGAAATTCGATCACATTTATTTTGTAAAATCTGCAATGCCTACTTTTTCAAACAGCGTTTTGCAGACAAAAATAATTAAAGGTGAAAAAAACATTTAAATTTGGTTTTTTTAAGATTTAAATCTAAATATTATAAATAAGAAAAAGTAAATAAATATTTAAAAAAGACTTTCAAGTTCACGTTTACCTCTACATGGTAAAAAATGGGCAACATTAGAAAGAATTTAAACATTTTGATAGCTAAAGAACGTGATTAACGAATTTCAACGGACCGATAAGTTTTTATTTGAAAATTCGTCGGCCATATTGGATCTGATATTTTAAATTTTGAAAATTTTCCATTACATTTGTCATGAGCGAACCAAAAAATCCCCTGTAACAAGTTTCAAACGAATCTAATGAGTTTGATACCAGTCAAATTGTAGGGGGGGAAGATTAACTGGCTCAGAAATGGACAATTGAGATTGTCGGTAAACAAGGTTCGATGAGTTGAAAAGAGAGTTGAGAATAAGCACTTAATTGCTCTACTCCAAAGATGATCGTTTGATTGATCCGTGTAAAGAATAAAGAAAAGGTTTAAACGAGAAACAAAACACTGAGTTATATTTATAACGATTTAATTTATTGTCCTTACAAACTAATAATACATCTGTAATGTAATACTGTTGTGTAGAATCTGCGGGGGTGTAAGGTGTGAGTGTCAGTGTGATTAGAATAAGGTCAATAAATCACACACGATTCGGCGACGTTTAACAAACGGCAACTTGGAGAAGTTGGGCCGTAACCGTACGGTCTCGGGAGTTCCCTCCGGGGAGCTTGGTAAGCCGCTTAGAGGTGACGTTTCAAGATTTATGAAGTCGGCATCGGATACATACTCCAGCACTGGAGTACTTGGCGCAGGTGGGTTGTCCTTTGGAGTTATAGTCGACTTGGAGGGACTAGGCAAAGTGAGGCTGAACTCCCCACTGACGCTGCCACTTTTTGTGTCCACTGGTTCGACAACTGGTATCTCCGGAAGCAGAAGAGATGACGCGCCTTGCATGATTGATCTCACCGTTCTAGACAGTTCCAATATGTCGTTGATCATACGTTCTGCTGAACTTTCCCCTTTTCTTTTTTTTAATTTTTAATAATAATAAAATAAAAGTTCCAACAACTAAATTTGCAAACACAGGAAAAAAAACTTACTTAAAATTTTATTTTCGTCCCGATTATCTCGTCACTTAAATAGACGCGTTCTTATTTCCCTAATTATTTTCCCCGCGCCTAGTCCTTTTCGCGCCTAATCTCTCGCGCGCGTTAGTAACAAAACGCTATCGTTGACCAAAAGGTAGGGGTTTGGGAGGGAAATTTTGAAGCGTCGCTTCCTTAATGCCTAATTGATGCTAACGCGAAATTTATTATTTACGCTAAAATTTCCTATTTACACAATTACACTTTATGAACTCCTTTACCAACGCTGATCCTGCAAACACGAGAAAACACTACGAGAAAAAAAAGGACCAAATATTACATTTATTCTATTTTCCACTTCGTTCAAATTTATTTTTACAATGTGGACATTTAATAACAATTTCTCCGACAAAAATTACCCAAATTGCCCTTCTTACTTACGTGACCGTTTTACCGCCGAACTCTGACGTGTTTCACCAACTTTCCGCTGACCGTTACGTTATTAATTTAAAAATTAACAATACATAACAATCGCGAATTGTAGCTGTCCTCTGATCCATTTAGCAGCGAATAAAAAAAACAGAAAGAACAAAGAACACAAACAATTTTAGACGGAATAAGTTATTGGGATCACTTTAATTTAATCTCGTTAAATACGCACAATGGCAAATCCAAGCAGAGAAAAAGATATATTCACAATAATGATAAGTGTGAAGCCGTTGAGACACGACCTTCACCAACTTTTAATCGAGGACGCTGAACACAAGCACTCAACGGACAAACTCCTTGCTAAACAGCACAATAATTAATATTCAAAATCTATTTATTTAAATTAACAAACGGACTTGCACCGTTTCTTCTAAATTATTTCTATTACTCTGATTCCACAGTGTGACAAAATAAAAAAAGTTGCCTGCACTTTTATAGAGACCTAGTACAAGTTGTAGGTCTAGTAAAACTATAAACAATGATGTGTGAGAAATTTCCCAAACACCCCCAAAATTTAATTTTAGGGGCAAAACCCCGTTTTTTGTGTTTTTATGTAGACAATTATACGTAACTTCCGTAATTTTCAACCGATTTTCAAAATTGTTCTTTTGTTTGAAAGGGGAAAAGCACACCTTTTCAACCGTGTATTGCTCGTTTAGTCAAAATAAAAATTGACAAAACCGCGGTTGAAAATATTTGCGATTTAACGATTTTCATTACATTTTTTTAACTTTAACGAGCTTTTTAGAATAATATTCGAATTTACAGATTTTTTTCATGATAATTTCTTAAAAGTATACTTAATTCTGCGTAAAATGAGCATTTTTTGAAAAAAATTTAATACAAATTCAGGGAGATACTTGAATTTTAGGATTTTAAAATTTTTTCGCTAAATTTACAAATATTTCAATTTTGTTGTGGAATTTACATCAGGGCACTTTAAATTTTGTATTCACTAAATTTAATTGATTAACTAAAGCGGCATGCATGTCAAACTTGTTTTTGATAGATTTAAATAAAGACAGAGTCCGTATTTAGAGGGGGTCCGGTTAAATTTTAACTTTTCTATAATTTATATTGTTTAAGTGTGTCAATGTTTTTCAAACATTATTTAGGATTAAAATCTATTCTATAATCTTCAAATAAAGAATAACAGATAATTATTTGACAATTTATATAACAATGCCTTAAAATTTCGTAAAATATAAATTTGAACTTCTACCGCATTTTTTAATTATTTTTTATTGTCGAACTTTTCATATGTTTTTTTCGCAATACTGAACAATTTTATTAATTTTGATAACATAGAATAGATTTGAATCCTAAATAATGTTTGAACAACATTAACACACTTAAACAATATAAATATAGAAAAGTTAAAATTTAACCAGACCCCCTATAAATACGGACTCTGTCTTTATTTAAATCTATCAAAAACAAGTTTGACATGCATGCCATTTTAGTTAATCAATTAAATTTAGTAAATACAAAATTTAAAGTGCCCTGATGTAAATTCCACAACAAAATTGAAATATTTGTAAATTTAGCGAAAAAATTTTAAAATCTTAAAATTCACGTATCTCCCTCAATTTGTATTAAATTTTTTTCAAAAAATGCTCATTTTACGCAGAATTAAGTATACTTTTAAGAAATTATCATGAAAAAAATCTGTAAATTCGAATATTATTCTAAAAAGCTCGTTAAAGTTGAAAAAATGTAATGAAAATCGTTAAATCGCAAATATTTTCAACCGCGGTTTTGTCAATTTTTATTTTGACAAAAACGGGCAATACACGGTTGAAAAGGTGTACTTTTCCCCTTTCAAACAAAAGAACAATTTTGAAAATCGGTTAAAAATTGCGGAAGTTACGTATAATTGTCTACATAAAAACACAAAAAACGGTTTTTTGCCCCTAAAATTAAATTTTGGGGGTGTTTGGGAAATTTCAAACATATTACTTTTTTCAGTTTTTCAACACGAACAAGTTAGAATAGGTTTGATTTAAAGTGCCATTTTACTGTCACACAGTGTTCACAAATACAAACAATAACTCTTTAAAAAGACTGAAAATCTCATAATAGGGGAATTCCGCTGAGAAGATCTCGTCGCGGTGCAACGACCTTCGACTTTGAACCAAAACTGCAATGTACTTACAAACCAACGACGCTTCACTCCAAACGGATTGGTGGGAACTCGTTCACCAAATAAGAACAAATCAATTATTTGAAAATAATAAAACTAATTTATTCAATTGCTAGAACTAATATTATACACTTTTCCAAATAAATATTATTAAACTAATTTTAACAAAAAGAAATAATAATTAACTCCCGCTATTCGCCTCACGCACACTCTATCTTAAAATCGGGAGCGATCAGAAACACGTCTGTTTCGATCGCTTATCGCAAATTCTCTGGTTGAACGAATGATGCCTTCTTCCTGAAAACCGGTGCACACGCATTCGAAATCATTCGTCTCTCTTATTTTCATACAATTATCCTGATCGTCTCCTTCCAGTGCGAACATACAGAAATTAGGAAGGGTCGCTGAACACGTGACTCCCGAAAACTATCAATCATGCGCAAAGACATTTGATAGAAACCTTGGTGAGAGACACACCGCTGAACGACAACGAGCGAAGAATTTGAATGAAAAACCCTAATGCGATAACACACAGGCTTGCTTCAGAAAGCAACACACTAATCAAAATACGCTGAACTCTTATTTACAAATGAAAGTAACGATTTACTTCGTTAGTTTTACTTAAAATCCATTTGTTAATGCTTGGGATGAAACACCCTTTATCCAGCATAATTTGTTTATAACAATTTTATGAACAAAATACGACTTGAAGAAAAAAATGACCTATACAAAACATTCTTATTTTTCCACGTAGAATCGATTAGCGTTAACAGTTTTTGAAAAATTTTAAATTTTTATTAATTTGTTTAAGGGGTTACGCCACCCTGAACGCATGAAAATCGGATGGTTTTTTAGGAATTTTTTTGATAAAACTGTATCAGGTAGGACTTCTTTACAATTATTGATGCTTTAGTACATATATTGAGCTTTATAAATATTAAAAAAAAAATTGTTTTTAATTAAAAATGGCGGAGATATAACTATTGGCGTGGATCAATTTTTCCGGAGCACTCCTTGATGGTGTACATGATTGGCAGTTCAATTTTTGTCAGAAACAAGTAAAACAATATTTTTCTTAAAAAGTGATAAATTTTGAACAGAGTGACGAAGCCATTTAAAAAAAAAATTTTTTTTACGCAAATGGAAGCACTTCAAAAATTGACATTTTTTTTTTGGCTAAAATTACCGTATAAAAAATTGGATAAAAAATTTTCAAATTATTCAATCAAAAAAATCCCACGTCACTCTGTGGAAAATCTATTTAGGAAGATGTATATTAATTTTCAAGTCAATCGATTGAATAGTTTTTGAGTTATCGTGTACACCGTCTCGAAAATTGTGGTTTCGAGAAAAACGCAAAAGAAGAAAAAAATGAACTTTAGTGTATTATAACTTGAAAATTTTTCAATGTACTATTTAATCAGCAATTCCAGGGGCATAATTTTTTTTATTTAAGAATGGAAGGGATACAATGAAAAGGACCCTTCCTAAATCATGAAAGGGCCCCCTAGACCATTCGAAAATAGAAAGTCGCTGCTTCCAGCAGCTCTCGGCGCGTCCCCACCGCGCTGACTTCTAATGACCATAACTTTTGTAATTAGTGAGACATTGTCTTCGGCGACATCTCAAAATATTCGTTAGAATATAAACTTTGAAATTAAGCAAAAAAAAAAAATAAATTTTTTTGAAAATTTCAGGGTGGCGTAACCCCTTAACGTACGGAATAACTGTTTTCCCTTTTGGCTACAATTTCCTTTAGTAAAAATTTCGGAAGCAGATTTTATATAACTTAATCGGGAGTAAAGCTTGCAAATTTGCTCAGGTACGTATTGTGTTCCGTGAAATAATTGTTTTAAAATGCCGTTGTAATGCTCAAACGGAAAAGTTGACCAAGACCAAAGAGCTCCGAAACTGAGTATCGCTTGAGGAATATGCAATATGATATGAACATTGAATTTCATATAATCTTGAACATAAAGATTTTCAATTTTGGAAACAAATGTTTGAAGTGCTTCTTTTGCTTCAGTGATCTTTGGTTTACAAAAAATTTCGGGAGCATATATTCATGAAAACAGACTAACGAGTAATAAAGATGGAAAGTTTTAAATTCTGAAGCTTTCCACTTATTGATACTTTCCAAGGATCGTGGAGTTCTTGTAACTTCAGTAGGAGGTTTCATGTCTAGCAATTTTTTACTAATAAGATTCGCATGTTTACCTAAATACCAATCTTTGGTTAAGTTATAAGAAAAATAATTTTACAACTCCTTTTAAAACTGAATGTAAATATTCAGGAGAAAAGCTTTTAATAATGTGCATCGAAGGTATGAGACTTACTATGGAATATCCTTTTACACCATGGACAGGCTTCCTTCCGTCAGCTTTCTTGTCATCTTTATTGTGTTGTTTTACTGTATGTAATCTTTTTCTTTTTCCGCAAAATACACGAGCAAATCCTCGTCCTACAGGCACTCGTTTCCCCTTATGAAGACAATATGGACATGGATACTCTCCATTGTACAGTTTGACATTTTGTAAAGAAGGACGTGCGACTGAATCAACAGGAGCACATAGGCTATGAATTTTAATTAATGTAAGTTGGTTATTGTAACGAACCTAATTATTATATTCCCTAATGTTTCCCGATTTTATTTCAATTAATAATAATCAAAATAGTGACGAGGTTTGGTAAGGAACAAGAAATTACTTTATTTATTATTTTATTTATTTGATGACTGGTTAAGTAGTTGTAGGTTTTGAATTATGACACTTGTAAATTATCTTCTCGTTTAATGGCTATTACGTATTTCAAACTCGAACAATAATACTGGGGTTGAGCACTATGACGTGACGTAGAGAACCACTTGTTACAGATGAAATTTTTAGACTGACATGCTGTTGATGGTCTGGTCCTTCTTATACCCAAATTTGCCTATGCATTTAGAAAATGTTCACTTTTCCATGTATTTAAAAATTGTTCACTTTTCCATACATTTTTTGTTACAGGTACACTTGTGGTGACTCACTATTAGCTCGCACGTGTCCATTCCCTATTACTCATATGTTATTTTATAATTTTGTTGTTACAATTAATTGTTTATAATTTGTTATTACAATTCGTTATTTATTATTTGTTATATTATTTTTTAATTATAATTTTTTAATTTTATTACAGTTAATGTTGGTATTAATATCTAATTTATTACAATTCTGTTGTTATTGTTAATATTTATTATTACAATGTTGATATTTATTTATTATTGTTTATTATTGTTTGTTAAAGTTGTTGTTTAAAACTATCCGTTTATTATTATAATTTGCTAATATTAGGGTAATGTCACCTTGAGTTGACCGCCTAAGCTTTTTTCTAAAAAATTCTTTATAACAGCAAATTAATCGGAGGTTTCTATTCTAAGCTTTAGTTTAGATCCCTAGATAAGTGTTTATACCATAATAGCTTTGATTTTTTGTATTTGAGAAAAACAATTGACTTTAAAAAAATAGCTCATTTTTAAGGAATGAAAAAAGTGTAACCTTGAGTTAACCACTTTTAAAAAATTGTAAAAGTTATTCTAAATTCTTTAATGTATTTAATATTTCTGATATATTGAAACAAAATTTATGCTTATGCAGCTTCAGACCATGTTTGTGTCGCTATGTTTACAAGTGAAACCATTTTCAATAATTTTGGCTCATATCACATCAAAATCACAAAAAAATTAATAAAGAACATAAAACAGTTTCAAACTAATTTATTGTCAATTTATTTCCATAAAAATGGTAAACTGTCATTAAAAATATAAAAAACAGGCAGTCCACTCATTGTTATAAACAGTGGTCCACTGATGGTGACATGCAACTTTTTATGGCAGACACCAAAATTATTTTTTGAGTCAAAATTATCACTTAATTAACCTAAGATAATCAATTTCAATGTCCAAAGTAGTAGGAAAAACATAAGTTATCTTTTAAAACTTAAATTTTACACTACTTTTACACTTCCGAATCACTTCACTCATTGTAAGAGCGACTTCTTTTTTGGTTTGTGTTCTTAAAAATGCGTTACATCAAACGATAACGTATATGATTATCGCGGAACATAAATTCTTACGGTTTCAAGGTGCAGTGCTGCTATTCGTTTTATTTATTTCACGTTTCCGCTGTCAGATAACTTAAAAACTCAGGTGGTCCACTCAATGTGGCGGTCCACTCAATGTGACATTACCCTATTGTTACAATTTATTGTTGTTTCTTATTGTTATTTGTTTGTTGTTACAATTTTTTATTATTAATTAATATTTATTGTTACAATTTATTGTTGTTTGTTTACTATTACAATATTGTTATTATTTGTTAACGTTATAATTACAATTTATTATTGTTTATTATTGCTATATTTATCTATTATTATTTGTAGTTATTATTTAGAATAATATGTAAATTTGGGCAATTCTCTGGAACGCTTAACCTTTAAGTGTCTCATATTTATTATGTAATTACTCAATAGACATCAAATATTTTATAAAAAAATTATTGTTCCATGTAAAGAATGTTTTATAATATTAAAATAGGTTCGTTTCAAAATTATTAAATTATGTTCAGTAATTAATATATATTTTTTAATGTTGAAAAGTAAGTAAATCACGAGAGTCCCTTTAGGCAGTTACGAAAACATAAACTAATTTTATAAGTTGGCACATCAAAATGGAATTAAATGACGAATACATTGTGACGTTGCACAATTTTTATAAAAATAATAATTGAATTTTAATAATAAATATTCAAAAATTTGAATTAAAAATAATAACAAATATTACTTAATAAATAATAACAATAACAAAGCTAAGTTTAAAAATATGTTTTGTTTAAATTTCATAAAAGCTTATTTAATATTAATATTATTAAACAAACATTATCGTTTTGCCTTAGAAACTCTTGTTTTTCATATTCTCTGAATATTTCAAATTTCGTATGGAATCGTTGAAAAGGCGTTCGTCGGTCAACCTGCAAGCAGAGTTCCCCTCTCGTCGTTGACAATTTCCCCCTTTCTTCGTACGAATCAAGGAGAATTTCCCCATTTCTCCTAAAAAATGACTCTTCGAGACTTGCCGCTCTCGCTATGTTTGCCCCGTTTTCGCTTTCCCCTACCTACTGGAAACTACTAAGTTACCCAACTTAGCTTGAAATAATTTTGAAATTGTTACCTTTTCTTGCACCTAACCCGAAAATTGTTATAATTAATAATAATACTCTTAAAAATATTAACTTTATTATTATTCCGGAATTTTTGTCATTATTTAAGAGTATTATTTATGAACAAATAAGGGAGAATTTTCTCGTCAATTTTTCCTCGTAGTGAAAACCTCTTGTTACTCAGGCCCGAATAATTCGTTGCTAAAGGCCCGCTCTGATTTTTGTATTTTGGTTATTTTATTTGGATTATTTTATTTGGTTTTAAATCAGAGAAGCTACAAATTAGGAACTAATTCCCTGAAGCAGTTGATGGCGAGAAAGACACGGGTCAGGATACCGGGACCAGCAGGGTACGAGCCGGCAATTATCATTATCATCGCTCTCTTAGAATCCTGACTTCGCCGACAACAGACGTGTTTCGTCAAATTCTCTTTTCTTTCTAGTTCTTTATAGATTAGTTTTCTTTAAACTCAAAATTATTTGAATTGTTTACTTAAGTGTAAAATTGGATTCTTCTGCTGTGTGGATTATTCGTCACTTTGGAAGTATTGTGAGTTTTAAAGTTTGTAATTAAAATGTTATGTCAAATTTGTTAAAACTGTAAACTTTAATTCAGCCGGCCTCGTGATTGAACAAGAGACCTTTCTTTTTATGCTTTGGAATTTGAAATTATTATATATTATATATATACCCATATATATATATATATATATATATATATATATATATATATATATATATATATATATATATATATATATATATATATATGGGTGATTCTCCGCGTAGCGCAGAACTTGGTTTTTTCATGTTATATTGGAAAAATAATAAATAATTTTCATATATTTTTACAATTCCAACGTAAAAAGGTTATGTATATGTTTAGAAACAAAAAAAACAAAAAAATTTTTAAAAAAGAATTAATTTTATATATGTTTTTTTTCAGTTTATGCTTGACAGCAAATTTGGATGCTATTCATTATTTTATTAACAAACAGTGAATTATTTAAATGAAAATCAAATGTTAACTTAAAATTACTTTTGTAAACACAAAAAATAACTTCCTTAAATTAATTCAGGAAAACGAATCAATGTTCTAATTGATTTATTCATTTTTCACTCATTTTAAGTTGGAAATTTGATAAGGGAATCACAAAATAATCTCCACCGACCTCCAGCGACCCTTAAATATTTTACCACAAATTAAACAATTATTTATAAAAAAGGTTAAATAAAGCGTAGTTATATTGTTTTGGTCAAGACGAATAAGATCCAATTTAAACCGATCAAAAATTAATGATACTTTTTTCAAAAAATTAAAATATCTAAAGTCGGTTGAAAAAGTTCCCACCGGCCTCAGTTTCCACCGACCTTCGTATTACGAAGAACCTAGTGCAAATGTAGTGTTATGGTGCCACATATATAAGAAATAAAAAAAACCTATAGCTCAGGAAAGTTTACCATAAATTACTTAAATAAATTTCCATAAATTACCACGAAAATTTTTATAAATGACCGCAAAAATTTCCATAAATTACCGAAATAAAAATTTTCAATTGTGATTTCTACTTTGCATATTTTTAAAAATTACAGACAAAATTTCTTTAAATTACGTTACAAATTGCCATAAATTTCCATAAATTACCGCGAAAATTTCTATAAATTACCAAAATCCAAATTTTTAATACTAATTTAAATTTTAGATATTTTTATAAATTATCGCGAAAATTTCCATAAATTTCCAAAAATTTCCAAACATTTCTATAAATTTCTATAAATTTCCATAAATTACCAAAATAATAATTTTTAAATGAGATTTACGCTATAATATTGTTTAAATTACCGCAAAATTTTTTTTTTGACAGAATGTTTTCAAACAGTGAATTAGTTAATTACTACACTTGTTTACAACAAAAATTATAAATAATTTTTCCGGCCCGCTATAGATTTTTCTTTCTAAAGCCTCTATTTTCAAAAAAATATATTGATAATAATCATAACGATAAAAATTTTTTTTTTTAATTTCATAAACCAAATCGTGCGCTACGCGGAGAATCACCCATATATATTATATATATTATATATTATATATTATATATTATATAATATATATTATATATTATATATTACATATTATATATTATATATTATATATTATATATTACATATTATATATTATATATTATATATTATATATTATTAAAAGAATTAAACTATTTAAATAAAAAATAAAATTTTTTAGTGATTTTCACCTTATATTGTGAATTAATACATAGATAATTCGAATATCCAATTGTTTTTAACCAAATTATGTTCAATATTGCCTTTGCCCCACATAACAAACTTTTTTTTTTACTTTTTAAAATATTTAGATACAAAAATAAACTAAAACACCACGCCAGTTGTGTAGAGAAATATTTAATTTATTTACATGTTACGTTTTGAAAAATTAAATACTTAAACTTATGTTTTAAAAAATAAGTTTGTTCAGTAAAATTATCATTTCATTTTTGCAAAACAATTTTTTTGTTATATTTCTTAAAATATTTGATATTTTTAGGTTTTTCTTTTTTTAATCAATTGGCATCAATTGCCATTTTGAATTTTAACATTAATTTTATAAAATTTTGAATATCTCGAAATATTGTTTATGAATTTTTATGAAATTTACAAATTTTTCAAGTAAAAGTATGTACTTTAAAATGCAAATAAAGTTATTAAAAAAAATTAGTTTTTAAATAAAAAAATTAAAAAAAAATTTTTTAAACAATTTTTTGTTCATTTACTCCTCTCTGAGAAAAATGTTATCAACATATTTGGATTCCTTATGAATTCACCTTTAATGTTATAAAAAAAATTGATGGAGACTCAACTGGTTCCGGAAATATTAAAGTTTTTGTAAAAAAAAGAAGCCCCGCGCCATAGCACCATACTGCACAAGTCGCGTACTACGTTACCGAAGTCGTGCATCAGACCTATTATTCACCTACGGAACTACCTATTGGCTTCAAACTTCGTAGATGGATGGTCCCGTTTAGTCGCTGATACGACTCTTCCGTGCCGCTCTTGTTCTGGCCTTATTTCCTTCTTGTCCTTGACAAAGTCTTCTTGGCTTCCTCTAGGGCAGTTCTGAAGACCTTGCATCCTCCTGATCCGGCGACATGTTGGATACTCTCCTCCTCGCTGAACTTCGCCTTGCATAAGAAGCAGCATGGGCTCTTCTTACAATCTGCTGCCTTATGGCCAGCTTCTCCGCACTTGAAGCACGCAGCCGACCTATCTACTGCTTGGCAATCTCTGCCTATATGGCCATAGTCAAGGCATTTGTGACAACTTGTGACCATAACTCTCCTACTGATTCTGCAGGACACAAAACCGATTTTGATGTGCCCTATCTTTTCCAGTCTGGTAGCATCCTCCTGGGTGGTGACCACGACAGCGAGTTTCATACCTCGCTTATTTGGTCCAAGGACCATCACCTTCCTGCTTCCTGCTGGTACCGTAGATACTTTGTCTAGGGCCTCCTTGACGTCCTGCTGTACGGTGAGGGTGTCCATGTCGCGGATCTCCAGCACAGTCTGCCGGTCCGCCATCTGCACTTTTCCCAAATCGCCGATAACCTTAGTCACCTCTTGAGCGAACAACTTCTTGTTTGAAGACCCTCCAATCTTAAAGAGAAGGTCTCCCTTTTTAGTGGGTAAGGCTCCCACAACCCTTGTCTGACTGGCCTCTAGGTCAGCCTCTTTTCGAACTTTCGCCAGCACTTCGGCGAAAGTTTTTCCTTCGGCCACTTTAACGATCACTGTGGCTCTTCCCTTCTTGACCTGGTCTGGCTTTGGAACCGTTTTGATCCCCTTGCCTCCAGTCTTTTTTGGTCTCTCCTCCTTTTTCCTTTTTGGATCCTTCGCAGGCTCAGGATCACTTCTCTTCCGCTTCTGAGCATCTAAGACGACGTTTCTCAACACGATTGCGTTACAACGATCTCTTCTAACTCCGCGATCTTGTCTAGCTTCTTCAGACTAGGTCAAACCCTGGTAGAAACTCTCGTCCTTTTTCGCAGCTGCTGCGTGCATCTCCTTTACGTCCCTTATGAGCGATGTTAAGCTTCTGAGTCCATCCTTGATTGTCCTATTGACATTCTTCTGGACTTCACAGGACTTCAGCATCTTGCTGACCTCCTCCTCCATTTCTAGAATGCTCGCTGCCTCTTCCTCCCGCAGCTTTATGCATTCATCTCGGTCCTTGTTGCAGCTAGCAATGTCATTCGCTGAAGCATTACTGAAGACAGAAATGCAGCTAGCCTGACTTGTCACACTGCTCGTACTCCCTCGTCTCTCCGACCTGTCCACGATGATCTGTGGCACTATCAACGCGTTGTTGCCCTCCTGCATCCTTGGGCCACTGGCCACCGTCCTCACGCTAGGCGCTTGACGATCGGAACCAGTGAGGGATTTAGCCGTAGCATTACCCCGCAGGTACTCTTCCTCGTTTTTACAATCGCTCATGATGGGAGTTTCTTGTTTGCTGGTTTTGGTCCGCGTCGAGTATTTGATTTCCTCGATATTTCTATTTCTATTTCTAGGAAGCTAACCTATCCGCCACCTGGCACGCGTCCGATAGAGGACCAGCAACCCCGCGCAAAAATGCGCCTCAGGTAGAACAAAAGTTCCAACCGGGCACGGAATTATTATTATTATTATTATTAATTTTTTTTTGCTTAGGGACTTTTGGGAAATCTGCCTACAGATACCTTGGATTTCGCACTCCAAGGTTATGTGGGGTTGGTATGATAAAACAAAAGGAAATATAAAAAAAGAAAAAATAAATATATATTATAGTAAATTTAATAAACTGGCGACCTACTACCAGCCCGACCCACTAAAACCCGTAACCCTTTTTCTGGAGCCCTTTACCCTCCCTCGGAACTGTCGTAAGACTTTAGCCTTCGAGGGTGGCGCTCCAACTCTGTCGCTAATGCGACCCTCTGCCTCTCTCTGCGGTTAACCTGCGTCCATAGTTAAAAATTTAAAACTATTTCAATATAAAAGCGGAATTAACAGCACAACAGTAATAAAAAAAACAAATGTTTAATTAAGTGTAAACAGTCAAAAGATAAAATTGCAAACGGATATATAAAAAAAAGAAAAAAAACGCGTATATAATATTGAAAACATAAAACAAATTAAAAAATGTAGAAGGACAAGTAAATCACAAAATAAATTAATAAAAAAGACAAACAAACAAATTAAAAGCTGTTTAAATTACGCTTTTTGGCGGCCGTCGAGATCCTTCCTCGACATAACCGAGATTATGAAGTTCTCGACTTGCCGCCAATTCTCCTCTGACTGGGTCATCAGCGATACCATGTTCTCCGGTGTAACTTGACTGTTTACACCTTCGAACATGGCCTGCCTCTCCAAGTCCCATTTCTTGCATGAGAAGAGGGTGTGCTCCGCGTTGTCCTCAGGGAACTGGCAATATGCACACACCTCGTCCTCGCGTAATTTAAAGCGGCACAGGTACGAGTTAAAACACCCGTGACCTGTGAGCGCCTGAGTCAGATAATAGGAGACTTCTCCATGCTTTCGGTTTATCCAGGTGGTGAGTGTTGGAATCAGACGATAGGTCCATCTGCCCTTTTCCTCCCCATCCCATCTGCCGGCGGGACACTTGCAAGGACCTGCACAGCACTCGTCGAGACCGTCTTATACGCAGAGACGATACGGGTAGTAACACATCTCTGCGCAGACAGCATATTATCGCAAATGGTTTTGCTTCTTGTTTTAAGTGAGGAAGCCCACGCTGCTGCTGCGTAAAACAGCTTAGCGTGGGCAACACTAACCACCAGTCTCCTTTTCCTTTCACGTGGTCCGCGAACGTTTGGCATAAGTCGTGCCAAGTCTGACGCACACTTTATCGCCTTATTCAAGGCCGTCGCTATATGGTAATGGAAGTTTAACCTTCCATCGAGCTCCACTCCTAAATACTTAATATGTTTACTCCACTTGACCTCAAATTCGTCTATGACGATTCGTGGGTCCCCCTCATATATTACCCACCTGTCGCTAAGATAATTATTCATTATCCGCAACAAGTAGGGCGGTATTCTCTTCATCATCGACTGGATGAGATCTTTCCATCGTGCGGAGTTAAACGCGTTACGTATGTCAATAGCCACCAATGCGCAGAAGCCCTTCTTCTTCTTTGGTCCCAATTTGTTTTTTCCCGCTTTGGCTATGTCCACAACTGCCTGAATGGCATCAACCAGTCGCGGAAGAACTCTCCTTGCTCAAGGCAAAGATTGAAACATCGGAGCAGAATCTGGGGTGAAGTGTCGATAACCAATTTTAGGATCTCGTTACTTATCCCATCGATTCCAGGCGCCTTGCCTGTTTTCAATCTTCTACCTGCATTTCTCAATTCTGTAAGAGTGAAGAGTTCCTCCTCACCGACTTCGCAGGTACTCCAGTCCTTCCTAACCCACTGTTCTGCAGGAGGAAATAGAGCTCTTATAATCCTTCTGACCCAATCGGGATTGTCCAGGCCGGGGGTCTTTTGCCTCGTTCCTAATTTCTTAGTTACGATTTTAAAAGCCAGACCCCATGGGTCCTTCTCGACATCATCAATTAGGTCTTTCCAGCAACGGCGTTGTGACGCTCGAATCTCTTTTTTCAGGCTTTTCTTGGCCTCCTTAAATACTTCCTTTAGCAAAGGATCTCCCTTAGAACGGGTATAATTCCTTCTAGCTTTAAAGCACGCTTTCAGCAAGGAGGCCAGCGCATCAGACCACCAGTGCACCGAGCTTTTCCGTGAAGGGGTTCGCTTACGACGCGGCATAGATGCATCGCAAGCTGTGGTGATGACTTTCCTTACCGCTCGCACCTCGGCATCCAGGGTATTCGGCCTCTTCACCCATCCCGATTCCTTAATAAGGCGGGCTTCTTCTAGGGAACGGACAAATTTCTCCTTATCGATTTTCTTCACATTCCATGAGGGGCACTTTCGACACGGAACTTCCTGTCTTTTGCCTCCTCCTGTGTCTCCCACTGAGACCGAAAACTCGATATACTGATGGTCACTTGCGGTATACTCCTCAGAGACTCGCCAGTCGCTTATGCGTTTGAATAAGAGAGTTGATGCTATCGTAAGATCAATGATGGATCCGATTGCACCCCTCCTGAACGTCCAAGCTCCTCCCCGGTTCACAGTAATTAAACTGTTTCTGGAGACCATTTCTCCGATCACTTTGCCTCTTTTATCGAACCTTGACTCGCCCCACTCCGGCGACTTAGCATTAAAATCGCCAGTGACAAGTACATCCAACCTGGATTCTCTAAGGCTCGATTCGAGTTCTTCCATGTCGGCTTCGAAGTCCGTCAGTGGATCATTAGGCGAAAAGTAGCAGCTATACATTCGTATGTCTCCAACTTCCACCCAGACAAATCCACTGCTCGTCTCCAGGTATCTGTCAACCCTCAGTTCGGGATTGCACACCTGGACAGCTGCCCTACCCGACTTATCTTGATACCAGGAACCTAGGTCGATTTTTCTGTATTGCTCGCTGCAGAACAGAATGTCGATACCCTTTTCCCTGGCCGTCTGCGTCAGAAGGGCCTGTGCCTCTCTGCACGTGTGCAGGTTGACCTGCAGAAGTTTTAAGGATTTGCCTTTTTAAGTCTCTGCAACTCTTCTCTGTAAACCGGACAAGAACCTTTTCCGGCGACATGAAGTACGTCTGTCTTAGCCAAGTCAGAGCACGTCAAACACTTAGGCTGTTTGATAGAGCAATTCTTTGCGATATGACCCTCACCGCCGCATCTCCGACAGCTTTTAGTTCTGTCGGGGCCCTTGCAATTTCGAGTTACGTGTCCGTAAACAAGACACTTTTGGCATCTTGCTACCTCTAAATGCTTTCTGACTGCAGCATTTATCCATCCTACTTTTATTTTGCCCACTTTTAGCAAAGAATCGCTCTCCGCTTCAGTCAGGCGGACCAACGCCACTTTTGTTCCACTAAAACGTGGCAAAAGTCTACACTCTATGTCCAGGTCAGGCTTTTCCAGCTTTCTCCTCACGGCAGAAACAACGTCTTCACTTGTCGCTGTCTCGTCAAGTCCTTTTATCTCGAGAGTTCTTTTATTCACAAGAGGCATAACCTCGGCTTCAGTTTTTAAAACTGAAGCAAGAGCTCCTGCAAATTTCAAAATCTCTCCTCCTTTTTTTACCACGATCAGGACCTCCTGATTAAAAGTTCTCCTGATCTGAAAGACCTCATTTCCAGATTCTTCTGATTTTACGGCTGCAAACGCCTTTTTTAGGATTTCGTTGTAAGCCTTTGGGTCTTTCGCTGAAATCTTAATTGCTTCCGTTGTCCTAAGCTTCAAATGATGTTTGGGGAGCTCATTTTTCTTTCCTGCAGGCTTCTTCTTTGGAGGTCCTTTGTTTCCTCTGCTGACTCCTTTAAATTCGTCAGATTCTGCCGATGCATTCCTTGAGGTGACTGAACCATAAGTCTCCCCTGAGGCCATCTTTTCACTTCCCTTTGGAAGTATAGGGTTTTGCGCTGGAGCTTCCTTGCACTTAACCCTCTTTTCCACTGGAGTTTCCTTCTGAAGACTTGCCTCCGGACTTTCGTTCTCTCTGGCGCGTTTTCTATCAGTTATATCGCTTCCCTTAACAAACTCTTGAGTTCCTTTCTTTGGCGTACCAGGATTCGAGTTTGACGTATCCATACTTAGAGTATGAGGCTCAGGATTTTTAAACGGCTCAGGGATAAAACGCAAGTTGCTGCAAATCACCTCGTGCGCCCTCCCTATAGCCACCATACCATCCTGAACATCTTTACTTATGTTCTTTTGCTTCTTGCAGGCACGCCACATGCTTTTTAGTATTTTTGGAATCATGTCGACTTGCTCAACAACATTTCTTTCGAAGCTACTGAGCTCCCTATCCAAGCAATTTAGGTTTTGGCCCCCCCCAAAATCCGTGGGGCCTGCGACGGTCTTAGAAAGACCGACGGGAGTATTGTCCCCTTGCGGGGTTCCTCCTTGGGGTAATTCATTAACACCTTGACTCATATTCATTAATTTTTTGGTTTTTTATATCAGGGAACCACCCTGTTGGTTGTCCTTTAGTGAAAAGCCCCGCCACCATGGCAAGGTCTACCGAACATATCCAAGATGCCAGTTGTGTCTGGCAGCGGACCCACCTCTCCCAACTCATCAAAGAAATCAATCATGTCTGGCAGTGGACCCACTTCTCCCAGCCCATCAAAGAAATCAATGATGTTGGGCAGTGGATCCACTTCTCCCAGTACATCAAAGAAATCAATGATATTTGGCAGTGGATCCGCTTCTCCCAGCACGTCAAAGACATCGATGATGTTCGGTAGTGGACAACCATCGGCGGGGATTATTATTATTATTACTAGAACCAAAAGGGCGCGCGTTGCGCGCCCACTCCTGGTCCTTTGACACACAAAATAAAACCTTAATGTAACCTTAAATTAAATCTTAATTTAATAAAAACATATGTTTATATTTTAAAAATTATTTTTCTGTTAATAAGATTGTTTAAAATTTTTTTAATTTTGTTAATCTAAGTTTGACGAATTGAATTTTCTATAAAAAATTACACGTTAATGCCTATAAAAAATTTTCATTCTGGAGAAAATCACCTTTAAAATAAGCCTAAAACTATTAAAAAGCATTCAGTATTTTAGAAGTTATTAAAATTTTTGTAAAACATTAAAAATTATCATTTTTTAAAAATGTCTAAATAAAATATTGATCAAATGACTTGAAAAATTATGTAAAAACTCCAAGGATTAATTTAAAAAAATAAAAATTAGTAACATTCTATATTATAGAAATTGTGCCTAGATTTTTCTGCCAAAATACAGGCGAAATTTTTTCAAAATTAATACTTGGAGTTTTGTACATCAATACAGGGTAATTTAATTTTCCCAAACTATTGAGAACATTCTTGAATTTGCAATTGTTTAAAGGAATTGTTAATAACAATTTTGAAATTTCATTTTTTAACAATCCCTTTATTTTATCATTAAAGTATAGACTTTAAGCTTTAATTAAACAAAAATTACCTAATACTTAATACCAAAATTTTTCGAGTTCGATTTTTTGACATATCTTTATGTTATTTGACCTCAGGAGTTCAAATAATGTCATTCCCTATGTGTGTGTGTGTGTGTGTAAACATCACATTCTCATAAATATCTCAAAATCATGAAGAGCTTTTGAATTGAATTTTTTTTAAATTGTCGATCTCACCTGCGGACATAAAGTAAGAATACTTTGTGATAGATTAATAAAGTTTAACTAAATTTTTTTTGGATTTTTAATTTTCCAAAAAAACGTTTTTTGACCATAACTTTAAAAAAATGTTAGGACACCTATAAATGATTTTCTATAATTTTGTAGTTTTTTTAAACGCATCTCTTGAGTCCTAATTTAACATTTTTCGTCTATATTAACCGGAGATATTAAACTTTTAAAAATCATAAATTTTAGAAAAAATATGTTTTTGAAAATTTTGTAAAAAAATGTAGAAGTAATCTTAAAATTATCGTTACCAACTTGTAGAGCATTATAAAACGATTCGATTAACCTATTTTTGAACCTAATTCGATAATAAATTTCTAATTTACTGGTATTTTAAAAACCAAAAATTGTGGAAAATGACATTTTCTCAACTTTTTTGTTTGAAAATTTTCGTTTAGCGATTTTCTGAGTTTCTTCTTCACTAAAAATCTAAAGTGTACAAAAAAATTTTATTAGCTATTCAAATATATTGTGAACATTCTTCTAAAGAATTCCTTTAAGTTCCATTTCAAAAAAAAAATTTGACGGAGTTATTTAAACATAAATATTGCTTCATAATTGCCTCCCATTTGGGGCAATTATAGAACAAATTATTATAATTAATTATAAAAGCAAGTATAACAAATTTTCTTTGTCTGTATATTAAGAAAACTTTATTTAGTACTGCAGAGCAAAATAATAATAGATAATAATTGTAAACTAAACGCGAATTTAATTCGAAGAAATTAGTAGATTTTTACACTTTTGTGAAATAACCTTTCCACTTTTTCGATGTTTAATAATTATTTTCTCGTTGCCAATGACAATAAAAATAAAAACATCTGAGTAACTTTGTAGGCAATATATTAAACTATTGTTTACAACAAGAACCAAATTAAAATAATTGACCACAAAAATTTTACATAAATAAAAAAAGAATTACGCGTTCCATATTTACCTCTGATGTTCCATAACACAGCCACACAAAAAAAATAAAGTGTTTTGATCTGGGGTCGAGACATATGTATTCCGATGTATTTCGATGCGCTGAATCCGAATCCGCCCTCAGAATTTGGCCAATGGGTCCTGGTTTCGCCCTAACCTCAAAAAATACCTTAAAATCGTTAAAATGGTCACTTTTGATTTATCAAAATTGAATCTAACCGCATGTTGATAATTTTCTAAGATCCCTTAATTTAAATAAACTATTCTATAAGCTTTTCAATTGAAAATTCCTATAAAACATTAAATCTATCGAACCTAACCTCAAAAACACATCTAAGATTATAAACAAACAAATTATACCATACACAGCACAATAAAAATTATGTAAGCTCATGAAAGTTACAACTTCAGGTGTTTTTATGATTGTTGATTACGAATCCGGTGTTAGTTTATCAAAATTCAAAATGGCGGATCCAATATGGCGAACAATATAATTAAAATTTGTTTGGATTGGCTTGAAAATCGTTACTCGGGGTTTTCGGGGTCGCTGATGACGAATCCCATGTCGGTTTCTAAAAATTCAAAATGGCGGATCTAATATGGCGGTTTTTAATATTTTAACGATTATTTTAAATTTATTACTTGCGGTTTTTCGGGACCTTTGATAACGAATCCTATATCAATTTTTATACACGCTAAAAAAAGTTCTACTAAAGTAGAGATAACAATCACTATAATAGCTATAAGTTTCACTGATTTAGCTCCATCGATAATCCATTTTCGCTGATCTAGTGAAAATGATATTTCTTGCGTTATCTTTTGAAAACAACGTAACCTCAAAATAACACTTGAATGAAAACATTTTAAATTAATGTTCAAAGCGTATATTCAAATTCTATTAATTATATTTTTTATATTATAACTAATAAAATGTAAAATTAGTAAATTAATACGTATTTAGAGGTAAGAAATGTAAATTTGACATTTGTGATTTTAGAGAAATTTCTATGAGAATGGTAAATTGTCAAATATTTCCAATATGGCTGACCAGGGAAATTCATTTTCTCTATATCAGAGAAACAGTTTGACTACTGCATTGGAAATCATTCATTGAATTAGTTGAATAGATTCTTTATGTTATTTATTTTTGAAATTAGCTGTTCCCCACAGTAAAAATTTTTTTCCGTGTAATCTTAAATTCTTACGAATTGTTTTCTAACAATTCGTAAGACTTTAAGATTATAAAAATTGATATAGGATTCGTTATCAAAGGTCCCGAAAAACCGCGAGTAATAAATTTAAAATAATCGTTAAAATATTAAAAACCGCCATATTGGATCCGCCATTTTGAATTTTTAGAAACCGACATGGGATTCGTCATCAGCGACCCCGAAAACCCCCGAGTAACGATTTTCAAGCCAATCAAAACAAATTTTAATTATATTGTTCGCCATATTGGATCCGCCATTTTGAATTTTGATAAACTAACACCGGATTCGTAATCAGCAATCATAAAAACACCTGAAGTTGTAACTTTCATGAGCTTACATAATTTTTATTGTGCTGTGTATGGTATAATTTGTTTGTTTATAATCTTAGATGTGTTTTTGAGGTTAGGTTCGATAGATTTAATGTTTTATAGGAATTTTCAATTGAAAAGCTTATAAAATAGTTTATTTAAATTAAGGGATCTTAGAAAATTATCAACATGCGGTTAGATTCAATTTTGATAAATCAAAAGTGACTATTTTAACGATTTTAGGGTATTTTTTGAGGTTAGGGCGAAACCAGGACCCATTGGCCAAATTCTGAGGGCGGATTCGGATTCAGCGCATCGAAATACATCGGAATACATATGTCTCGACCCCAGATCAAACCACTTTATTTTTTTTGTGTGGCTGTGTAATTGACGGGTTCCACGTCAAGTGACCCAGGTCCAAATTTTAAATGTTTGGGATCGGGTTGAAAGTTTGCACAAACAGTAGTCCTATAAGATACAATTAAAAATACCGAATATTATTACTTTATTTAAACAAATATAAAAACGTAAGAAATGACCAAGGCATGCATTGAATTCGTGCTGACGAATTAAAAAAAATTAAAGGCCCCAAAACTTGAACATTGAATTAGTATGAATAGAAGGTTTGGAAGTTCAATACAGTTTGACGAATTTAGAAAAATTGCAACATAGCTCCAATTCGTATTTGTCACATAGCGGGATTTACTGAAACTCTTTGTGAATTCTTTTTAATTTATTTCAATTAGTTTTTGTTTACTAGGTACTTGTTTAAGATTTATTAAAAAAATATTAAACCATATAAAGTATTTCTGAAATTATATTAATTTTTTAATAAAACAAGGCAAACTCAAGGACGAGATCAAGCATTTTTTAAATGATTCTACAAAGTTATTTAAATTTCTTTACAAGTTTAATTGTTCAAAAAGTAGATAATGTTAGTGACTTAGACGGGAAAGTTGTTAATTTATTACTTGCATTTCTTAATTACAAAAAAAAATTATTTTATATCATTAAAAAGTAGTATTTTACACAATTTTTAAAAACTTACCTCCTTATCCTTATTTTTAATCACCAAAATTTTTTTCGTCTTATTTTTTTTAATTTTGAAAAAAAACGTGTTCTTCACTTTGCACTTTTATTTTTCTGTATTATATACTGCAAAAATCTGTTAATAAACTGTAACTACTGTAAACTGTAACTACTGTTAAAGCTCTTGTAAACAAAAGAAAATGAAACCAATAGCAAGCGTCACCGCTACAATTTCTGACAAATAGCGACCGTCATCATCGGATTTCAGCCAATAGCGACCGTCACCATGATATTTTCAACCAATAGCGACTGACATCATGAAATTTTAGCCAATAGCGACCGTCATCATCGTATTTCAACCACTCGAGACCGTCATCATGTCATTTTCACAACCAATCACGATCGTCACTCTCAAACTCCAGCAAAAAAAAAGCTGTTTTTCTATTAAGGACTACACTTGAATATTTTTAAAAATATAATTGATTTTAAAAAAAATTCGGAAATCGACATCTCTATAAGGCTTCCTTATATAAATGGCGGATCCAATATGGAGGACAAATTATCATATTTAATTAGATTAAACATTAAAGAATAAGTTTTCACAATTGATAAGTTTCATTATAAATATTTTATTATAGAAATAAATACTAAAAGTAGGCAGTTTTTCAGAAAAGCGCCAAAAATTAGATTTTTAAAAAATAGTAGTTTTTGTAATTTTTAACTAATATTTTACATTTGTACTCTTGAATAGTGGTACAATAAAATTAAAATATATTCTATGCTGCAGTTTTTAAAAAAAGCATTATAATTATTATAACCTAAGACAATTACTTTTATGTGATCACTGATTACGAATTTGAAAACACTTTTTAGAAATAAAAAATTGTTGATCTAATATGGCTGAAAAAATGTCATAATTTAATGCAATTCGCTTGAAACTTGTACCCAATAATAATATAATTTATTTTCATTATAGAATAGTATGATGCTAGGATTTCTCAAAAGTGACTTCAGAGTCAGAATCAGCGACCCTATTAACCCCCGAATAATAAGATTTATTAAACGAACCTAATTAAATTTTAAAAACTATCAGCCATATTGGATCCGTCGTTTCCAATTTCTAAAAAGTGATTTCAGATTCGTTATCATCGACCCAAAAACCCCCGAGTAACAAGTTTTGAAAGAATCTGATAAAATTTGATAATTTTGAAACAATCTATTAATTTTGTTTGTTAGCATTTATTCATTTATAATGCTCTAGTGTCTTATAAAAAATTTTAATGAAAAAAAGTCATACGGCAAAAGTAACTATATATTACAAGCTGTAATTTTTTAAAAATTACAATGTTAAAGAGAATGACCCATATACATAAACTGTAAAAAAAGGGAGTTAAATTTTAACTCCCCAGGGGATTCTATAAAAGTCGCACCCATTGGGGAGTTAATGCTAGGGGAGTTAAATAAAGAGAGTTAAAACTTCACACCCAAATGCTAACTCTTCAAGAAAAAAATAACTCGCGCGGGTGTTGAATGAAGGAAGTTAGAAATTAACTCTCTTTTGGAGTTGATTTTTAACTCGAAAAATTTTGCTCCTAACTCCCGAGTCCGTTAACTCCCTAAATTTTTTACAGTGTGTATATACTCAAGTATAAAATAGACTACCTATTAGGGTGGTCCAAAAAAAGTAAAAGCGTAATTTTCATGCTCTCACCCCCTATGACTGTTCTATACGGAGAAAAAAAATACCCCTATTTTTTTAAGGGGACATTCCAGTTCAAAACAGGCAAAAAGTATGCTTTTTTAGTATATATTATTAAAATAACCATGACATTTATTTAAAAAATTTCTTTTACATGTAATAAATAATTTATTTAAGAATTTAAAAAAAAAAATTTTCATTTTTATTTCAAAATGGCGGCGATATACGCCATTTTCGAAAATGCCCACTTTCGGTGGTAAGATCGATTCCAAACTTTCTAAAACAGATAAAACCAAAAACGAAGTGACATTCTCTTCGTTAGATATTTCTTTAGGTGTGGAACCTCAAAAAAGTGGAATTTTCTTCCCCCCCCCTCTTTTTTAGAGTACTTTTTTCCCAAAATATGCAAAAAAAGGTGTTTTTATTCAGAATTTCTCTAATAAAAAAGAGGAAGTTGGAAATTTTCCAGTTTTTGAGGTTCCACTTATAGACATGATGACACTGAATCAAAAGCCGTTTGATTTTTTAAAATCGCTTCAGAAGAACTCGAGATATCACTCTTACCAGATCAAAAAAAGACATTTTGAGAAAAACGCATTTAAAGTTTTTGTTCATAAGTTTCGAAATTAAAAAAAAAATCATCGGATTTGCTTGGAAATCGTTACTCGGGAGTTTTTGAGGTCGCTAATTACGAATATGGAATCAGATTTTTAAAATTCAAAATGGCGGATCCAATATGTCGGACATTTTTTTTCAAAATCATTGAATTTGCTTGAAAATCGTTACGCAAGGGTTTATGGGGTCGCTGATTACGAATATGACATCATTTTTTCAAAATTATAAATGGCGGATCCAATATGGTGGACGAAAAAAAAATTAAACAAAAAAAAAATTAAAATAAAAAAATTTCTTTTTCCGCCATATTGGATCCGCCATTTTTAATTTTGAAAATTTGATATCTAATTTGTGATCAGCAACATCAAATACATTTTTGTTTGTCTTTTTTAAAAAATGCAAATGAGAAAACATTTAAATCATTGGATTGCTTAGCCGCATACAAAAACATCTTTGACATGGCGAAGAATAAGGATGTATAACTTTTGTTTTACTTCGAAGTTTGCAATAATATTTTAGGAGAGTATTCTTGACACTATAAGAAATCCGAAAATAAAAACAAAAAAAATCGATTTTTTTGACACTTTGAACTGGAATGTCCCCTTAAAATAAAAAAATATTTAGAGGTCGCTCAAAGCGCTCAAATTTTTTCATGTAAAATGCATGGGGAAAAAACACTTTTTCGTAGAACTTGTATAGAATCCTTAAAAATCAATATTTTTCATTCAGCAAACTCTGTTTTTCTTCAGACGACTTTAAAGAATAGTGCTAAATTGTTTATTTAATCATTTTTTTAAATTAACTATTTTTCATAGTGCCCCAAAAAGACCCTATAAATTTCCAAATTATAAAAAAATCGTTAAAAAATATTTTTTACTATTTTTATCAAAGTTTTTTCCTAGATTATGAATAAATAACACAAATATTGTTTTTTAAACATTATTCCATGTAATTGCTAATTTGTTTAAACAAATTATTATTGTTTATTTACAACTTTTTATCCAATTGAGCTAAAGAGTTGCGATTTTTTCTCAATTTTGCAACTTTTCAGGCCGAAGGTAACCAGTCACTATCAACTAACTAAGAATATTAATTTTACCAATTGTTTAAACAAATTACTATTGTTTAACTTCCACTTTTTATCAAAATGAGCTACAGAGTTGCAACTTTTTCTTAATTGTACATTTTATTTTTTTTGTGAGGTGATATTTAATGTAAGACTTAATTATCAAGTAAAAATTGTGAACAAGAAATTTATTATTATAAAAATGTTAAGTACTAAAATTTTTATTTACATCGTTGAAATTACT
Source organism: Leptopilina heterotoma (assembly GCF_015476425.1). NCBI lineage: Eukaryota > Metazoa > Arthropoda > Insecta > Hymenoptera > Figitidae > Leptopilina > Leptopilina heterotoma. Next base: position 577,670 of record NW_025111108.1, read on the forward strand.
ACTGTGATAGCTTCAAATTTAAAGTTACAATTTGTTTAAACAATTGGTAAAATTGTAATTCTTAGATTGTTGTTAGTAACTAGTTACATTTGGCTTGGAAAAATGCAAAATTGAGAAAAAAATTGCGATTTTGCAGCTTAATTTGATAAAAAGTGGAAGTTAAACAATAGTAATGTGTTTAAACAATTGGTCAAATTATGATTTTTAGTTAACTGTTAGTAACTGGTTACATTCGGTTTGAAAAGTTGCAAAATTCAGAAAAAATCGCAACTCTGTAGTTCAATTTGCTAAAAAGATAAAATTAAACAATAATAATTTGTTTAAACAAATTAGCAATTACATGGAATGATGTTTAAAAATCAATATTTGTGTTATTTATTCATAATCTAGGAAAAAACTTTGATAAAAATAGTAAAAAATATTTTTTAACGATTTTTTTATAATTTGGAAATTTATGGGGTTTTTTTGGGGCACTATGAAAAATAGTTAATTTAAAAAAATGATTAAGTAAACAATTTAGCACTATTCTTTAAAGTCTTCTGAAGAGAAACAGAGTTTGCTGAATGAAAAATATTGATTTTCAAAAATTCTATACAAATTCTACGAAAAAGTGTTTTTTCCCCATGCATTTTACATGGGAAAGTTTGAGCTCTTTGAGCAACCTCTAAATATTTTTTTATTTTCAAAAAAATAGGGGTATTTTTTTTCTCCATATAGAACAATCCTAGAGGGTGAGAGCATTAAAATTACGATTTTACTTTTTTCCCATGTATTTTTGGACCACCCTACTACCTATGCAACAGTAACGCTCCTGTATATAATTTGCTTGAATCTCACTCGCACTGATGCTAACTACTAATTCATAGTCTCTCTCTCTCTCTGCTCACTGGTCACTCAATAGACTGGCTACTGGTTGAAAGAAACCCTTCAAACAATAGACCAGGTACTCGAGCAGACCTTTTGTTTCTCTTTAAATTTTATATATATATATATCTTTTAAATATCTTACTGTCTCCTTCTTTCTAGATTCTAAATAACATTATCGGTCTCTGTTTATAACGCAGAAAATCTAACGCTATTGCTTTCTTCCTCTTTCGAAAGTGAATAACATTAGAATGTCTCTCTTTACCTAATTTGCATATCTACTGATTTCATATAAGGATTATTATTATTATTTTTTTTTTTTTTTGCTTAGGGAATTTTGGGAAATCTGCCTACAGATACCTTGGATTCCGCACTCCAAGGTTATGTGGGGTTGGTGTGATAAAACAAAAGGAAATATAAAAAAGAAAAATAAATATATAAAATAGTAAATTTAATAAACTGGCGACCTACTGCCAGCCCGACCCACTAAAACCCGTAACCCTTCTTCTGGAGCCCTTTACCCTCCCTCGGAATTGTCGTAAGACTTTAGCCTTCAAGGGTGGCGCTCCAACTCTGTCGCTAATGCGACTTTCTGCTTTTCTCTGCGGTTATCCTGCGTTAATAGTTAAAAATTTAAAACTATTTCAATATAAAGCGGAATTAACAGCACACCAATAATTAAAAATAACAAATGTGTAATTAAGTGTAAAAAGTCAGAAGATAAAATTATAAACGGATATATAAAAAAAAGAAAAAATAAACGCGTATAAAATATTGAAAACATAAAACTGTACAAAGATGAATAAAAAAAACACAAACAATTAAAAAATGTATAAGGACAAATAAATCACAAAATAAATTAATAAAAAACAAACGAACAAAATTAAAAGCTGTTTAAATTACGCTTTTTGGCGGCCGTCGATATCCTTCCTCGACATAACCGAGATTATGAAGTTCTCGACTTGCCGCCAATTCTCTTCCGACTGGGTCATCAGCGATACCATGTTCTCCGGTGTAACTTGACTGTTTACACCTTCGAACATGGCCCGCCTCTCCAAGTCCCATTTCTTGCATGAGAAAAGGGTGTGCTCCGCGTTGTCCTCAGGGAACTGGCAATATGCACACACCTCGTTCTCGCGTAATTTAAAGCGACACAGGTACGAGTTAAAACACCCGTGACCTGTGAACGCCTGAGTCAAGTAATAGGAAACCTGACCGTGTTTCCTATTTATCCAGGTGGCGAGTGCCGGGATAAGGCGATAAGTCCATCGACCTTTTTCCTCACCATCCCATCTTTCCTGCCATCTTTCTATGAGCCTATGCCTCGCTTCTTTGCGAATCAGGCCCTTGCTTGGTCTTAACTCCTCATCCAAGGAACTTGTTTCTTTAGAAAAGAGAAACATTTCTTCCCTTTCCCTCGCCAAAAGATCTGCTGGCGGGACACTTGCAAGGACCTGCACAGCACTCATAGATACCGTCTTATATGCAGAGATGATACGCGATGTTATCGATCTCTGCGCCGACAGTATCTTTTCACAGATGGTAACACATCTTTTGCTCCTCAGGGATGGGGCCCATGCTGGTGCTGCGTAGAGCGACACTCGCCACCAGTCTTCTTTTTTGTTCACGGGGTCCACCAACATTTGGCATTAACCGTGAAAGATTAGCCGCACACTCGATCGCCTTATTTGACGCCGTAGCCATGTGGTGGTGGAAGTTTAACCTTCCATCCAACTCCACACCAAGGTATTTAATTTGTTTACTCTACTTGACCTCGAATCCGTCTATCACGATTCGTGGGAGCTCATAACCACGTCTGTCTGTGGCCAGCAGTGCCTCGGTCTTTTCCAGGGCCATTTCAAGACCTCTGGTATCCAGCCAGCTTTTTGCTAGTCGCAGACATTCGTTCACCAATGTCCCAAGAGCCTCCTCACTTTCGGCAGTGCACACGAACAACGCGTCGTCCGCAAAGCCGATGATCATCGCACCTTCGGGCAGATCCATTCGCAGAAAATCATCGTAAGATACATTCCATACAAATGGACCCACCCTCGAGCCTTGAGGAGCCCCACGCTGCATCTCTTCCCTGAGAGTGCAGGTGTCTCCCTCATATATAACCCACCTGTCGCTAAGATAATTATCCATTATCCAATTTGTTTTTTCCTGCTTTGGCTATGTCCACAACTGCCTGGATGGCATCAACTGTGGACTTGCCTTTACGGAAACCAAATTGGTGATCGGATAGACTATTCTCTCCGGTCAAGTGGCTTTGCATTCGCTGCAGAACCATATCCTCTAGAAGTTTACCCATCGTATCCAACAGGCATATAGGCCTGTACGATGAAACCTTATCTAGAGGTCTTTCACCTTTCCTTAGGAGGACTAACCTCTGTCGCTTCCAGTCGCGAAAGAACTCTCCTCTCTCAAGGCAAAGATTGAAGCATCGAAGCAGAATCTGGGGTGAAGTGTCGATTACCAACTTTAGGATCTCGTTACTTATCCCATCGATTCCAGGCGCCTTGCCTGTTTTCAATCTTTTGCCTGCTTTTTGCAGTTCACTAAGTGTGAAGAGTTCTTCCTCTTCGATTTTGCAAAAACTCCAGTCCCTTCTAAGGTATGGCTCCGCAGGAGGAAACAAAGAACTTTTTATCTTTCTGACCCAATCGGGATTGTCCAGGCCGGGGGTCTTTTGCCTCGTCACTATTTTCTTAGTCACGATTTTAAAAGCCAGACCCCATGGGTCCTTATCGACTTCCTCGATTAGGTCCTTCCAGCTACGGCGTCGCGACTTGCGGATCTCTTTCTTGAGGTCCTTTTTCGCCTCCTTGAAAGCCTCTTTCAGCAAGGGATCTCCCTTAGATCGGGTATATGTCCTTCTTGCTTTGAGGCATTCCTTTCTCAAGGAGGCCAGTTTTTCTGACCACCATTGCAAGGATTTTTTCCTTGGAAAGGCGCCTTTGCGACGTGGCATCGACGCATTGCAAGCGGTGACGATTATATTTCGCACCGCTCGCACCTCTCCATTTAGACTTTTCGGCCTCCTCACCCAACCAGAATCCTCAATTAAAATAGATTCTTTTAGGGACCGGCCGAATTTCTCCTTGTCGATTTTCTTAATGTTCCACGAGAAGGTTTTGCGACTAGGAGCTTCCTGTCTTTTTTCTCCTCGTGTGTCTCCCATTAAGACTGAGAACACAATGTACTGGTGGTCACTTGCTGTATATTCCTCAGAGACCCGCCAGTCGCTTATGCGGCTAAATATATTAGACGATGCGATCGTTAGATCTATAATCGATCCGATCGCACCTCGTCTAAACGTCCATGTTTTTTCCCGGTTTACAACTAATAAATCGTTCTTGGAGATCATTTCTCCAATCAGAATTCCTCTCTTGTCGAGCCTCGCCTCACCCCACTCTGGCGACTTTGCATTAAAATCGCCAGTGATGATGACATCCAGCTTGGATTCTATGAGGCTCGATTCTAGGTCTACTATATTGGCTTCGAAGGTGGTCAGCGGGTCGTTGGGTGAGAAGTAGCAGCTATACATACGTATGTTAGCCACCTCTATCCACACAAACCTGCTGCTTGTCTCCAAGAACTTGTCAACCCGCAATTCTGGGTTGCACAGCTTGATGGCGGCTCTCTTCGCCTTATCCTGATACCAAGGTGCGAGGTCGCTTCCTTGATACTGTTTACTGCAGAACAGGATATCGACCTCATTTTCCCTAGCTGTTTGCATCAGGAGCACCTGTGCATCCTTACTTGTATGCAGGTTGACTTGAAGGAGCTTTAGGGATTTGCCCTTTTAAGTTTCTCCAGTTCCTCCTTGTAAACCGATCAGCAAATTCTTCCAGGGATATGGTTGACTTCCGTTTTTCCCAAATCTGTACACGTAATTCACTTTGGCTTGTCGCCAGTACAACTCTTGGCGAAATGTCCCACTTCGCCGCATCTCCGACAGTTTTTTGTTCTGTCGGGGCCCTTGCAAATTTGGGTCACGTGTCCATAGGCTAGGCACTTTTGACATCTTGTCACTTCTAAATGCGTTCGGATGGATGCGTTTATCCAACCAATACGCACTTTGCCTAGCTTAAGCAGACTCTTGCTGTCCGTTTCACTCAAGCGTACTAGTGCCACTTTCGTACCACCAAAACGTGTCAGAAGTCGGCAAGTCACATCTAACTCGGGCTTTTGCAACTTCTGCTTTAAGACGGTTAAAACGTCCTCTTCTGAAGTTGTTTCGTCAAGTTCCCGAATTTCGAGGGTCTTTTTACTGACAAGAGCCGTAACCTCGGCCTTGTCCTGAAGAACGGAGGTAAGATTCTGAGCGAACTTTGAAGTTTCACCCCCCTTTTTTACCACAACGAGAACCTTCTTTTTAAGAGTTCTCCTAATTTTCACAATCTCTGTGCCAGTTTCCTCTGGATTTACCGAAGTTGTTGCCAGCTTTATAAGATCATAGTAGGTCTCTGGATTCCGGGCCGAAATTTTTATTGCCTCCGTTGTTCTAATTTTGGGGGAGCGCTTCTGAAGTCGCTCCCTCTCCTCCGCTTTCTTCAAGGCCTTTCTCTTACGGGCATCCCGTTTCCTATTGGAGACGGTTTCAAAGTCTTTTTCGTTTTCAGGCTTATTTTCCACAGTTGCCTCCGAATAAGAAGCAACCTTGGCCGAAGCAGCCTTACTCACCTCCGTCTCCATAACAGTAGGGTTTGGCTTGGTCTCCTTGCTCTTAACCCTCTTACCCTTGGGAGTGGTCACAGTAGAATCAGTCTCCGGACCTTCATACTCTCTAGGGCGCTTCTTTGGGTCGATGTGCTTGCTCTCGCCAGATGTGGCGTGAGACATCGATCTAGGAATTTCAGGATTCGACTCTGGTTTGCTTGGGCTAATGAAGGGCCTAGGTATAAAACGCAGGTTACTGCGAAGCACCTCGTGCACCTTCCCCAATTCCACCATTCCATCCTGAACATCCTTGCTAATGTTTCTTTGTTTCCTGCAAGCACGCCACATGCTGTCAAGTATTTTTGGGATCAGATCGACCTGTTCTAAAACATTTTCTTCGAATCTGCTAAGTCCCACATCCTCAGAATTTTTGCTTTGGCTCCCTCCAAAATCCTTGGAGCCGTCTGCACCGACTACCGGGGCTTCAACCCGATCAGAATCGGTGACGGGATTACCCTCATTTGAGGTACCCGCTTGGAGTATAATATCTAAATTTTTGTCCATTTCATTTTTTTTATTCTTTGTCCCGTGTCGAGGGACAATCGGGCCTTAACAGGGTACTACCATCTGGCCAAGATGGACCCTGAACCGCCTCCGTTAGTTACATAGACGTTATAGCATTGCTGGAGCATTGATGCGACGTCTATGATATCCAAGGGCACGTGAACATGTATGTTCGGACGTGGAGGTCGATGTGTCTCTCCAAGATAGCAGGAAGTTTCCGCAAAGGGAGTGCATCCTGGTATCTCTTCACAGAGTTTACCCTCATTATTATTATTATTATTATTATTATTATTATTATTATTATTATTATTATTATTATTTTTTTTTGTAGTCGGAAGTGGAAAATCTGCGAATTCAGATACCTGGGCAATGAATTGCCCAGGTTATGTGGGGATGACCGCTCTTGTTCTGGTCTACCCACTAAAAACCACTCCCGTCTTAATGTGGGACACTTGATCCACCTGCGGTACTACCGTCAGGCCTTCAACTTCGCAAATGGTGGTCCCCTTGTCCTACTCCTTAACTGGGCCTTAATCCGCTCTAGCTATGTGGGAACGTGGGTGGGAGGAAAACTAAATGATTCCCTCCCCCCACGCTCACACACAGCCGAGCACTGCATTCCTCCGGTCAACCTCGTCTTCCGTCTCTATCTTTTTCTTTCATTACTTTAATAATGAAGGATTCAATATGCCTCCACGAGTCCACGTTCTGAACCATGGTAGACACCATGTTATCGGCGTTGATTTCAAAGCCAACTGCCGTAAACATGGCCATTCTATCATGGCTCCAGTGCCCGCAATAAAAGAGAGTATGCTCCGCGTCATCTACTGCAGCGTCACAGTAGGCGCATTTTGCTACTCTCTTAATCTTAAACCTATGAAGGTACTGTCGGAAACATCCGTGACCTGACAACACTTGTGTCAGGTAGTAGCCAACTTCACCGTGCTTTCTTCCTAGTCAAGTGGCGAGGTTGGGGATCAGGCGATATGTCCACCTTCCTTTAAGATCCCCATCCCATCTCTCTTGCCATTGTTCAAGGAGTCTACATCTCGCCTCTTTGCGGATAGCCGCTTTGGCGAGATTTCTACTCTGCTCTTGCGAGGTAACTAGATCTTTGTTACGCTAAAAGACTTCCTGTCTTTCCCTCGCCAGTAAGTCCACTGGCGGGAGACTCGCAAGAACTAAAGCAGCGCTCGTTGAAACTGTTCTGTAGGCTGAAACTACTCTCCGCGCACAACCACCCTGTGTGGAGAGTAGCTCGTCAGAGATGCCGCGGTTCTTTAGGGACTCAGCCCATGCAGGGGCAGCATAGAGCTGCTTTGCTTGAACCACGGTCGCCACTAATCGGCGTTTCTTTTCCCTGGGGCCACCGACATTGGGCATCATCCTAGAAAGGTTTCCCATGCAGTCGGCGGCATTCAGTGACGTGATCTTAGAATGTTGGTCGAACTTTAATTTTCGATCCAACGTCACTCCCAGGTACTTTAAACTGTTTCCCCAGGAGACTTCAGTCTGTCCTATTCGAATCTTCGGGACCTCAAAGGATCTTTTACCTGTGACAAGCAAAGCTTCTGTCTTCTCTGTAGCCATTTGTAGGCCGTTAAGATCTAACCAGAGCTTTGCTCGTCTCAAGCTTTCGTTGACCCTTATTTCTAGAATCCGAGAAGTCCGCGCGCCACACACTATAATGACGTCATCCGCAAAGCCGACCATTATCGTATCTTCAGGTAACTCAATTCTAAGGAAGTCATCGTACATGACGTTCCATATGAATGGACCTACCTTTGATCCTTGGGGAGCTCCGCATGTCATTTCATGTTTGAGATGACATGCATCGCTCTTGTATTCAACCCATCTGTCGCTGAGATAGTTGTCTATCATTCGCAACAGATAGGTTGGTACCCCTTTACGACGCATCGCCTTGATGCAATTGTCCCACTTTGCGGAGTTAAATGCATTACGTATGTCGATGGAAATAAGCGCGCAGAATCCCTTCTTCTTGTCCTCTTTGACTTTCTTCGCATGGTTTACAACAGTGAGTATTGCGTCGACTGTTGACCGGCCTTTACGAAAGCCAAATTGATTCTCCGTGTTATGTTCCGAGCAAGAGCGAGGCTTTTAAATAAAATTAAATAATTTATTTAAAATAGATTTTAAAACCAGTTAGCTGATTAATCAGGTTGGTAAAGCCTGATCTTTATTTTTATTGTAGGATCGTGATCACTTGTCAAAACTATGGGTTTTGCGTTAATAACAAGATAAATATTCCTTTTATTTAATTTATTGTTTATAGTAAGAAGAAAGTTACAATTGTTACAAATTGTTACTTACGTTTAATTACAGATTCGTTGACAAGATTATCGCAGGGTTGTTATAATTGGTTTTCTTGGTTTGAACTCGTTTCAATTGAATGAAACTGAAAGTTTGTTTTATTACACTTGTGTAATATTCACAACTTTATAACAGTTTTTGTGCTGAAATAACAGTTTCACGTTTTCTAAGTGTTAAATTATTTATCTTGCACCTTTTTAGGGGAAAGAAACTTGTTTCTAAGTGACAAATAATATAACTTGCACCTTTATGGAAAGAATTAGTGAAAATTATACTATTAATTATTAATCACAAATACGACAGTTAAAATAGCAAAATTATCAACTCTAAGTGTTAAATTATTTGTCTTGCACCTTTTTAGGGGAAAGAAACTTGTTTCTAAGTGATAAATAATCTAACTTGCACCTTTTTACGGGAAAGAATACAATAATTCGCGTTTTAACCGAAGGGTCGCTCTACAATGATACTGTCCGCACTGAACTACACCGGAACTTTTGACAATTGCTCTTGACTTTGCCCGGGTTTATATAGGACTTTTAGTCCATGTATTGAGTGGGGAAAATCAAGAAAAACACGTTTTTTACTAAAATAGCATAAAGCACGTTCTTTGCTAAAACAACATAGAGCACGTTCTTGGCTAAAACAGCATAGAACACGTACGGATGTAATATGATCTTTTCTAGTTTCTATTTATCTATTATTTGAACTTATCAATATTTGATTCGATATTTATCGAATTCAAACATAATTACACGTTTTCAGTCCATTAATCGAATCGACAATCGATCATCGATCAATCGATTATCGATCAATCGATTATCGATCAATCGATTGATCTTTGATTTATCAATTTGAAGGAATTCAAATTAATGGTCCGATAATAAACGATAATTAACAATGTTTGAATGTTATTAGTGATTATTCTTATTAGTATTAAATTATTTTTATAAGTATAACATTTATTCTTGTATCATCCTTTTAATCATGCGTCATCTCTTTTTCATTCATAACTTAACACTTGTCGCAAAAGCATGGTTCGTTGATTCATTTTACTATTTCATTCATATGAGTAGTAACACGTGCTAATGACTCACATGAATGAAAGATTGTAATATTTAATTGTGATTTCTATCTTACGCCTTTAATTCTTGGGATTCATAATAAATACTGTATTAATTTGGACCATGCTTTTGTACATTGTTCAATTATTATGTTTATAGTTTTTACTTAGTTAATTAAATTATTAAATTTTATGTAGGTTTAAAATATGTCGGGATGTGACAGTCCTCCCTCCTTAAATTGTTCTTCGTCCTCGAAGGACCGAATTATGAATTTTCATAATTTTACAATCTTAGTGGTTTGAACAAATTAGTGCATTTAAAAAAAAGTAAACTATCATGCTGATAAGGTAAGTTATAAACTTGAGTTTCATTAGAATTTATCGTACGTGACTGGAGATGGATATATGAAATGAGGTAAGTTGTTATGAGAATATTGTAATGTGTCTCATGGTCCAGATGTTCTTTTCAAGACAAAGGATTTGCTGTGGTCATCAGATTAAGGAATGATGATGTCAGGATCCGTTAATCCGTTCCTGTCATTATGCTCAGTTCCTTTCCAACGATGAGTGACACTAGTTCGGTTAGTGATTGTACAACGGTCAATTATCAAGATTATTGTGAAGATAACATGTTACCGGTTCCACTTTTACTTGATCGTATTCTATCCCATGGTGAGTGCTAGTGATGTGTAGTGAGAATTAATTTATTTCGTTATTTGGATTAAAACAGTTTCCCTTTTTTTTGTGGTTTATTTCATTGTATTCGTCATGAATGCAGATGACAATCCGGATGCAATTAATCCTTTTAATGCATATGTTGATTTATTTGACATAGATGTTTTTGAAGAAAGAGAAAGACCTAATCCCCAAATTGACATAAGCGTCAGTCTTCCAGTTAATTTGGTGCAAAATTTGCCTGTTGGTCGACAACAAGATAGAGCTGCTTCGAATGCTATAGTTGATGTTTCTGTTTTTCCTTCCACATCTTCAAATGATCCTGGTCCTAGCAGTGTGATTATTTCTCAACATCGACTTTTAATCTTACGCGTTATCGAATTGGAAGAACGTTCTGGTATTTTTCAGTTTGCAATATGGAGAGTTCCTTTTCAAAATGCAGCTCGAATAATAAGAGATTTATGTCTTAATATAATTGGTATTGACTATGATATTGGTGATTTTGTAATAGTGAGTACTCTGGACACTAGAAGGAGTGGAGTCTTAGTGCGTGTTCCTACTTTAGCACTGAAACAGCTGATTCTTTCGTTGAAGCATTTGTTTTTATATCGTGGTTATCACGTAGACATATGCTAGGGTTAATATTAATTATTAATAGTGATTTGATAATTAATATTATTGATTATATTATTTATTCCCTTTTTTTTTCTTAGATCGTGTTCTTCACACTCGAGATCAACATTTAAATCCTGTAAAGTTGGCTAAAATATTATTTCTAATTACTGAATTAAATCGCATTTCCAAGGAGCTTCGAAAATTAAAAGGATTTAAAGGATTTGTGCCTAATTACAAAATTGTTGAGAGAGCATCTCGTTTTAGTGAAAGACTTCGTTTGCAGCGAGAACCTAATTCATGGGCTGCGCCAGGATGTTCCGATTGGAGTGATACTCGTTGCAAAAAGAGAGCCTTTAAAACACAAATTTCGAATATTAAAAAACGTCTTCAGAAGCTTGTGATATCCTTGCTGAAGGATTATTCTCCTTTCAATAAAGAATGTGTCCATGTTACAAGGGCAGCTTACTGTACTGGGTAATAATTTATTCTCTTTCTCTTAAAATTTTTTTTTTGTTAAAATTGTTTATTTATAATTTTGTGAGATTATATAAGTCCTGTAGATAAATTTTTTTTTTTTATCTATTATTTTTTGTTTTATTTGTTTCAGCTTGCCAAATCAGAGTAATCGTTTTTGTTTGTGTGGTCGATTTGTCCGTATGAGTCAGCGAACTGAAGTTTGCATTTGTGGTGTCATTATGGAAGATCCAAACTTGCCAAAAATGGAAATCATCACTTTGGATGAGGAGGATGAAGATAATGTTTTAAGCGGTAGATCCTGTATCTGTGGCCTTTTTAACGTCAGGATTTCAAAGGGAATGAAATGTAGATGTGGTTCAAAATTATCGGAGGAGATGATAATAATTGGTACAGAAGGGAATGCTATTGATTATAGTGTTGGAGAGGAAGAAATTGACGTAATGAATTAACTATAATTTCTCTTGTTTATTAAACTGATTTTAAATTCAGCATGATAAAATCCTTTTTTTTTTACAATTCTTACTTTGTTATAATATGTAGTATATAAACATGTAAGTAATCTCTTTTTTTTTTGCTTATATTCGCATTTTTACATAATATATATATAATACATGTATATTACGATGTTTTGTCTTTTATTCATCCTTGCCTATGTCGTGTTTTTGTCTTGATTTTATCGATTAAATGTTCAAATTTTTTAATTTTATGTTAAATTTTTGACCTTATTCGATAATTGATTATTAGTTCTGTTAAATAATTGAAGTTTTATATTCGTTATTAATATTAAATTTCATTATTCAAATAATTTTTATTTTTTCATAGCATTTTATTAAATTTCAATTGCTGTTTACTTTTTCTTATATAAATTATCGTCGAAATCGATTTATTTATTGATTAAATCGATAATTCAAGTTGAATTCGTCGAGAGAAGCATCAGGGAATCATAAATGCACAGGGAGTATGCTTATAAGTTCAAACGGAGATCGAGAGATTTCAACGCCTGGAACGTCGGTACAGTCGGCAAATAGTTTAATGCGGTCCGAAAGTCCCATGTCTCTTTTCTTTTAATTCATACATTATAAATAGAATATTTAAATTGCTATTTAGCTTATTTGTTTAAATTTAATAACCATAATTAACACTATAATCACAACAGGAATATTTTTTTAAATTTATTTATTAAAGTATATATAATTTTTCTCATTATTTCATGAATTTTCTCTTTTGTGCGAATTAGTTATTTTTTTTTTTTTTTGATTGCCTTTGTTACCATTGTAATCATCATTGTTATTAATATAATTATTATTATGATTAATTTCTCAATAATAAGATTATATTAGTAATTGTTTTACAGAATTTTATTCATTATTGGCTGAGGCTTATTTTACCTTTTGAAGTTTTGTTAGCATATTTTCATGAATTTAAATTTTCATTCATTATTTAATAATTATTTTTATCAATTAATCAATAAACAAAATTGTTATTCATGATAAATTTTATTTATTTACATATATATATATAAAATTTTTTTTTTTTTTTTTTTTTGTTTAATTTGGTCAAATTAATTTTATATAGTCATGTAATTTACTGTTGCATCGATATTTTTATCGATAATCATTAATAATCCAATTATATTAGGGTTTCAAAGCGAGAGACGTAACAAGCGAACATGCATGGTAAGAGTGTAAGCGACATCGAACTTGTATGAGTCGGAGACTTTAATGCCTTTCGATCTCGCTCACCGTATAAGAGAGGCGTGGGCCTGCTCGTACTACTATTGGGTAGGAGGCGTGGGACTCTCGGTTAGCCACACGGCTTATACTACTGCCTCGCAACGAACCTCTGTTGCTCTCATGCCTCCCTGATACTTTCAGCTCTACGCAGAGACTTTTATTGATGTTTATTATTGACAATAATTGTTAATAATGTTATAATTAATTTTCTTTCATATTTTAATTGGATTTTATTAATATTCTTAAAATTAAAATTTTTATCCTTAATTTATTCATTAAGACGTAAATTTTAACAATAATTAATTAATTTAATATTGATTAATTATTGTTTTAACATGTTATTAATTAATTAGTTTGTTAATTGGTTAATAATCATTAATTTGATTAATATTTATTTTATAACTATGGTTTTTTTTTTGCTTGATCAAACTAATGTTTGTAATTAATTATAATTATCAATATTATATATATATATATTTATTTATTTATTTTTTTAAACTTATTTGTTGTTAATCATGCTATTATGTTATTCTAATTATTATTAGTATTTTATTGATTAATAAAATATTATTCCAATCCATTTAATCATTTATTTATGTTTATGGAATTAATATTTTATTAAAATGTTGACATGAATTAATAATTATTGATTATTTATTAATAATGAAGCTTGATTATTGTTATTATTTTTGTTAATATAAGCTAATTATTAAGGGATATTTAGTACTTATAAGCAATAATGCGGATTTTTATTATAATTTCTATTCGATTTCCATCGTAAGAGCGAATTTGAAATTTTGAATTTGAATTGTTTGCCGCTTTTTCATGATGGTTGCCGAATAAAGCATGCGCGTTATATACATAGCTTCAAGATCTATTCATGCGGTCGATGTTTGTAAGCTTAAGGTTTCCAGCGCGCTGGTTTGAATTGCGTCGCCTCTTGGCGGTTTATAGTAGCCTGGTTACTTCAACTCTGTTAGTAGCTCTATTTCTTTAAATTTTTCGTGATTTTTGGGCCTGGTCCTCCCTCCTTAGAGTTTACATTGTCCCCAATGTATGTGAGCTCCAATTGGACCAATAATCCATATTTGTTTTTTTTTTTTATACGTTGGATCGATTATTCGATCTTTGTCTTCTCATTGTTACGACTTTATAAAGTACGTATAGGTTTTTAACTACTATCAATGCTATCAACAATAATAATATTTTGAAAGCTATTGATATGTAATTTACAGCTTCAGATATATGTCCCAAAAATGGAATTTCCATCTGTAACATTAAATATATTTTTAGTTTTTATTCTTATTTTAGGTTTTTATTAAAATGAGGAGGAAAGAAGAAGGCGACCGCCAAATCCCCTTCCTTCTTTTTCTTTCGTCCTTCTTTTAATTTTTTTTTTTTTTTTGTTTTATTGATTATTATATTTATACATATAGTTGATTGTAATATTGGGCGATTGATTACATGGTATTATTATAATTGATTATTATATTTCTTAATTTTAATGAAAATTTGAAGTAGTGTTTTTATTTGATCCAAGTGTTTTTTCTACTTCATGATTTTTAATAATTAATTAAAATATTGATTATAATAGGTAATAATGTAATATAATTATTTAATATTATTATTTCTTAATTATATTTTTCATAAGTAATAAGGGTTATATTAATTGATTATTTAATAATTATCAATATGTAATTCTTGGTGTAATATATTAATTATTGTAATTATTTATTAAGCATGGTATTGATTATATAATTATCATTTTAGTAATATTGCTTGTTATATAGAGTGATTAATATAAGTATAATATTTATGATTATATAGGTTTTGTAATAATGTGATTTTTATAATTATTTACATCTTGATAAACATTTTGTTCATTGATTAATAATCACATTATTTTTAATAATATTGTGTTAAATTTATCTTCAATATAGGGGTAAAATTTGAATTTTCGTGTCTCATTAACAGTCGGTATATTAGATAATTGGTGGTTATATTATCATATTGTTTTCTTTATTTTGACGGTTGGTAATTTGATTCATTAATTAGTTGTTTAGTGTTTGAATTCAGTTATTTTATATTGTTGTTAGTTAGTTGTATTTGTTTTTGAATTATTATTTTATTATTATATTGTTTTTATTTATCGGTTGTTGATTTGATTTGGATGCTGTGTTTTTCATGATCTCATCTAAGGGCTTTTATCTCTTCAGAATTTGTAAGGATCATCAGTTTTTGAAAATGACTCATTTGAAAACAAAACATTGAGATGGACGGAGGTGAGTGACATTTTGTTTTAATTAATTATATTTTTAATTTTAATATTTACTAATTTTATTAGTAATTAATAAATTTTTTTTTGTGTGCTTTTAGAAAATAATAATAATGTTAACGAGGAAGGGCGTCGATGGAGGCACGCTGGGCCCAATGAAGGAGGTGATAATTTTATTTATATATATATTTTTTTTTTGTTTTAATTAATTTATTATTTTCTATCATATTTAATATGTTTTATTAATAGTATTTTGTTTTTATGTTTCAGATTATGGTTACCAGAATATTTTGGTGACCCGTTTTATGGGAGGGGGAAGGGTTTTTATACCCCCTCCTTACATTAATTTAAAAATTATTGTCGCTGGGGACGGGACGAGATACGTCTTGTTCCCTGGTCAGGCCCGTTTTGGGCCTAGTTGTTAGATTTAATTTTTTTGTATGTTTAATTTAGGTTTTTAATAATAAATAAAAATTTTTAAATTTAATTATTTGTGTCTGTGTTTTATTTATTAGTTCTTCTTTTTTTTTTTTTTTTTGATTGGTCCGTATTTATGAGCTCCGCAAGTTGAGCACATAAATATGGGCATAATACTAATGGCTCGTATTTATGGGCTTTGTGTATATAGAGAAGCCAATAATTACGGGTTTCATTATTATTTTTACTTGCACTTGTGCATGAATTTAAATGTGGATGGGGAATTTTAGATTTTTGTGGAATCTAGGGAATTTTATTTTAAGTAGTTTGTGAAGTCACTAGCTTTAAATTCACCATGATATATTTATTGATATTTATCATCTAGTGTTTTATCTAGGGACTTTTGTTTTCAGTAGTTTTGATGAGTGTACCTTTATGTTTGATATTTTTATTTGGGATTGCATTGTTAGTTATTGTTTATTTATCAATTAACTATATAATTATTTAAAATTTAGTGTTTAATATTATTATTTCATGTAATTTACAGTTTTTGTTGTAATAATGCGTATATTTCGTAAAAGGTACGTTATACGTAAATTTAGAAAAGGATAGAAGTATTCCATTTTTCGTTATTATTTGCAATATTTTACAAAATTTTGAATTTTATACTTTGATTTAATAAGTTATTACTTATTTGATCCTATTTGAGTATATTTTTCAAATTTTTATTTAGAGAATTTGTTTATTTATGAGGATTTAACTTTTTAGAAAAGGATAGGTATATTCCGTTTTTGTTATTTCTTCTGGAAAAACATATATTTTACTATATTCATGATTTGAACTTTTAAATTAATAATTCTATTACTTAATTCTTGTATTATATTATGAAATTTAAGGTCGGTTTACAATAATTAATTGTAATAATTTAAAGATTATTTGTTAAAATGAGATTTTGTCATTTTAATTTTTGATTTGTCAATTTCCCGGTATATCGATTACGGTTAACAATATTCTTGTTTAATTAATCAATTTATTTGTTTATTCATGTTAAATTGTGAAATAAAAATTGAATATAATCGGTTATGTACATTTATTATTAAATTCCTTAATATCTTAGGAATTTCTCAACAGAATTGATTCGTTTGATAATTAATCGAAAGTTAATGCCATTTGTGACAATTGAATTTCGTATCATCAACATGTTAAAATAACATCTTCATCGTGAAAATTAGCTTCAACTTTCATGTTAATGGTGTAAAATAGAAAGATTTGTTCATTCAAACTTGATTGACTCATACATTTGCTTGTTTTTATAATATTGTTTTATTGTAATTATTGCAATTAATTAATTATTTATTTAGTAATTGATATTTTATTTTGATGAGTTTAAAGGAATTGATTTGTATTACAGACTGTTAAAGAGAAACTTTGTATTTTGGGTGCTTAGTCCCATGAACAAGTGGGACCTGGTATATCCCAAAAATCATCTGAATCATTATCTTTATCGTTAAATGGATTTTGTTTATTGAGGATTTTCTTATTCCTAATCACGCTATAGCAGTGATCTTTTGTATGTCCTCTTTTGTAACAATATTCGCAGCAATTTTCCCATTTATACAATTTCAATTTTATTAACGAAGGCTCTTCATGTGTCATAACATGAATTTTGTGTTTTAATGATCGTGGTTTCTCCTTTTCGCTAAAATAATATGTTTTGTCTAATTCTTTTAATATAATTTTCGCAGCTGAATGCTCCGATTCTCGAATAGTTCTACAACTATCGCCAGTTGCAATAAATGCGTTGCTGTTTTTATTATCTGTGACTATGCATTTTACTCTCCAAAGTCTACCTAATTCAGGACCAGTGGTCTTGTCCACGGTATAAGTTGGTTTATCCAAATTATATTCTGCAGTCAGTTCTTCCAATATTCCCTTTGGGTAATTAATATTGTCAATGTTTCCTTTGGGGAACACATAATTTCTTACCAATTCTCCTTGGATTGGTGGAGTGAAAATGATTGATTCTGACATCTAAAAATTAAAATCATGTTATTATTTTATTCATATGCTAATTTTAACTTATCTACATGTTTTTGGAACCTATTTCCATTGTCATTTATTAAGATTACATTGTTTTTATCAAGGATATCCACAATTGTGTATGGGCCATGGTAATGGGGGTCAAATTTTCTTTTCATACCTTCTATTAAGACATAGGCTTTGTCGCCTATTTTTCCTAAGAAAGGTTTAATCGATTTATCGTATCTTTCTTTGGATTTTGTTTTGGAGTCTATTAAATTTTTGGCTGCTAAAATTCTTATTTCGATTAGTCTGTTTATAAGCTCTGTTAAATAGGAACCATAGGTTTCTAATTTTTCTTCTTGGGGAAAAGAGCTAGGAGTACGAGCAGTTTTACCAAAAACTAGCTCATAAGGAGTGAAATTAGTTGCTTCATGTACTGAAGTATTATAAGCAAACATTGCGAAGGGTAATAATCTGTCCCAGTCGTCGCAGTCCGTAGCGTATTGTTTTATATAATCGGCTAATACTGCATGACTACGTTCTAATGCTCCATTAGTTTGGGGTCTGTAACCGGAGGTTGTTACTTGTTTGACTTTAAATATTTTTGATAATTTTGACATTAATTTACCAATAAATGAAGTGCCTTTATCAGTTAAAATTACTTTAGGGGCTCCATAGACTGAGAATAGTTCTTTGGCAACTGCATGGGCAATTGTAGTTGCTGAAATGTCTGGTATTGGTACTGCTATGCAATATTTAGATAAGTGATCTTGCATGGTCAAAATGTGACAATTTCCGTCTGGGGTTGTGGGGAGTTTTCCTACAGTATCTAAAGAGACTTTATCAAAAACGTCTAAGGGTGTGTCTGTTATAATCATTGGTTCTCTGGTTTTTGCCCTAACCAATTTTTGAGTTTGACATGTGGGGCATCTTCTTACAAATTCTGTTACCTGTTCTTTAATTCTAGGCCAGTAAAATTTTTCGCGAATTCTTCTGTAAGTTTTTACTATTCCTTTGTGTCCTGCTATTTTGCTTTTATGAAATTCACTGATAATATCTTCTCTATTTTCTTCTTTTGGAACAGATACTTGTCCATGACAAATAGTTACATTAATATTGCTGTTATAGAAGATTGATTCAATCATTTGCATTAATTCTCCTTTCATTAATTCGTCAGTGAAGTCTCCGTGTCGAGAAATTCTGATTTCTTTTGCTTTTTCTTTATACAGGAGAATTTTTAAGTTCCGTATTCCTGAAATGATGTCTTCCTTTAATAATGGATCGTAATAGTTGTCTTTTACTATTACGGAATATACATTGTGTCTTCCTCTTGGGGTTACTAGAATTTGTCCTTTAATGGGCTTTTTGCTTTTAATTTCTTCTGGGTCTATTACTGCAATATCTATAAGTAATCTACTTATTGGGGTGGTAAATTCACAATCAGCAGATAGAAAATGCACGTAATTGTTCCGATGATAAGTTAGATTTTCTCTATGACTTGTAATATTTGAAGGTTTTTTCTGGTATTCTTGAATAACATGAAGGCAAATTTGGAGGAATACTTTCTAGGAGTGTTGTTGTTATTGAATTTGACTTAGTTTTATTTCTTCAATTTCATTTCTGTGGTATCGCTTTCTTCTTCTTCATCCGTTTCTTTTTCTTCGTCTGTTTCGTCATTCGATTCTATATCTGTTTCATCTTTTTCGTCAGTTTCGTCGTCTGATTCTACATCTATTTCATGTAATGAAGTGTGATAAGGTGTTGACATAGCCTTTGGAGTTTTGAAAACTACAGGTGTGTTGGGTTCTGATGAAGTGGATCTGAAAGTTACATTTTTGTTCTTGTTTATATCCGTGTGAGCTTTTTTTGGTGTTAAATGTATTGTTTCTTCTGGATTTACAACTTTTTAGTAAATGTTTCATTGTTTGAGTTGTTTATTTGTTTGTCTTCCCACATAGATTCGCCTTTGGCATAATCCCATTGGAAATCTAATTTTTGTGAAAATTCCGTGTGGTCTCCTGGAATTAATTTCATTAGCCGCTTTATGAATACTGTCATCGTCGTTTCCGTCAGAAAGAGTGAGCCAATTTCTAGGGGATTGTGGTGAGTCTATTAGCCAATCTTCATGTTGTTTTACATATTCGTTAAAACGAGATATGGAATTTCCTAGATCTTAGCTATTTCTTTTCTGCTTAAGTTCATTGCGTTAGCTTCTTCTTCGTCAGAGCTTTCTTCACTCTCGCTAACTGGTGGTTCTATTGTTATTACAGTGGTTTCTGGGATTGGGAAGTTTACAACTTTGGGTTGTATTTGTGGGGGTGCACTTTTAGGGCCTGGTATATTTTTTAAAGCCGCTGGTGGAAGTTTCAAACTGGGAAGTAAGCTTCTACTTGCCTTTTGAATGGGAGGAATTGGTATCTCTCTCTCTTCGTCAGTGCTACTGTCAATTGATTCTTCGTCTATTGTTTTTACTCTAGGTTGTAATGCTCGTCTTTGTGCTACTCTCGATCCAATAGTGCTTTGGTTAAAATTGGATTTTGAAGTGGATGGTTGTAAAGCTTGTCTTTGTGTCAACCTTGAACCAGTAGTATTCTGATCTAGAGTAGATTTCAAAGTAGATTGTTGTGCAGCTCGTCTTTGTGCTAGTCTTGAACCAATAGTACTATGTTCTAAAGTAGATTTTAAAGTAGATGGTTTTAATATTGATTTTGGAGGTTGTATTTTGACTTTTGAGGATTAGACAGAGCGGTTGTTGATGGTTTAGTTGGTTTCTTTGGAATTTTATCAACACGTTTATTGATTAAAATTTTTACTTGTTTTTGATCAACGTTGATTTGGGAATTTTCATTTATTTCGTCTTCTATAACATTTCTGGATAGGGCATCGGCATTGGTGTTTAATTTTCCCGATTTATGCTGAAATTCATACTCGTAGTTTCTCAGTTTTAATCTCCATCTTATAAGTCGTTGTCCTGGATCTTTTATAGTGGCAATCCACCTTAATGGTTCATGATCGCTGACTAAAGTGAATTTCTTTCCATAAATATAAGGTCTAAAGTGATGAACTGCATATAGTACTGCTAGACATTCCTTCTCAGTTGTGGAGTAGTTTAATTCTGGCGCATTTAATACTCTGGAAAGATAAGCAATAGGCAAGTCAAATCCATCTTTTTCTTGACTTAATACTGCACCTATAGCAAAATCAGATGCATCAGTTGTTAATGTGAAAGGTTTTTCATAGTCTGGATACTGTAAATTGGGTTAGTGCATAGAGCTTCTCTTAGCTCTTTGAAACTAGCTTCCTGTTCTTGTTTCCATTCGAATTTTACATCCTTTTTTAGTAGATTAGACAATGGTTTGGCCTTTGCTGAAAATCCTTGATAAATCTTCGATAATATCCTGCCAATCCTAAGAATTGTTTTATATTTCTTGGTGTTTTAGGAGTCGGAAAATTTTTAACCGCTTCTACAGTTTTTGGATTAGGTTTTTACTCCTTCACTGCTTATTATATGTCCCAAGTATGCTACTTCTTTGAAAAGAAATTCGCATTTTTCTGGTTGTAATGAAAGGTTGGCACCTTTTAATCTTTGTAGTAATCTTCTTACCTTCTTGCATGTTCTTCTAGATCATTTGCGTACACTACGATGTCGTCTAAATACACGAATAATTCAACACCTTGAAGTCCAGTAAAACTTGATCCATTAATCTTTGGAACGTTGATAGTGAATTTTTTAATCCCATGGGCATTCTTATGTATTCATAATGTCCATGTGTAGTAGAAAATGCTGTTTTTGACCTATCGTTAGGGTCTAACTCCAATTTGATGGAATCCACTGGCTAAATCAAATACCGAGAAATATTGAGCGCCTCCGATGGTGTCAAGTATAGCAGTAATATTTGGCAATGGATAGCAATCACAATTGTCTTCTCGTTTAGTGCTCGAAAATCAATTACTATTCGCCACTTTTCTTACCACTTCCGTCAATCTTTTTTGGAATTATTAATAATGGTGAGTATATGGTGAACAAGAGGAATCTATAGCTCCTTCGGATTTCATTCTATCGATGACTTTACGATTTCTTCTTTTTGAGTAGGTGAAAATCTATATTGTTTAACGTGGATTGGTATTTCGTCTTTTGTAATGATTTTATGTTGAACCATATTAGTTGGGGTAAGTTGTTCTCCTGGGAGATGAAAACTGTCTGGAAATTCTTTAATAATTTGTGTTACATGTTCTTTTTCGTCTTTGTTTAAGTGATCTAATCTTAGATATTCTAATATGGCTGAAAATTTGTAAAATTGTTAAAATTCAAAAGGAATTAACTCTTGAGGTGGTATTTCGATTCTGCGTCTTCAGATGTCATATTATAGCGTAAATATGACAAACTCCATCATGGTTTGTTACTACCCCTTCACCTACTAGTAATCCTTCTGCTGTTTTTATTAAAGGCAAATATCCTTCCTTTAATTCTGTATCTAGAACATCAATTGGTATTACTTGTCTTGTTCTAGCTTTAATAGTTACATTTCTTTTTTTGTTAGCCTTATTTTCGGTTAAAACATCTCTAGCTTCAGATGATTCTTTATCTGCGAAAATATAGGTTTTATAGGATTTGAATGTTTGACCATTGTGTTATGCCAAAAAGAAATTTCAACCTTTCTTCTCGAAGGTATTCTCGACCTAGTATACCGTCAGATTCTATAGGAAAATCTGTGGGCACTACTTGGAAAGTTATTGGTTTTGTATTTATTTCAATTTGAACGGTTCCTAATGTTAAAATTTTTATCGGAACAATTTCCGGCTATGTGAATGGCTTCTTCTCGAATTATTTTTACTTCTGGTAAAATTATGTTTTCTTTAATTATGTTTACATCAGCTCCTGTGTCTATTAATAAGATTGCTGATGATGTTTGAAAGCTTGGAGAATTTATAATTATTAATGGAGATTCTCTTGATTTTCTGGCGTGGAAGATGTGTTTTGTAACGATAGGATTCTCGCATTGGCTGGACGCTCTTTGGGATCTGCACTCGTCGTCGCGTCTGTTCGTCGAGTCGTGTTTGAGTTTAAATTACTCTTTTCAAATGAATATGGGATTGAGAACGAGGTGGTGTTCTACTTCCATCTTGATTTTTATTTAAATATCCTTCTTGTGGAGGAGGATATGGGTAAAAGGGATATGATGTATAAGGCATATAAGCGTTAGGAAGATGAAAATTAGGTTGATTAGGATATGGTTGTGGATAATGATTGTTTTGCATATATGGAGGATATGGATTTCTCAATATTCCCGTAGGAGTAGGTGATTGAGAACGATATCTCGTTTGATCGTAAGGATATGAGAATTGTACTCTATTACTTGGACTTCTTTCTCGATATCTATAATCTTGTGGTTGATGTCGTGAGTAATGATAAGCATTATAATCAGGCTTATAACTTTCGTAACGTTGTTCGCATTGTAGGGCAATTTCAAAGGCGTCTTTAAGTTTTTCAGGATTTCGTGCCTCTATTATAGTGGACATTGAGTCTGGAAGTCCTTTAATGAAAGATTCCATGGCACAACAATTTAGGGGTTCCATTTAAATTTTAGCATTAGGGGCTCCATATGAATTTGCGAGGTTTGCATTTGCTCCTGCTAATAATTGAGACAATCTGTCATAAAATTCACTAACATTTTCATTACGGTCATACGAATTGTGGATATTTTCTGCAAATACCATGCATATGATTTATGAGTGGAATATCTTTGTTTTAAGTGTTCTATTAATTCATTAATGGTTCCGAAGACTTACCTTGAGTACTACTTCTAGCAGCACCTTTTACTTAGCAAGAATAGATTTCAAATACTGATCTTCGCATTTTTTGGAATGATGATGCAGCATTCAAATATCTTCAATGAAATCTTTGACTGGCATGTTATGCCCGTCGGTAAAAAGGAATATTCATTATACCTTGTTGTAAAGCAAAGCATTCTGCCATAGAATTAACCATAGTGTCATGAAGGGTTCTATTCATAGAGGTTGCAAAGGTTGCACCATTGGTGAGAGTAATATTATCATCATCATCACTTCTGTCTGCATATTCTTTTGAGTTTTATTTTTACGAGTCATTTTGTTATTAATTAGAATAATTCGTTAATAATATCAAATGAAAAAGGTAGTCCTAAAACTCCAATAATGTCTGATTTGTCTTCACAAATTATTGTTTGAAATTCTATTACAGTATAATTAATACAGATCTTGCTTCACCGTGTGTTCGTATAGTACCGTCTCTTAAAAAGTATTTTTTTAGTACACGATTTATTTCTAGGAAAGGATTAATTTCGTCTTCTTTGATTAATTTATTGTAAGAAGGACTAAATATAAATCGACCTTCGTTACCGATGAAGAAAGATGAATTT